>NC_041393.1:409707100-409765104 GCF_002162155.2 Triticum dicoccoides
CGGGAAGAGAAAGGGTGGGAGGGCGGGAAAACAAAGACAACTTGGAAGGGGAAACCGACGAATATCTTGAAGAGAAAACACCGGTTGAAATCATTGAGGAGAGAGAGGAAAGACTTCGCACGAGTAGGATGGATACTCGATTACGGACTCCGGTTCCAAGATGAAAAAGGGGTGGGCGGGTGGGAAAAAGAAAACAACTGAGGATTGAACTCAAAGATGAAGAGGCTCGAGTCAACTTGACGAGAAATGCACCGGATGAAAAGAGCTGAGAACCAACGATCGGAAAAACCAACTGCATGATCCTGAAGAAAAATTTGAAGGGGAAGAGAAGTAATTCAAAACACCTACGTCAAGATTCCTTACCAGAGCGACGAAGGGGACTGAGGAGTAAAAATAATTCCTACTCTCCGAAATAACTAGACTCCGAAAATAGTTTTCTTCTAGACTCAACAACGGCCAAACTACACGATCAATCAAGGGGGCTCCTAGGGTCGGTCGAGGCTCTGATACCAACTTGTCACGCTCAATATGCGACCCTATCCAAAAGGAACTCGAAGGTCCCACCAAGGATAGACCCGCATATTGAAACGTTTTTGCAAGGTGGATATCATTACATCAACATTACATAATATATGGGGATACATACATAAGGCATACAATGCCACATGAATACAACATCATCATACATAAGATCATCATCCGACTACGGATGAAACACAAACAGAAGCCCAGGTTGCCGACCTGGAACCTATCCCCTGATCGAAGAAGCAGAAGAAGAACTCAATGCAAGCAAGCATCGCTCTCGCGTCATGATCATCGCATGAACCTGTACCTGCAACTGTTGTTGTAGTAATCTGTGAGCCACGAGGACTCAACAATCCCATTACCATGGGTATCAAGACTAGCAAAGCTAAATGGGAAAGGAAGGGGTAAAGTGGTGAGGCTGCAGCAGCGACTAAGCATATATGGTGGCTAACATACGCAAATAAGAGCGAGAAGAGAGCAAGCAGAACGGTCGTGAAGCTAGCAATGATCAAGAAGTGATCCTGAACTCCTACTTACGTCAAACATAACCCAGAAACCGTGTTCACTTCCCGGACTCCGCCGAAAAGAGACCATCACGGCTACACACACGGTTGATGCGTTTTAATTCGGATCTGGTGTCAAGTTGTCTACAACCGGACATTAACAAATTCCCATCTGCCTATAACCGCAGGCACGGCTTTCGAAAGATTATACCCTGCAGGGGTGTCCCAACTTAGCCCATGACAAGCTCTCGCGATCAATGAAGGAATAGACCTTCTCCCAGGAAGACCCGATCAGACTCGGAATCCCGGTTTACAAGACATTTCGACAATGGTAAAACAAGACCAGCAAGACCGCCCGATGCGCCGACAATCCCGATAGGAGATGCACATATCTCGTTCTCAGGGCAACACCGGATAAGCTAAGCGTACAGGTACCGACGTAACCCAAGTTGCCAAGGGATGGTCCCGCACGGTGCTCTAGTTTGGACCAACACTTAGACAAGCATTGGCCCGGGGGGGCTGTAATAAAGATGACCCTCGAGAGCGCGACTCCCAAGGGAAAAGGGCTAGGTGAGGCAAATGTAAAACCAAGGTTGGGCCTTGCTGGAGGAGTTTTATTCAAAGCGAACGGGGTCCCATAAATCACCCGACCGCGTAAGGAACACAAAATCCGGGAACATAACACCGGTATGACGGAAACTAGGGCGGCAAGAGTGGAACAAAACACCAGGCAAAAGGCCGAGTCTTCCACCCTTTACCAAGTATATAGATGCATTAATAATATAAGAGATATTGTGATATCCCAACCAAAATCCTGTCCACCATGGAGCAATCTTCAACTTCACCTGCAACTAGCAACGCTATAAGAGGGCTGAGCAAAGCGGTAACATAGCCAAACAATGGTTTGCATAGGAAAGGTGTCAAAGGTTAGAGGTTCATGGCAATTTGGGATGGCTTGATAAACACGTGATAGGTAACGCAGCATAGCGATAGAACGAAGCAACTAGCATAGCAATGATAGTAGCGAGATCCAGGGTAGCGGTCATCTTGCCTGAAATCCCGCAAGGAAGAAGAACGAGTCCATGAAGAAGATGAAGCCACAAAGAAGTACCAATCATAGACGAACGAGTCCTCACGATCGCAACGAAACAGGAACTATCGAAAAGAAGCACACAACATGGTAAACACACCACACATGAACAAGGCATGATGCACAACAAGCATGATGCATGACAAGACTACATGAAGCTACTCATGGCAAGAGATGATGCAAACAAGAGAAACACATCAAGGCAAGTTTAAATGAGGCCGGGAACAACATATAACAATTCCGGTAAGTCCTCATATGCATATTTCGAAGTTGGTCCAGATCTGAATAAACCTTATGTTCAAGTTGTTAAACAGCAAGTTAAGATGCACAAGGATGATCTACACGAGATTCTAGTCAAGTTAATATAAAGATCATTTAATTCGGAGCAACAGCCTAGAAGATATGAGCAAAGCAAGTTAAACATGGCATTGATGCAAAATACAATCAAACATCAAGCAAACACACCAAAACAAGGATGCAACATGATAATATGAAACTACATGCAATTCTAAGCAAGTTTCATATAGAGCACACTCAAAACGGAGCAACGGTTCAACACATGCACTCTATACAAGTTTAAAGGACAAGCTGTCCAAAACAGCAACTAGGCATATTGCAAGCATCAAAACAACATGCTACAGCACTCCAACATGAGAACAAAAGGCATGGACATGATGTACAGGTAAAGCATTACAAAACATGAACACTGAGCTATTCATAGAGGATGACATGTAGATCAAAACATGTTTATAGAACATCTCCAGATTATTCATAGAATAACTAGTAGCAACATGTTTATATAGCATCACGAAATAACAGATTCAGCCTAGCAAAACAGCAACAGCAAGTACACTACTTAACAAGCTCGATTCACTCACCACAAGTCATTGCATGACAATATAAGCATAGCATCATCAAGAAGGTATGTTCATGTAACCAACCAAGGCAAGAACAAGTCCATAGCATGCAAGGATCAACTATAGCAACCTTGGCCAAATTGAATAACATGTAAACAATCTGCCAGGAAACATTTTGAAGCAAAAGTAGAGCACGCAAATGACATTCTAGACTACTCCATAATTGTAACCAAGGGCAGGGATGGATAGAGCATAACCACATGTTCAAAACACCCTTACTGAAGTATCTCAAAATATGCATGGATCTCTCTGTAGCAACATGTTTACATGGCATCAAAATAACAGCAGAACAGGGACTAAAATCAGCAATATCACGAAGACTAGTTTGCATGCTTGTGCTAGTCACCACATTGATCACAAAAATACATGGTAAGCACCTCTGTAAAGAAGACATGGCATAGATCAAAACACATGTAGACATCAACCTCGTAGGATGCACACATCAATCATGGCTAAAATGACAAAAGAGCTCGTTCTGATAACAGACAGCAGAAAACATTATGAAGCACTCTTACGACGAAGATTCAGGCACCTATATGACCTCAAATGAATATGATGTAATGGAATGAAATGATGTACTCGTCGAGGCGAAAAATTTGACATATTACACGCACAAAATGGAGCTACAGATGCAGAGATACGGCATGATGAACATGGCATGAAAATTACAAAAATATGGGACTTAGCAGGTTTTGAAAAAAAAACAGATGGGCGTCGTATAGCTATATCTCGCACGGGCGGGGGAAAAGACGGGCGCTCACCAAGCGGGCCAGGTCCAGGAGGAGGAGGAGGCAGGAGGCAGGGGAGGCTGCAGCGGGCCTTGGCCGGAGATGGGCCAGGGGGGCGCGGCCCACGCGAGGGAGGAGCTCGGCCCCGACCTGCTGCCGAGGCTGAGGAGGGGCGCGACGGCGCCGACGAACCCTGGCGGCGGCTACGGCTTGATCCCGCCTGGATCTTGCCGGATCCGGGCGCGGCGGCGGCGGGGAGGAGGGATCCGGGAGGCGGCGATGGGAGGCGCGGGCGGAGGGCGGCGGAGCTCGCGCGGGACGGCGCCCGCGGGAGTCGGCGGCGAGGTGGCCAAGGCGGCGTGGAGCTCCGACGATGTCCGGTGGCGGCGGCACGGCCGGACTGCGGAGGAGAGCGGGCGGCGGAGGCGCGGGGCTTCGTCGGGCCCGGCTTGGCCCGGCGCGGGCCGGATCTAGGCTTGGCGGGCCCGCGCGGTGGGAGGCGCTGACCAGCGCGGGGTCGGCGACATGGCGGCGGCTGATTGTGCGCGGGGTCGGCTGGACGTGTCCGGTCCGGTCCGGACTGCCCGGCGCGGCGCGGAGGGGAAATTAGGGTTTCGGGGAGAAATTGATCCGAAAATGGAGAGGGGGAGACTTTTTATAGGTGGAGGGAGCTAGGAGAGTCCAAATGGGGAGCGGTTTTCGCCCTCACGATCGTGATCGAACGACCGAGGGCATGGAGGGGAGTTAGATGGGTTTTGGGCCACTTTGGAAGGGTGTTGGGCTGCAAAGAGAGAGGGGCTTTACGGTTACCCGGTTAACCGTTGGAGTACCAAACGAACTCCAAATGGCACGAAACTTGACAGGCGGTCTACCGGTGGTATACCAAGGCCGCTTGGCAAACCTCGGGCCATTCCGAGAAAGTTTAATACCCGCTCACAACGAGAGACAAAAAGGGAACGCCGGAGGGCATAGGAGCGCCGGATTGCAAAACGGACAACGGGGAAAATGCTCGGATGCATGAGACGAACACGTATGTAAAATGAAATGCACATGGTGACATGATAAAATGCAACACGCAAGCAAATGACATGGCAACAACGACGAATAACTGACAGACACCTGGCGCATCGAATCCGGGGCGTTACACTTTGGCATCGCCGTTTAGCCCACGTCAACATGAGATCTTTGCAAAGTCTTCTCAAGGGGGACCATGTCCGTGGACTAACAAATGTTAGTTTTGCCAAAGATCGTGCTTGCAGTGCTTGTATCGAAGGAAAGCTTCATGAAAAGGCTCACCCTCCCATGACTATCATCTACTCGAAGAGACCCTTGGAGCTCTTTCACATGGATCTCTTTGGACCTCCATCTTTTGATAGTCTTGGAGGTAGAAAGTATTGCTTGGTGATTGTGGATGATTATTCAAGGTACACTTGGGTATTTTTCTTCAAGAGGAAGAGTGAGACTCAACAAACCATCATCGACTTTGCAAATGAAGCTCAACGTCAACATGATGCAAAGATCTTGACAATAAGAAGTGACAACGGCACCGAGTTCAAGAACTACACCTTGGATGAGTTTCTTAGTGATGAGGGGATCAAGCATCAATATGCTGCATCATATACCCCTTAACAAAATGGTGTCGTGGAGAGGAAGAACCGGACGTTGATGGATGCGGCAAGGACCATGATGGCGGAGTTCAAGTCTCCATACAACTTTTGGGCTGAAGCCATCAACACAGCATGTCATGCATCCAATCGGCTCTATCTCCGCAAGAGCTTGAACAAGACTCCTTATGAAATACTTACCGGTAACAAGCCCAACCTCAAGTACTTCAGGGTGTTCGGGTGTAAGTGTTTCATTCTCAAGAAAGGTGTTTGCCTGTCTAAATTTGAGGATAGAGCTTATGAGGGCATATTTGTTGGTTATGCTACAAACTCTCATGCTTACCATGTCCTCAAAAAGTCCACCGGACTCATTGAGGAGACGTGTAGCATGGAGTTTGACGAAAATAACGGCTCCCAAGTGGAGCAAATTGGTACTTGTGATGTAGGTGATGAAATTCCTCCCCAAGCCATAAGAAGAATGGGTGTGGGTCATATCCTACCCATTGAGGAACCCCTTGTGGCCGAAGGAGAAGGACAATGCTCCACTCAAGTGGAGCCATCTCCAACCCAAGACCCACACGCTTCCGAAGAACAAAGTGAAGGCCCTCAACCTCATGAACAAGACCAAGGGCAAGATCAACCTCAAGATGGTGGTGAACCACCAAATGATGCCCAAGGTCAAGTTCTCCCCCTCGAGCAAGTTCAAGATCAAGAGCAAGCTCAAGATCTAGAACAAGCTCAAGACGACGCTCAAGATAATCAAGTTAACCCTCCTCCTTCCACATCCGAGGAGGAATTAGAGCGTCGTGCCGCGAAGATTGCTTCCAAGCTCACCACCAAAGGTCATCTCATGGAGAATGTGGTTGGAAGCCTAAGAAAGGGGGTAAGCACTTGTAGACAATTAGCAAACTATTGTGAACATCACGTGTTTGTCTCTTGTGTTGAACCCCAAAAGGTCTATGAGGCGCTCGAAGATTCGGATTGGCTCAATGCCATGCATGAAGAACTCAACAACTTCGAGTACAACAAGGTGTGGAGATTGTTGCCAAGGCCATCGGGGAACCACAATGTCACTGGAACCAAGTGGATATTAAAGAACAAGCAAGATGCTCATGGGACCATCGTTCGCAACAAGGCAAGATTGGTAGCACAAGGCTACTCCCAAGTCAAGGGTATCGACTACGGTGAAACCTTTGCTCCTGTTGCTCGCCTTGAATCCATTCGTTTGTTGATTGCTTATGCTTCCCATCACAACTTTAAGTTACAACAAATGGATGTGAAGAGTGCTTTTCTTAATGGTCCTATTAATGAGTTGGTTTATGTCAAGCAACCCCCCAGGTTCGAGGATCCCTACTTCCCAGATCATGTGTATCAACTCGATAAGGCACTCTATGGCCTTAAGCAAGCCCCACGTGCATGGTATGACCACCTTACCGAGTTGTTGCAAGATCATGGATTTGAGGTTGGGCAAATCGATCCCATTCTTTTTACTAATAAGGTCAAAGGGGAGTTGTTTGTGTGCCAACTATATGTTGATGATATTATCTTTGGTTCCCATAACAAAGATTTCAATGAGGAATTTGCCACTCTCATGACCTCTAAGTTCAAGATGTCTTTGATGGGAGAGTTGAAGTTCTTCCTAGGTTTAGATATCAAGCAAAGAAGAGAAGGTACTTTCATCAATCAAGCCAAATACACTCAAGACATGCTAAAAAGATTCAAACTAAGTGATGTCAAGCCGGCTTCCACTCCAATGCCCACCAAGTGCCAACTTGACATTGATCCCAATGGTAAAGCAGTGGATCAAAATGTATATCGCTCCATGATTGGCTCCTTGCTTTACCTTTGTGCATCTAGACCGGATATCATGTTGAGTGTGGGAATGTGTGCACGGTTTCAAGCCGCACCGAAGGAAAGCCACTTTGTGGCGGTCAAGCGAATCATCCGATATTTGGCTCATACCCCAAACTTTGTATTATGGTACCCAAGAGGAGCAAACTTCAAGCTTGAAGGATATACGAATTCCGATTGGGCGGGAGATAAAGTGGATAGGAAGTCCACTTCCAGAGGGTGGCAATTTCTTGGTTGCTCTTTGGTGAGTTAGTCTTCCAAGAAGCAAAGTTGTGTATCTCTCTCGTCCACCGAAGCGGAGTATGTGGTGGCCGGTAGTTGTTGTACACAACTCTTATGGATGAGGCAAACTTTAAAGGAGTGCGGTGTCATTTGTGACAAAGTGCCTCTTTGGTGTGACAATGAAAGTGCCATCAAGATTTCTCTCAACCTGGTGCAACACTTCAAGACAGAGCATATTGAGATTCGGTATCACTTCATCCGGGATCACATTAGGCAAGGGGAGATCGAGCTCAAGTATGTCAACACTCATGATAACCTTGCAGATATTTCACGAAGCCCTTGGATGAAGCAAGATTTCGCGAGTTAAGGCATGAGCTAAATATCATTGATTCGAGCAATGTGTCTTGAACCCATGCACAACCCACCATTCAACTTGTTGTCTAGTTTAGGTGTAGGCATGGACATAGGGGGAGTGTTGTTCTCTCAATGAACTCTCCCTCCCCCCATTATGCATAAATTGATCGAGTCTTTCACATTAACCATTTTTTATGGTACTTGTGCTTCAAGGACGAGTTTTGGTCATGGGCCCAAGGTTAAAATCTTCGCAGCGCCATACCTCTTGACTCAAATATAGGTGGCCTCGGCCACCACCCTCTCTTGAAGAGCTGTGGTTCCTGTCCTCTTGCTAGTGTTCTCGTTGCTGAGTCTTAATTTCCTCTTCTTACTGTTTGTTTTCCCTTCTTTTTGAGCCGAGCCGTTTGGTGTCTAGTTGTTGAGTCTTGCTGGGTGGTACTACTGCTGGTGGTGCACGGTACTACCGCTTATGTTGACAAGCGGTACTACCGCCCACCCGCGCGGTACTATCGTTGAGGGGTGGGACAGGGGGTTATGTCGAGGCACGGGGAGGTTTCGTCTCCCCCATACCCATTCGCTCCGCCCCCTTGTTCCTCTTCGTCTCTCCAGCGTCGACTCGCCGCGGGAGGGCTCCGGTGGGCCGTCATCTTCGGGCCGTCCCTCTCCATTTCCTTTGGTGGAGTCGATCCCCACCTCATCCTCTTGCCATGGATGCTGGTATTGCCCTCGTTTGAACATGCAACTATCCCTAGGTGGTTTTGGTAATTCCTAACAACATATAGCTCATTGATCTAATGCTATTTCAAGATAAATATTTCAGGAAAGCTCAATGATTGGCATGGCATGGATGAGAAAAGTGGACCCCTCAAAATACTAAGGACAAAAGGATTGGCTCAAGCTCAAAGCTCAAGACTCTACATTTTCTATTTTAGTGATCCAAGGTCACATTGAGTCTATAGGAAAAGCCAATACTATCAAGGAGGGATGAGGTGTTGCTTAATGGCTTTCTTGCTCAAAGTGCTTAGTGATATGCTCCAAAGCCCTCAACTACTTTCTCACATCCACATATGACCTAAACCAAAAGACAAACTCGGCCCCACCGATTCTTTCTATCCGGAGCCACCGAGTTCAGATGTCATAGCCACTGCCACAAACCCTAGGCAAATCGGTCTCACCGATAGGGATCTCGGTCTCACCGACATGGGATTGTAATATCTCTGTTTCCCTTCGTAACGTTTCGGTCCCACCGAGATGAGCGATCGGTCCCACCGAGATTGCAATGTAAACTCTTTGTTTCCCTTTCATAACACTTCGGTCTCACCGAAATGAGCGAATTGGTCCCACCGAGTTTACCTGACCAACTCTCTGGTCAGCTTATTACCAAAATCGGTCTCACCGAGTTTGTGTAATCGGTCTCACAGAGATTACATTATGCCCTAACCCTAACCATATCGGTCCTACCGAGTTGCATGTCGGTCCCACTAAAAATCCTAACGATCACTAGATTTGTTGAATTGGTCCGACCGAGTTTCTCAATTCGGTCCCACCAAGATTGGCAAGTTGTGTGTAATGGTTAGATTTTGTGTGGAGGCTATATATACCCCTCCACCTCCTCTTCATTCGTGGAGAGAGCCATCAAAACGGACCTACACTTCCAACTTACATTTTCTGAGAGAGAACCACCTACACTTGTGTTGAGGCCAAGATATTCCATTCCTACCATATGAATCTTGATCTCTAGCCTTCCCCAAGTTGCTTTCCACTCAAATCTTCTTTCCACCAAATCCAAATCCTGTGAGAGAGAGTTGAGTGTTGGGGAGACTATCATTTGAAGCACAAGAGCAAGCAGTTCATCATCAACACACCATTTGTTACTTCTTGGAGAGTGGTGTCTCCTAGATTGGCTAGGTGTCACTTGGGAGCCTCCGACAAGATTGTGGAGTTGAACCAAGGAGTTTGTAAGGGCAAGGAGATCGCCTACTTCATGAAGATCTACCGCTAGTGAGGCAAGTCCTTCATGGGCGACGGCCATGGTGGGATAGACAAGGTTGCTTATTCGTGGACCCTTCATGGGTGGAGCCCTCCGTGGACTCGCGCAGCCGTTACCCTTCGTGGGTTGAAGTCTCCATCAACGTGGATGTATGATAGCACCACCTATCGGAACCACGACAAAATCATCCGTGTCTCCTATTGCGTTTGCACTCTCCAAACCCTTCCCTTTACATTCTTGCAAGTTGCATGCTTTACTTTCTTCTGCTCATATACTCTTTGCATGCTTGCTTGAATTGTGTGAAGATTGCTTGACTTGTCCAAAGTTGCTAAAATCTACCAGGAACTAAAATTGGGAAAAGGATAAGTTTTTATTTGGTCAAGTAGTCTAATCACCCCCCCCCCTCTAGACATACTTTCGATCCTACAAGTGGTATCAGAGCTTTGGTCTCCATTTGCTTTGATTTCCATAGCTTTTGGTAGTCATAGCCTTGGTTTCACAACCTAGGAGAGTATGGCGTCTAGCAAGGGAAACTATCACCGTAGAGGTCCTTACTTTGATGGTACTAATTTTGCTAGTTGGAAGCATAAGATGAAAATGCATATTCTTGGACATAACCCCGCCGTATGGGCTATTGTGTGTATTGGCTTGCAAGGTGAATTCTTTGATGGGCGAGAACCAAACCGTGAAGCTACCGCGAAAGAGTTGAAGATGCTGCAATACAACGCTCAAGCTTGTGATATCCTCTTCAACGGATTGTGTCCCGAAGAATTCAACAAAATCAGCCGTCTTGAGAATGCAAAGGAAATTTGGGATACTTTGATTGATATGCACGAAGGTACCGACTCCATCAAGGAATCCAAGTTGGATGTGCTTCAAAGTCAGCTTGACAAGTTCAAAATGAAGGATGGTGAAGGTGTCGCTGAAATGTACTCTAGGCTTGCTCTTATCACAAATGAGATTGCCGAGTTACGAAGTGAAGAGATGACCGACAAATTCATCATCAAGAAGATCCTAAGAGCTTTGGACAAAAAATATGATACCGTATGCACATTGATCCAAATAATGCCCAATTACAAAGATCTCAAGCCAATAGAGGTCATTGGAAGAATTGTTGCTCATGAGATGTCACTCAAGGATAAGGAGGAGCTCCATAACAAGTCAAGTGGTGCTTACAAAGCCTCATGTGAAGCTCCCACATCATCAAGTGAGAAACAAACCTTCAATGAAGAATTGAGCCTAATGGTGAAGAACTTTAACAAGTTCTACAAGAGTAGAAGCAAAGAGAGAAGTTCCAAGTCAAGGTCCTACAATGACAAAAGATCTTCTAGTCGAGAGCATAATTGCTACAATTGTGGAAGACCCGGACACTATTCCAATGAGTGTACGACACCCTATAAAAGAAGAGAAGATTCTCCAAAAAGGAGAAGTAGAAGAGAAGAATCACCATAAAGAGAGAGAAGGAGTAGAGATGATCGTTATGAATGAAGAACATCCCGGAGAAGCAAGGATTTGGAAAGGAAGGACAAGTCATCAAGGAGCTACACAAAACAAAGACATCAAGCTCATGTTGGTGAATGGGTATCCGGCTCCGACTCCGACAATCACTCCGAGAGAAGCTATCACTCCGACTCCGAATATACTCAAGATGAAGGTGTTGCCGGTCTAGCACTTGTGTCAACCAACTCCTACGACATATTTAATTCACCAAATGAAGGACTTGGAAGATGCTTCATGGCTAAAGGCCCAAAGGTTCACACCCCGAGTATGTTGATTTCAATAGTGATGAAGGTGACTTGTTAGGTGATGATGATTTACTTGTTGACAACTCTAGTGATGAATACTATGATGAAACGTCAATTAATCATGCTAATCAAGATAAAACGAATGACAATGATAAGGAGAAGATTGAGCTTCTAACTAAAGAACTAAACACTCTTAAGTTAGCTCATGAAACTATCTTAGGAGATCATCGAGAACTTTGAAGGACTCGTGAGAAGTTATGCTTTGAAAAGCTCAACCTTGAGCAAGAGCATGAGTTCTTAAAGGCAATCAATGATGATCTTCACAAGAAAAGTTCTTCTTACATTGCCAAGCATTTACTCTTATCCACTTATATGCCTCAAGTCAAGTCTAGTAACAAGAACAAGAAAGATTCTTCCTCTAGTAGTAATAATAATCATGCTAAATCCAATGTTGTTGCTTCTAGTAGTTCTCTTGATTCCACTAATGATTCTCTTAGCCAAGTTACACTTGAGCAAAAAACAGCTTATTAAAGGGAATTATAGAGAAAGGTGTTTACAAAAGCCTTGCCGGGAGTAAGCAACTCAGGAAATTGTACGCAATCAAGGAAGGCACTAGAAGAACCAAGGTGTTGGTTTTGAATGAAAGTTCAATGCCAATGGAGTTGAGTGGGAAGAAGATCAATACCCCAAGACGAAGTTTGTTCCTCAACAAGAGAAGTATGATCCTACTTCTTTCAAAGGGACACAAGCTCAAGATGATCTTCCACCTCAAGACCACAAGAAAAAAGGCAAGGATAAGCTTCAAGAGGAGATTGATGCATTTGAAGAAGCTCCTAAGGCCTTGGTCAAGTGGGTTCCCAAGACTACATCAAGTTCTACTTCATCAAGTACAACTACAACTCCAAGGATTCCCATCAAGATGGTGTGGATCCCGAAGAAGAAGAACTAGAGAGTTCTTGAGGGTGACTCCGCCAACATACTCCACTCTTATCATTTTTGGCAAGAACAAGTGCAATCAACTTCCACATCTTGCACTAGTTAAAGGAGTCACAAACCCTCTTGTTGGTAAGACAAGGGACAAGGTAACCTAATGCTTTCATAGACATCATCTTGTGTGTGCATCACTCTATGTCTATGGATATCCTTGTTTGTTCCTTGTGGGACTAACCCGTGTACGTATTGAAAGTGCAACTCACTCCAAAGGATTGCTCCAAATGATCTACATCCACATTGAGCATCCACATCTTCAACACCTACATGAAGTCATCATCGACAAAACCCAAGGTTAGTTCATCCCTCTTAGGGGGGATCTCACATCTAGGGGGAGCTTTACTCTAAGAATTGAGCTAAAGCAACTCTAATGGTGTGAACACAACAATGCATTATGTAAAAGTTGTAACCCCACTTGTGCTTAAACGATGAGTATGACCTATGATCAAATGTTCTCATTTGACTCCTAAGTCAATATACTCATATATAGATGACCTACTCATCGCCAATTGCTTGATAGATGCTAGAATTGGTTGTGCATGCTTTGCCACATATTTCATTTGCCATTTTATTGTGTGAGCATGTCGTTTGCATATTTTACTCATTCAAGGACATCCGCTTGTTGTTTTGCTTGATTGGCTTCTTTTCTTTTGCCAAGTGAATGGACAAGAATGCCTAAGAACCCTCTCTAGCTATCTATGCTTTTCTTGTCTCAAACTCTATTCATTCTACATCACAAAGTTTGATCAAGTCAGATTCGAACCACTCTGTGTGAGGAGCACTCGGAGTCCCCGATTCGTCATAGACTTAAACTTCCAAAACTTCTTTGTGCGTTTCGGTCTGACCGATTCATCCATTTCGGTCATACCGAGATCACTAAGTCGATCTAGGTTTTCAATCTCGGTGCAACCATTAGAACTTTTCGGTCACACCGAGTTGCAGTAACTGCTTGCAGTTATGCATCTCGGTGCCACCAAGTTGTTCCACTCGATCACACCGACAGGGTCAGGCTATATTTATCCCCGGGCCAAAATTTGGAAATTTCTCCAAACCCCTTCGCCCGCGCTTAGCCTGCTCTGCCTCCCTGGGTCTCCGGGTCGTCCTCCTCATTGCCAGCTGCCTCCCGCCGCTGGTCTCCGCCGCTGTCAACGGAAATCGTCTCCGCCGTTGCCACCGTAGCAGGTCCATCGCCGCACTTAGGGTATGGACTTGATCCTTGTGCTAATCTCACTCCGATTCCTAGCACATTGTTTTGACATGTATCTTTCCACGATTGAGATCACTCTATCCAGCGAAATCACTCCGTAGTTTAGTTGTGGATTGAAAATTTAGGGTTAGGTTTCCGCCGAAATCATGTCTGACCAACCGAGTTGTAGAAATCGGTTCCACCAATTTGGCTAAGGCCATTGCACATGTGATTCTCGGTCTGACCGAGAATTGCAAATCGGTGTGACCAAGTTCAGGACTTTGTGAAACCCTAGCAGTCTCGGTGCCACCAAACTATGACTCGGTCTGACCGAGTTCACTACTTTAGGTTCCAAAAGCTGCTTCGGTATCACCGAGTTTTCAAATCGGTAGATCCGAAATGCTTTCTGTGGAAAATTAAAACTAAGTTCTTGACTCATTCTTTTGCAAAAACCTATGTACTTTGTGATGCTCATCCAATCTATCTCATCTATATCTATTCACAGGGTCTGCTGTCAGTGTTTGCATCATGTCAAATCAGAGTGACAATCAGAACAAGTCTGAGGATCAAGTTCACATGAGTGAGGGCACTAGTCCCTCTAGCAGCTATGATGATGGTAGCAGGAGTACACCCAGCAACTTGTCTAAGGCAGCCACCAGGGCCAGAAAGAAGAGAACCTCAGATTCTGAGGATGAGGACTATGTGGCTGTTGAAGATGAGGCCACCTCAAAGAAGAAAGTTCTGAAGAAGGAATATGGCACAGCTGCTGCCACTAAGCCAGGAATGAAAACAAAGATTCCATTAAGAAGAGTTCCAATGTCAAAGGCTAGAGCATCCACTCAAGAAACTTTGGGATCTGAACCCAAAGAACCAGTTGTGGCTGAGAAGAAAAGGAAAGAAAGGGTCAAGAAGACTATGGCCAGAGTAATTGGGAAGCCCTCAATGATGGAAGAAGAGGAAGAGGTTGCTGCACCAGCACCTAAAGCTCAAAAGCTGATGGGAGATGCTATAAGGTCAGGGGCTGCTCCATCTAAGCCCAAAGATGCTCCCAAGACTGCTGCTCCAAAACCCAAAGCTGCACCCAAGAGGAATATGAGGAATATTCCTGCTGGAGAGAAGAACAAGGCCCCAGTGCCTGAAGCTGCTATAGAAGAAGAAGATGATGAGTCACATGTCTTGAGGAAGTTGAAGCCCAAAATTCCAGATCACAATGATGCTCATCCAGTAGCTAAGGATATGAAGCTCGGGAAAGTTGCAGGATTCGGACAGTGGAGATTGACTGATCCCTATGCAGTCAGGAGAAGAACTGTTGTGGACTACAGGTTCCATACAAAGGAATGGCAGGACTCCTATGAGACAGTGTTGCTTGACAAGAAGCCTATAGTCTGTGATATGAGATGGGTGGACTGGAAGCACATCAGGGAAAATGAAGAACACTATCCTGGAGTCTATGATAGTTTCAAGTCTTGTGGAGTAGAGAACTTTGTTGGGCAGAAGCTCACAAAGTGGAATGATGAGCTTATTATGCAGTTCTACTCCACAGCTCATTTCTACCCAGATGGAAGGATTGTCTGGATGTCTGAAGGTACTAGGTACCAATCAACAGTTGAAGAATGGGCAAAATTGATCAATGCTCCTAAGGAGAATGAAGATGACTTGGATGTCTATGCCAAGAAGAAGAAGGATCACAACTCCATGGCACATATGTACAGAGAGATCCCAGATGCTGCTCTTGAGACACACAAATTTGGATCGGTACATTACCTTCTGTCAGGTTTGCCAACAATCAACTGGATCCTCAGGCATACTCTATTGCCAAAGTCAGGTGATCACAAGATGATTAGAGGCCATGCAATTAACCTGCTTCACATATTTGATGTGCCTCAAAAGTTCAAAGTCATGAGCCTAATTTTGGAAACTATCAAGAGGACAGCTGCTGATCAGAAGAGAAGGTGTGGGTATGCCCCACAGATCCAGGAGCTAATCAACTCCAAGATGGGCACTGGCACATATCTCTTGGACAAGGAACACATGCCCATCTACCCAGACTTTGAGGACAACACTGTGGTAATGGATGAGAATGAACCATCTTATGTGCAAGCACAAGAGAAGAAGGAGAAGGCAAGGATTGAAAAGGCTGCAAAGATCCAACCATTAATGAGGCATCTCAGTATCTCCTGAAGAGCAAGCAAGATCAGCTTGGCTACTTGATTGCCTCCACTATGAGGATTGAGAAGGGATTGGCCACCCCGACTCAAAACCAGGAGAGCTTGGAGAGGATCATGGAGCAGAAGTTCTATGATTTAGATGTGAAGGTCACTGAGATACAGTCAGTTGTTGAGCAACTTCAGGATGAAGTGCAGGAGAAGAAGGGCAAGTCTACCACTGATGCTTTTGCTAGAGTGCCTAGAGGATAGAGATCTACTACAGTGCCTGTTCCAGACACCAGAGCTACATCATCTGCACTAGCTACAACTTCAGTGCATCCAGCTCCAGTAGCCACTCCACCAGCTCCATCTACATCAACCGATGCCTTCGTCCTTGGAGTTTTATCTACACCACCACCTGAAGACCAAGCCTGAGAGTCGATCTAGCACTATGCATTTTTATGAACTTTTTGGTAACTTGTTGCCAAAGGGGGAGAAAATGTATAGATCATAGGCTTCGAGAGAGAGTGTTGCTTTTTGTTCTCTCTTGTTTTTGGTGGTTGAACTTTGTTATTTGCTTGTTTGAGATACTCTATGCTTTTGTGTGATACTTGGATGATCATGTGGTTGATCATATACGATGCTACCTTAATGCTTGTTGGATGACATTATCCTTTTGTATCTCTATATGATCATTCACTTTGCTTGGTGATGAGTGCATGTATTTAATTATTATCATTTTGAGCGCTCCACCAAGATGTATGTGACATGGAAGAGTAACCCATGATCCTAACTCATTGTGCATTTGTAGTCCAAAGCAAATCTTAAACTATGCACAAATTTAGGGGGAGCTCTTGCTTTTCACATACTTCTCAAAGCGACAATGTTTTTCACTCTTATTATCATTTGTCGAAGCTTTGATCTATATGTTGTCATCAATTACCAAAAAGGGGGAGATTGAAAGTGCAACTATCCCTAGGTGGTTTTGGTAATTCCTAACAACATATAGCTCATTGAGCTAATGCTATTTCAAGATAAATATTTCAGGAAAGCTCAATGATTGGCATGGCATGGATGAGAAAAGTGGACCCCTCAAAATGCTAAGGACAAAAGGATTGGCTCAAGCTCAAAGCTCAAGACTCTACATTTTCTATTTTAGTGATCCAAGGTCACATTGAGTCTATAGGAAAAGCCAATACTATCAAGGAGGGATGAGGTGTTGCTTAATGGCTTTCTTGCTCAAAGTGCTTAGTGATATGCTCCAAAGCCCTCAACTACTTTCTCACATCCACATATGACCTAAACCAAAAGACAAACTCGGCCCCACCGATTCTTTCTATCCGGAGCCACCGAGTTCAGATGTCATAGCCACTGCCACAAACCCTAGGCAAATCGGTCTCACCGATAGGGATCTCGGTCTCACCGACATGGGATTGTAATATCTCTGTTTCCCTTCGTAACGTTTCGGTCCCACCGAGATGAGCGATCGGTCCCACCGAGATTGCAATGTAAACTCTTTGTTTCCCTTTCATAACACTTCGGTCTCACCGAAATGAGCGAATTGGTCCCACCGAGTTTACCTGACCAACTCTCTGGTTAGCTTATTACCAAAATCGGTCTCACCGAGTTTGTGTAATTGGTCTCACAGAGATTACGTTATGCCCTAACCCTAACCATATCGGTCCTACCGAGTTGCATGTCGGTCCCACTAAAAATCCTAACGATCACTAGATTTGTTGAATTGGTCCGACCGAGTTTCTCAATTCGGTCCCACCAAGATTGGCAAGTTGTGTGTAATGGTTAGATTTTGTGTGGAGGCTATATATACCCCTCCACCTCCTCTTCATTCGTGGAGAGAGCCATCAAAACGGACCTACACTTCCAACTTACATTTTCTGAGAGAGAACCACCTACACTTGTGTTGAGGCCAAGATATTCCATTCCTACCATATGAATCTTGATCTCTAGCCTTCCCCAAGTTGCTTTCCACTCAAATCTTCTTTCCACCAAATCCAAATCCTGTGAGAGAGAGTTGAGTGTTGGGGAGACTATCATTTGAAGCACAAGAGCAAGGAGTTCATCATCAACACACCATTTGTTACTTCTTGGAGAGTGGTGTCTCCTAGATTGGCTAGGTGTCACTTGGGAGCCTCCGACAAGATTGTGGAGTTAAACCAAGGAGTTTGTAAGGGCAAGGAGATCGCCTACTTCCTGAAGATCTACCGCTAGTGAGGCAAGTCCTTCTTGGGCGACGGCCATGGTGGGATAGACAAGGTTGCTTCTTCGTGGACCCTTCATGGGTGGAGCCCTCTGTGGACTCGCGCAGCCGTTACCCTTCGTGGGTTGAAGTCTCCATCAACATGGATGTACGATAGCACCACCTATCGGAACCACGACAAAAACATCTGTGTCTCATATTGCGTTTGCACTCTCCAAACCCTTCCCTTTACATTCTTGCAAGTTGCATGCTTTACTTTCCGCTGCTCATATACTCTTTGCATGCTTGCTTGAATTGTGTGAAGATTGTTTGACTTGTCCAAAGTTGCTAAAATCTACCAAGAACTAAAATTGGGAAAAGGATAAGATTTTATTTGGTCAAGTAGTCTAATCACCCCCCTCTAGACATACTTACGATCCTACACCGTTCCTCCTCTCCTTTTGTCTAGATTTCAGATCTAGTGTCTTAGGTGCAATAGTGGTTGCATCTCTCGATTTTTGGCTAAATCTAGGCTTGAGTAGGTGCGAGAAGGCTACTAGACTTTTTGGATTCATGATTGGTAGGAGTATTTTTGAATTTGGCAGTCCGGTAGTGCCGGATTTGACCACGGCAGTAGGGAACCGCCGTTTCCCCGTCTTGAGCGGTATTACCGCTCCCGGTGGCGCGGTACTACCGCTGTTTGCCCAGTTCCATCATGTTCCTGCCATTTCCTGATCTTGTTTGTTGTGTTTGTTGGCTTATGCTCGTTCTTTCTGGTTGTTTCGTGTGTTCGTGTGTTTGGTTCCAGGTGATGAACATCCTGAGCAGCAAGCCCGCCGTGTCAACCCCGGTCGTGCAACGTCAAAGTGCTACCGCACATCTGAGTCAGCAGGTGGTTCCTCTAGTGCTCCACTGCCGCCAGCGGGTGCTTCCTCAAGTGCTCCACCTCCACCTCAACTCAAGAAGAAGTCTGCCATCAAGCCGAAGCCGAGGGGCAAAACTGTGCCTGAAATGAATGCCAAGGAGTTCTGGGCAAGGCGTCGCCGCAACCCCTATCTGGAAGACCAAGAACCCACTTTGGTCAACCATCCATTCTGGAACCGTTTTCAGTTTGCCATCTTCTTTGATGTGATCAAGGCCAAGAAGAATCTCTATGTTTATGTGCGCTCCATCGACACGGATTTTATGGATAAGGACCCTGAGTACTTTGGTGAAGCCCTTCGGATGTGCTCTTAGCTAAACATTCTCAGAATCATGCAGTTTAACAAGGACTTTGATGCAGATTTGGTGGCTTAATTCTATGCCACTGTCCATCTAGGAACTGAAGAGGAAAGAACTCTGACTTGGATGACAAATGGCAAGTTGCTTTCTGTCAAGTGGAAGGCCTTCATGGAGTTACTTGGGGTGGAAGATCACGGGATTGAGATTCCAGTCGGCTTCCGCCCTCACCGCAATGCAACCTCCACTCACAAGCAAGCCCTCTGGCCCTACTGTTCTATGAAGATTCACCCCGAGACTAAGAAGGAAACCTACGAGCTGTCTGCCTTTCTGGACATCCTTCACCATGTCTTCCGAGAGACTCTCTTCCCTCGTATCGGGAATCTGGATATGGTCCACTCCTATCTCATGGACATGCTTCTTTTCTGCCGGCATGAGAAGGAAGCAAACACTAGCGAGTCCCTGGACATTTCTCATGTTATGTGGTCTGAACTTCTATCTGCTATCTCTGAGTGCAAGTGCCTGATCTATGGACCGTTCATCATGTTGCTCATCGAGAAGGCCTGGGGACATGCCTATCCCAGGGTCATGCTGGAAACTGGAGAATTGATTTCTCATGAGATCAAGCGTCTGAGGAAGAAGGACAATTGGGGCACCCCGGCCCCTAAAACTGGGGGTCCATCTTCTGCTGCTGCCATGGAGACCGAGGGCGAGGCTGATGCTGATGATGACGATGACTACGAGCCTTCTGGAGCAGAGCCATCTTGGGCAAAGAAGCTCAAGCGTAAGATGAAGAAACTCTTCTGCATGGAGTCCCATGGCCAGTACATGTCTCATGTCTCTGAGAAGAAGGCCTGCTGCCGTCACAAGGAGCTCATGCGTCAGTTGGGTGCAACTGTTAACAGCGGGTCTGAGGGCCAGATAACTGATAACCCACAAGTGTAGGGGATCGCAACAGCTTTCGAGGGTAGAGTATTCAACCCAAATTTATTGATTCGACACAAGGGGAGCCAAAGAATATTCTTAAGTATTAGCAGTTGAGTTGTCAATTCAACCACACCTGGATAACTTAGTATCTGCAGCAAAGTATTTAGTAGCAAAGTAGTATGATAGTAATGGTAACAGTGGCAAAAGTAAAGATAATAGTTTTGTAGTAATTGTAACAGTAGCAATGGAAAAGTAAATAAGCGAAACACAAGATGTGAAAAGCTCGTAGGCATTGGATCAGTGATGGATAATTATGTCAGATGTGATTCCTCATGTAATAGCTATAACATAGGGTGACACAGAACTAGCTCCAGTTCATCAATGTAATGTAGGCATGTATTCCGAATATATTCATACGTCCTTATGGAAAAGAACTTGCATGACATCTTTTGTCCTACCCTCCTGTGGCAGCGGGTCCTAGCGGAAACTAAGGGATATTAAGGCCTCCTTTTAATAGAGTACCAGAACAAAGCATTAGCACATAGTGAATACATGAACTCCTCAAACTATGGTCATCACCGAGAAGTATCCCGATTATTGTCACTTCGGGGTTGTCGGATCATAACACATAATAGGTGACTATAGACTTGCAAGATAGGATCAAGAACACACATATATTCATGAAAACATAATAGGTTCAGATCTGAAATCATGGCACTCGGGCCCTAGTGACAAGCATTAAGCATAGCAAAGTGATCGCAACATCAATCTCAGAACATAGTGGACACTAAGGATCAAACCCTAACAAAACTAACTTGATTACATGGTAAATCTCATCCAACCCATCACCATCCAGCAAGCCTACGATGGAATTACTCATGCACGGTGGTGAGCATCATGAAATTGGTGATGGAGGATGGTTGATGATGACGATGGCGATGAATCCCCCTCTCCGGAGCCCCGAACCGACTCCAGATCAGCCCTCCCGAGAGAGATTAGGGCTTGGCGGCGGCTTCGTATCGTAAAACATGATGAAACTTTCTCTCTCATTTTTTTCTCCGTGAAACGGAATATATGGAGTTGGAGTTGAGGTCGGTGGAGCGTCAGGGGGCCCACGAGACAGGGGGGCGCACCCAGGGGGGAGGGCGCGCCCCCCACCCTCGTGGACAAGGTGTGGGCCCCCTGGTCTTGATTCTTTCGCCAGTATTTTTTATATTTTCCAAAACTTGTCTCCGCGGATTTTTCAGGACATTCTGAAAACTTTTGTTTTCTACACATAAAACAACATCATGGCAGTTCTGCTAAAAACAGCGTCAGTCCGGGTTAGTTTCATTCAAATCATGCAAGTTAGAGTCCAAAACAAGGGCAAAAGTGTTTGGAAAAGTAGATACGTTGGAGACGTATCAACTCCCCCAAGCTTAAACCTTTGCTTGTCCTCAAGCAATTCAGTTGATAAACTAAAAGTGATAAAGAAAAACTTTTACAAACTCTG
This sequence comes from Triticum dicoccoides, assembly GCF_002162155.2. Lineage (NCBI taxonomy): Eukaryota > Viridiplantae > Streptophyta > Magnoliopsida > Poales > Poaceae > Triticum > Triticum dicoccoides. The sequence goes on from NC_041393.1 coordinate 409,728,787, forward strand.
TTTCCTCTTGTTGTTGTAAACATGTAAAGCCAGCATTCAAGTTTCAGCAAATATTATGAACTAACCATACTCATAATAACACATAGGTCTCACAATTACTCATATCAATGGCATAATCAGCTAGCGAGTGATAATAATAAAACTCGGATGACAACACTTTCTCAAAACAACCATAATATGATATAACAAAATGGTATCTCGCTAGCCCTTTCTGAGACCGCAAAACATAAATGCAGAGCACCTTTAAAGATCAAGGACTGACTAAACATTGTAATTCATGGTAAAAGAGATCTAGTCAAGTCATACCCAATATAAACCAACAATAATGAATGCAAATGACAGTGTGCTCTCTAGCGGGTGCTTTTTAATAAGAAGGTGATGACTCAACATAAAAGTAAATAGATAGGCCCTTCGCAGAGGGAAGCAGGGATTTGTAGAGGTGCTAGAGCTCGATTTTAAAATAGAGATTAATAACATTTTGAGCGGCATACTTTCACTGTCAACGCAACAACTATGAGATGACGATATCTTCCATACTACATGCATTATAGGCAGTTCCCAAATAGAATGGTAAAAGTTTACACTCCCCCGCCACCAACAAGCATCAATCCATGGCTTGCTCGAAACAACGACTGCCTCCAACTAACAACAGCCCTGGGGGAGTTTTGTTTAATTATTTTGATTTGCTTTGATCTTTTTGGATCATGGGAATGGGCATCCCGGTTACCGGCCCTTTCTCGTGAATGAGGAGCGGAGTCCACTCCTCTTGAGAATAACCCACCTAGCATGGAAGATATAGGCAGCCCTAGTTGAAACATGAGCTGCTCGAGCATACAAAACAGAATTTCATTTGAAGGTTTGGAGTTTGGCACATACAAATTTACTTGGAACGGCAGGTAGATACCGCATATAGGAAGGTATGGTGGACTCATATGGAATAACTTTGGGGTTTAAGGAGTTTGGATGCACAAGCAGTATTCCCGCTTAGTACAGGTGAAGGCTAGCAAAAGACTCGGAAGCGGCCAACTAAGAGAGCGACAACAGTCATGAACATGCATTAAAATTAATTCACACCGAGTACAAGCATGAGTAGGATATAATCCACCATGAACATAAATATCATGAAGGCTATGTTGATTTGTTTCAACTACATGCGTGAACATGTGCCAAGTCGAGTCACTCAATTCATTCAAAGGAGGATACCATCCCATCATACTACATCACAATCATTTTAATAGCATGTTGGCATTCAAGGTAAACCATTATAACTCATAGCTAATCAAGCATGGCACAAGCAACTATAATCTCTAAATGTCATTGCAAATATGTTTACTTCATAATAAGCTGAATCAGGAACGATGAACTCATCATATTTAAAAAAACAAGAGAGGTCGAGTTCATACCAGCTTTTTCTCATCTCAATCAGTCCATCATATATCGTCATTATTGCCTTTCACTTGCACGACCGAACGATGTGTATAATAATAATAATAGTGCATGTGCATTGGACTAAGCTGGAATCTGCAAGCATTCAACTCAAGAGAGAAGACAAGGTAATATGGGCTCTAAGTTAAATAAACAATCATGCCAATGAGAGCCACTAAACAATTTCAATATGGTCTTCTACTCTCGACCCCCAAAGAAAGAAAAGAAAACTATTTACACGGGAAGCTCCCAACGAGTAAGAAGAAGAACGAGAAATCTTTTTTGGTTTTCATTTTAATTACTACTACGAGCATGGAAGGTGAACTAACTAATTTTTTGGTTTTTCTTAAGGTTTATCAAACACACAAGAAGAAAACTAGAAAAAGAAAATTAAACTAGCATGGATAATACAATGAAAGAGTATGAGCACCAACAACTAGAATAGTGTGTGAACATGAATGAAAAGTCGATGAGAAATACGTACTCCCCCAAGCTTAGGCTTTTGGCCTAAGTTGGTCTAAGGCCAAGGGTAGCCTGGCTGATATTCGTAGTTATAATTGGGGTCGTACTGAGATGCAATAGCAAATGCCTCCTGAGCTGCGGCATGCTGGCGAGCCGCTTCCGCTCTACCCTCGTGTTCATCTGCTCCCTCCCTGGTAACAACATATCTTCCTTTTGCCTGGTAATCAAAAAGGAAAGGAGCAGGAAGAGTAACATGGACAGAGCTATGTCTGTCAAAGATTAGTCGATAATGGAGGAATTGTTCATTCCTCCTAAGAAAATGATGTTTGACCATAGCGTCATAATCTAAATAAGCAGGAGGCAACACCATATCCCCCTCTCGTGGCGCTATACCAAGATAATTAGCCACACGGGTCGCATAAATTCCTCCAAATAAATCTCCAGCCCTAGCATTATTATGCAACCTACGTGCAACTATTGCCCCCAAGTTATAATCTTTATAACCTAACACAGCGCTCTTGAGGACACAAAGATCAGGGACACACATATGACATGCTTCATCTTTACCAATAATGCATCTACCAATGAAGAGAGCAAAATAATGTATAGCAGGAAAATGAATGCTCCCTATGGTAGCTTGTGCTATATCCCTAGATTCTCCCACAGTAATACTAGCAAGAAAGTCTCTGAATTCAGATTTGTGGGGATCATTAACATTGCCCCACTGCGGAAGTTTGCAAGCAGTTGTAAAATCCTCTAAGTCCATGGTATAAGATCTATCATAAATATCAAACACGACACTCTGAGAATTACGTGAACATTTATATTTAAACCTTCTCACAAATGAATCAGTCAATAGATAGTACTAAGGACACTTATCTTGTAAGAAGTCCTCAAGATCGGGATTACGCACATATGCGTCAAATTCCTCCTTAAAGCGTACTTCTGCGTCCCTCGGTAGTTCATCGTATTGCTCACGCATAGCAAGTCTGGGTCCCTTCTTTATTGAGGAACCACCTTGATACATTCTCCTAGACATATTTCTTTTTCTGAAAAATTTCTGAAATTTTAGTAACTTCAAAATAAAAGTGGATAAAACTAAACAAGCTTGGTAGCAACTACTCCTACAAGTGCCTAGAGCCTATATCATGCATTAGAATTACTTGGGACCTCATAAATTTAACATGCAAGCTCAAGAACATGGTCACCTATGCAGCAAAAATTTGCAATGAATAAAGCACTAGAGCAAAAACTAATTGGACCAATGGAGGAGTCACATACCAAGCAACAATCTCCCAAAGCAGTTTTGTAAATGGAGCTTTGAGCAAGGAGATCGAAAATCGCAGCAAAATGAGCTAGAACTCGTGCTTGAGCTGGATGGGGATTTTTTTGGGAAGAAGATGGAGTGTGTGGGTGCAGGAATAAGTGGAGGGGGCCACCATGGGCCCACGAGACAGGGGGGCGCACCCAAGGGGTGTGGGCGCGCCCTCCACCCTTGTGGCCAGGTGCTTGCCCCTCCTGCAGTGTTTTCAGTGCCTAAAATCCTCAAATAATCCATAAAAAATCATGCTAAATTTGTAGGGCATATGGAGCACTTTTATTTTCAGGATATTTTTTTATTGCACGGATAATTCAGAAAACAGACAGATAATACTATTTTTGATTTATTTATTCTAAATAACAGAAAGTAAAAAGAGGGTACAAAAGGTTGTGCCTTCTAGTTTCATCCATCTCATGATCATCAAAATGAATCCACTAACAAGGTTGATCAAGTCTTGTTAACAAACTCATTCCGAATAATACGGAACCTGAGAAATTTCGAATAACACTAGGTTACCTCAATGGGGATATGAACATCCCCAACAATAAGAATATCATACTTTTTCTTGATAGTAGGAAGAGGAAATTCAAAACCTCCAATAATGATAGTTGGACTTTTTCCAATAGAATTGATGCTATGAACTTGAGATTGTTTCCTCGGAAAGTGTACCGTATGCTCATTACCATTAACATGAAAAGTGACATTGCCTTTGTTGCAATCAATAACAGCCCCTGCAGTATTCAAAAAGGGTCTACCAAGGATAATCGACATACTATCGTCCTCGGGAATATCAAGAATAACAAAGTCTGTTAGGATAGTGACATTTGCAACCACAACAGGCACATCCTCACAAATACCGACATGTATAGCAGTTGATTTATCAGCCATTTGCAAAGATATTTCAGTAGGTGTCAACTTATTTAAGTCAAGTCTACGATATAAAGATAGAGGCATAACACTAACACCTGCTCCAAGATCACATAAAGCAGTTTTAACATAATTTCTTTTAATGGAGCATGGTATGGTTGGTACCCCTGGGTCTCCAAGTTTCTTTGGTATTCCACCCTTAAAAGTATAATTAGCAAGCATGGTGGAAATTTCAGCTTTCGGTATCTTTCTTTTATTTGTAATGTTATCCTTCATATACTTAGCATACGGATTTACTTTAAGCATGTCAGTTAAGTGCATACGTAAGAAGATAGGTGTAATCATTTCAGCAAAGCGCTCAAAATCCTCATCATACTTTGTCTTGGATGGTTTAGGAGGAAAGGGCATGGGTTTCTGAACCCATGGTTCTCTTTCTTTACCATGCTTCCTAGCAACAAAATCTCTCTTATCATAACGTTGATTCTTTGATTGTGGGTTATCAAGATCAACATCAGGTTCAATCTCTACTTCATCATTTTTGCTAGGTTGAGCATCAACATGAACATTATCATTAACATTATCACTAGGTTCATGTTCATCACCTGATTGTGTTTCAGCATCAGAAATAGAAATATCATTGGGATTCTCAGGTGTGTCTACAACAGGTTCACTAGAAGCATGCAAAGTCCTATCATTTTTCTTTTTTCTTCTTTTTGGAAGAACTAGGTGCCTCTAAATTATTTCTCTGAGAATCCTGCTCGATTCTCTTAGGGTGCCCTTCAGGATACAAAGGTTCCTGAGTCATTCTACCAGTTCTAGTAGCCACTCTAATAGCAAAGTCATGTTTATTATTTAATTCATCAATAAAATCATTTTGAGCTTTAAGTACTTGCTCAGCTTGAGTGGCAACCATAGAAGCATATTTGCTAATGAGTTTAAGTTCACCTTTAACTCTAGCCATATAGTCACTCAAGCGTCCTATCTCGAAAGCATTATTCTTTAATTCTCTACCAACATAAGCATTAAAACTTTCTTGTCTAGCCATAAAGTCATCAAATTCATCTAAGCATGGGAATTTAGTACAGGGAATTTCAACTTTATCATATCTATAGAGAGAATTTACCTTTACCACCTGTGTCGGGTTATCAAGACAATGTGGTTCATCAACAGGCGGTATATTAAGACCATGTATTTCTTCAATAGGAGGTAAATTCTTAACATCTTCAGCTTTTATACCTTTTTCTTTCATTGATTTCTTTGCCTCTTGCATATCTTCAGGACTGAGAAATAAAACACCTCTCTTCTTTGGAGTGGGTTTAGGAATAGGCTCAGGAGTTGGCTCAATTGGTTCAGGAATTGCCTCAGGAACTGGCTCAAGAAGAGTCCAATTATTTTCATTAGTCAACATATTATTCAATAGTAATTCAGCTTCGTCGACTGTTCTTTCCCTGGAAACACAACCAGCACAACTATCCAAGTAGTCCTTGAAGCATCGATTAGTCCATTATAAAAGATATCAAGTACATTTTCTTAAGAGGATGATCAGGCAAAGCATTAAGTAATCGGAGAAGCCTCCCCCAAGCTTGTGGGAGACTCTCTTCTTTGATTTGCACAAAATTATATATTTCCCGCAAGGCAGCTTGTTTCTTATGAGCAGGGAAATATTTAGCAGAGAAGTAATAAATCATATCCTGGGGACTACGCACACAACCAGGAGCAAGAGAATTAAACCAAGTCTTAGCATCACCCTTTAATGAGAATGGAAATATCTTAAAGATATAATAATAGCGAGACTTCTCATCATTAGTAAACATGGTGGCTATATCGTTCAACTTGGTAAGATGTGCCACAATAGTTTCAGATTCAAGGCCATAAAAAGGATCAGATTCAACTAAAGTAATAATCTCAGGATCAACAGAGAATTCATAATCCTTATCAGTAACACAGATAGGTGAAGTAGCAAAAGCAGGGTCAGGTTTCATTCTAGCATTAAGAGATTGCTGCTTCCATTTAGCTAACAACGTTTTAAGATCATATCTATCTTTGCAAGCAAAGATAGCTCTAGCAGCTTCCTCATCTATAACATAACCCTCAGGAACAACAAGTAATTCATAATCAGGGGGAGAACTTTCATCATCACTATCATCAATAATAGCATCTTCAATAATTTCATTCTCTCTAACCCTAGCAAGTTGTTCATCAAGAAACTCACCTAATGGCAAAGTAGTATCATGCACAGAAGTAGTTTCATCATAAGTATCATGCATAGCAGAAGTGGCATCATCAATAACATGCGACATATCAAAATTCATAGCAGTAGCAGGTTTAGGTGTCGCAAGCTTACTAATAACAGAAGGAGAATCTAGTGCAGAGCTAGATGGCAGTTCCTTACCTCCCCTTGTAGTTGAGGGCAAAATCTTGGTTCTTTCGTCTTTCAAGTTCCTCATAGTGATCAACAGATATAAATCCCAAGTGACTCAAAGAATAGAGCTATGCTCCCCGGCAACGGTGCCAGAAATTAGTCTTGATAACCCACAAGTGTAGGGGATCGCAACAGCTTTCGAGGGTAGAGTATTCAACCCAAATTTATTGATTCGACACAAGGGGAGCCAAAGAATATTCTTAAGTATTAGCAGTTGAGTTGTCAATTCAACCACACCTGGATAACTTAGTATCTGCAGCAAAGTATTTAGTAGCAAAGTAGTATGATAGTAATGGTAACAGTGGCAAAAGTAAAGATAATAGTTTTGTAGTAACTGTAACAGTAGCAACGGAAAAGTAAATAAGCGAAACACAAGATGTGAAAAGCTCGTAGGCGTTGGATCAGTGATGGATAATTATGCCGAATGCGATTCCTCATGTAATAGTTATAACATAGGGTGACACAGAACTAGCTCCAGTTCATCAATGTAATGTAGGCATGTATTTCGAATATAGTCATACGTTCTTATGGAAAAGAACTTGCATGACATCTTTTGTCCTACCCTCCCATGGCAGCGGGGTCCTAGCGGAAACTAAGGGATATTAAGGCCTCCTTTTAATAGAGTACCGGAATAAAGCATTAGCACATAGTGAATACATGAACTCCTCAAACTATGGCCATCAACGAGAAGTGTCTCGATTATTGTCACTTCGGGGTTGTCGGATCATAACACATAATAGGTGACTATAGACTTGCAAGATAGGATCAAGAACACACATATATTCATGAAAACATAATAGGTTCAGATCTGAAATCATGGCACTCAGGCCCTAGTGACAAGCATTAAGCATAGCAAAGTCATAGCAACATCAATCTCAGAACATAGTGGACACTAGGGATCAAACCATGTCAAAACTAACTTGATTACATGGTAAATCTCATCCAACCCATCACCGTCCAGCAAGCCTACAATGGAATTACTCACGCACGGCGGTGAGCATCATGAAATTGGTGATGGAGGATGGTTGATGATGACGACGGCGACGAATCCCCCTCTCCGAAGCCTTGAACGGACTCCACATCAGCCCTCCCGAGAGAGATTAGGGCTTGGCGGCGGCTCCGTATCGTAAAACACGATGAAACTTTCTCTCTGATTTTTTTCTCCGCGAAATGGAATATATGGAGTTGGAGTTGAGGTCGGTGGAGCGTCAGGGGGCCCACGAGACAGGGGGCGCGCCCAGGGGGGAGGGCATGCCCCCCACCCTCGTGGACAGGGTGTGGGCCCCTGGTCTTGATTCTTTCGCCAGTATTTTTTATATTTTCCAAAACTTGTCTCCATGGATTTTCAGGATATTCCGAGGACTTTTGTTTTCTACACATAAAATAACATCATGGCAGTTCTGCTAAAAACAATGTCAGTCCTGGTTAGTTTCATTCAAATCATGCAAGTTAGAGTCCAAAACAAGGGCAAAAGTGTTTGGAAAAGTAGATACATTGGAGACGTATCAATAACTGAGGAGGAGTGGATTCAGCAGCACTGCCCGTGGACAGATTCTGACGCCGAGCAGTTTCCGACCGATGATAGCGTTGCAGATGATCCCGCTGGGATATGATGTTCGAGATCCTCAGCTTGCTATCACCTGGAGCCGTAGCAACACTCTTTGCCCTTTTTGGTGTCTCGATGCCAAAGGGGGAGAGAGTTTAGGGATTTATGTCGTTGTTGAGTTGCGAGTGTTTCTTTGTGGTGTCGTTGTGTTTTCTCGCCTTTTGCTTTGTTTGGTTTTGTGCCAGTGAGACCTAAGTTCCAGACATATGGTGTGAGACATATGCTACCTTATCTTTATCTTATCATTATCTATGTCTATCTAGGCCTTTGGTATCTTATGAGTTGCATGCTTATCCTGTTATATACCCTGCTCTCATGTCTCCTGCTTAGGTTGTTGGTCTATAAAATATAGGGGGAGTGTTGATCCTAGTATGTGTGTCGTGCAGTCCAAAGCACTTATCTAGAAAGCACACATCTAGGGGGAGCCCGTCTATATTTTAGAGTTGTGGGGTTTGCTTTTGTCCTTTGTCTTTTACCGTTTGTGCAAATCCCGTATTGTCATCAGTCAACCAAAAAGGGGGAGATTGTAAGGGCATATCTATTCCTTAGGTGTTTTGGTGATTGATGACAATGCGTTTGCGGACTAATCGTGTGTGTTGAGTTTTTCAGAGATTCATCATTTGGCATGAGACGATTCCCTCCCCTCAGAGTGTTTTTCAAGATAGTGCAACTCTTTCGTTTCTATTTTGGTGGACTAGTTTCGTAGGAGTCACTGTACTATCAAGAGGGGGTCCGCTTTGGTAAGGCTAGGGTGGAATCAACACGTACACATCCTTGTCACACCCTCTGAGCCTTTCCGCTTCAATGGAGAGCTCATTCCCCTTCATATGTGCATCGTTTGGTCCCATCGGTAGTACCGCGGGCCACAGCGGTAGTACCGCCCGAGTGCTACAAGCGGCAATACGCTCCACGGCGGTAGTACCGCTTGAAGCCCTCCGCCGTAGTACCGTTGCGGCTTCGTGCTCCTACCGCCTCGACTCGAGGGCTCTTTTCTCGTGTCGGGTTTTGCGGCACTAGTTGCGGCAGTAGAGGCGGTAGTACCGCTCTTAAGCGGTAGTACCGCCCTTACCACCACGGTAGTACCGCCCTGGGTCCAGGTCCTCCCTTTGCTCCTCGCTCCCCTCTTTTGTGCGGCAGTACCGCGAGGTGGGATGGTAGTACCGCTGGCCTCAGCGGTAGTATCGCCCACCCCTGTGGTAGTACCGCTCTCTGCGGGGCTGCTTTGGGGGGTAACGGTTGGATTGTTCCCCCCACTATATAAGGGGGTCTTCTTCCCCAAAGTTGACCTACCTCTTCCCCCAAAAGCTCCATTGTTGCTCCAAGCTCCATTTTCGCCCGATCTCTCTCCCTAGCCAATCAAACTTGTTGATTTGCTCGAGATTGGTTGAGAAGGCCCCAATCTACACTTTCACCAAGAGGAATTTGATTTCCCCCACTAATCCCTAGCGGATCTTGTTACTCTTGGGTGTTTGAGCACCCTAGACGATTGAGGTCACCGCAGAGCCATAGTCCATTTGGTGAAGCTTCATGGTGTCGTTGGGAGCCTCCAATTAAGTTGTGGAGATAGCCCCAACCTTATTTGTAAAGGTTTGGTCGCCGCCTTCAAGGGCACCAATAGTGGAATCACGACATCTCGCATTGTGTGAGGGTGTGAGGAGAATACAGTGGCCCTAGTGGCTTCTTGGGGAGCATTGTGCCTCCACGCCGCTCTAACAGAGACGTACTTCCCCTCAAAAGGAAGGAACTTCGGTAACACATCCTCGTCTCCATCGGCTCCACTCTTGGTTATCTCATGCCTTTACTTGTGCAAGCTTATTTGTGTTGTATCCCTTGCTTTCTTGTGTACTTGTTGGTGTTGCATCATACATGTTGCTCACCTAGTTGCATATCTAGACAACCTACTTTGATGCAAAGTTTAATTTGGTAAAGAAAAGCTAAAAAAATGTTAGTTGCCTATTCACCCCCCCCCCTCTAGTCAACTATATCGATCCTTTCAGTGCCCCAAGGGGGGCACCCCTGAGCTCGTGATCTCTGGTGGGCACCCTCCTGGCACTTCTTCCTGTCAGGACCCCGATCCTAAGTAACACCGATCTAGCATATAACACATCATATCACTTTGCGGCATCAAGCACGGTAACCCATGGCTTCCACCTTTACCTTGGCCCGGACCGTTTGTGTCTTTTGGCTCACGTATATGATTATGTTGCTAGCATCCTGCTACCTCTTGAGCTAGCGTTGGTTTTTCCCTTGAATAGGAAAGGGTGATGCAGCAAAGTAGCATAAGTATTTCCCTCGGTTTTGAGAACCAAGGTATCAATCCAGTAGGAGACGACACATAAGTCACCTCATACCTGCACAAACAATCAAGAACCTTGCAACCAACGCGATAAAGGGGTTGTCAATCCCTTCACGGTCACTCACAAAAGTGAGATTTGATAGAGATAATAAAGTAAATATTTTTGGTATTTTTGTTGTATAGATTGGAAAGTAAAGATTGCAAAATAGTAAACGTGATGTGATGTAAACAAAAGAGATGTAAGATAATAGGAAAGAGATCCGGGGCCATAGGTTTCACTAGTGTCTTCTCTCAAGATAGCATGTATTACGGGGGGTGAACAAATTACTGCCGAACAATTGATAGAAGAGCACATAATTATGAAGACATCTAAGGCAATGATCATGAACATAGGCATCACGTCCGTGTCAAGTAAACTGAAACGATTCTGCATCTACTACTATTACTCCACACATCGACCGCTATCCAGCATGCATCTAGAGTATTAAGTTCATAAGAACAGAGTAACACATTAAGCAAGATGACATGATGTAGAGGGATAAACTCAAGCAATATGATATAAACCCCATCTTTTTTATCCTCGATGGCAACAATATAATACGTGCCTTACTGCCCCTACTGTCACTGGGAAAGGACACCGCAAGATTGAACCCAAAGCTAAGCACTTCTTTCATTGCAAGAAAGATCAATCTAGTAGGCCAAACTAAACCGATAATTCGAAGAGACTTGCAAAGATATCAAATCATGCATATAAGAATTCAGAGAAGAACCAAATAATATTCATAGATAATCTTGTTCATAAATCCACAATTCATCGGATCTCGACAAACACACCGCAAAATAATTACATCGAATAGATCTCCAAGAACATCGAGGAGAACTTTGTATTGAGAATCAAACAGAGAGAAGAAGCCATCTAGCTAATAACTATGGACCCGAAGGTCTATGGTAAACTACTCACACTTTGTCAGAGAGGTAATGGTGATGATGTAGAAGCCCTCCATGATCGATTCCCCCTCCGGTAGATCACTGAAAAAGGCCCCAAGATGGGATCTCATGGGTACAGAAGGTTGCGGTGGTGGAAAAGTGGTTTTGTGGCTCCCCCTGATGTTTCTAGGGTATAAGAGTATATATAGGCAAAAGAAGTACGTCGGTGGAGCTATGAGGGGCCCACGAGGGTGGGGGGCACGCCCTCCTGCCTCGTGGCCACCTCGTGGAGTTCCAGACTTCAACTCCAAGTCTTCTGGATTGCTTTTGGTCCAAGAAAGATCCTCGCGAAGGTTTCATTCCGTTTGGACTCCGTTTGGTATTCCTTTTCTGCAAAACTCTAAAATAGGCAAAAAAAAAACAAAAACTGGTACTAGGCCTCCGGTTAATAGGTTAGTCCAAAAAATAATATAAAAGAGCGTATTAAATCCCATTAAACATCCAAAACATATAATATAATAGCATGGAATAATCAAAAATTATAGATATGTTGGAGAAGTATCAAGCATCCCCAAGCTTAATTCCCGCTCGTCCTCGAGTAGGTAAATGATAAAAAAATAGAATTTTTGATGTGGAATGCTACCTACCATAACTATAAATGTAATTTTCTTTATTGTGGCATGAATGTTCAGATCCGAAAGATTCAAGACAAAAGTTTAATATTGACATAAAAATAATAATACTTCAAGCATATTAACAAAGTAATCACGTCTTCTCAAAATAACATGGTCAAAGAAAGTTCATCCCTACAAAATCATATAGTTTGGCTATGCTCCATCTTCGTCACACAAAAATGTTCAAATCATTCACAACCCCGGTTTCAGCCAAGCAATTGTTTCATACTTTAGTATTCTCAAACTTTTCAACTTTCACGCAATACATGAGCGTGAGCCATGGACATAGCACTATAGGTGGAATAGACTGGTGGTTGTGGAGAAGACAAAAAGGAGGAAGATGGTCTCACATCATCTAGGCGTATTAATGGGCTATGGAGATGCCCGTCAATAGATATCAATGTGAGTGAGTAGGGATTGCCATGCAACGGATGCACTAGAGCTATAAATGTATGAAAGCTCAACAAAAGAAACTAAGTGGGTGTGCATCCAACTTGCTTGCTCACGAAGACCTAGGGCATTTTGAGGAGGCCCATCATTGGAATATACAAGCCAAGTTATATAACGAAAATTCCCACTAGTATATGAAAGTGACAAAATAACAGACTCTCTATCATGAAGATCATGGTGTTACTTTGAAGCACAAGTGTGGTAAAAGGATAGTAGCATTGTCCCTTCTCTCTTTTTCTCTCATCATTTTTTATTTGGGCCTTTTCTCTTTTTTTATGGCCTCTTTTTTTTAGTCCGGAGTCTCATCCCTACTTGTGGGGGAATCATAGTCTCCATCATCCTTTCCTCACATTGGACAATGCTCTAATAATGAATATCATCACACTTTTATTTACACACAACTCAATACTTAGAACAAATTATGACTCTATGTGAATGCCTCCGGTGGTGTACCGGGATGTGCAATGAATCAAGAGTAACATGTATGAAAAAATTATGAACGGTGGCCTTGCCACAAATACAATGTCAACTACATGATCATGCAAGGCAATATGACAATGATGGAGCGTGTCATAATAAACGGAACAGTTGAAAGTTGCATGGCAATATATCTCGAAATGGCTATGGAAATGTCATAATAGGTAGGTATGGTGGCTGTTTTTAGGAAGGTATATAGTGGACGTATGGTACCGACGATAGTTGCACGGTACTAGAGAGGCTAGCAATGATGAAAGGGTGAGAGTGCGTATAATCCATGGACTCAGCATTAGTCATACAGAACTCACATACTTATTGCAAAAATCTACAACTCATCAAAACCAAGCACTACGTGCATGCTCCTAGGGGAAGGGTTGGTAGGAGTTAACCATCGCGCGATCCCGACCTCAACACATAAGGAAGCAGTCAATAAATAAATCATGCTCCAACTTCATCACATAACGGTTCACCATACGTGCATTGCATGCTACGGGAATCACAAACTTTAACACAATTATTCTTCAAAATCACAATTACTCGACTAGCATGTCTCTAATATCACCATCCTCATATCTCAAAACAATCATCAAGCATCAAACTTCTCATAGTATTCAACGCACTTTATATGAAAGTTTTTATTATACCCATCTTGGATGCCTGTCATATTAGGACTAGTTTTGTAGCCAAAGCAAATTACCATGCTGTTCTAAAAGACTCTCAAAATAATATAAGTGAAGCATGAGAGATCAATAATTTCTATAAAATAAAACCAGCACCGTGCTCTAAAAAGATATAAGTGAAGCACTAGAGCAAAATTATCTAACTCAAAAGATATAAGTGAAGCACATAGAGTATTCTAATAAATTCCGATTCATGCGTGGCTCTCCCAAAAGGTGTGTACAGCAAGGATGATTGTGGTAAACTAAAAAAGCAAAGACTCAAATCATACAAGACGCTCCAAGCAAAACACATATCATGTGGTGAATAAAAATATAGCCTCAAGTAAAGTTACCGATAGACGAAAACGGAAGAGGGGATGCCTTCCGGGGCATCCTCAAGCTTAGGCTTTTGGTTGTACTTGAATTTTACCTTGGGGTGCCTTGGGCATCCCCAAGCTTAGGCTCTTGCCAATCCTTATTCCAAAATCCATCAAATCTTTACCCAAAAACTTGAAAACTTCACAACACAAAACTTCAATAGAAAATCTCATGAGCTCCGTTAGTATAAGAAAATAAACCACCACTTTAAGGCACTGTAATGAACTCATTATTTGTTTATATTGGTGTTAAACCTACTGTATTCCAACTTCTCTATGGTTCATACCCCCCGATACTACTCATCTGTTCATCAAAATAAGCAAACAACACACGAAAAACAGAATCTGTCGAAAACAGAACAATCTGTAGCAATCTGTACCTTTCGAATACTTCTGTACCTCTAAAAATTCTGAAATAAATTGGTGGACTTGAGAAAATTTTCTATTAATCATATGCAAAAAGAATGAACCTCAAAGCACTCTCCAGTAAAAAAATGACAGCTATTCTCGTGAGCGCAAAAGTTTCTGTTTTTTATAGCAAGATCACAAAGACTTCACCCAAGTCTTCCCAAAGGTTATACTTGGCACAAACACTAATTAAAGCATAAAACCACATCTAAACAGAAGCTAGATGAATTATTTATTACTAAACAGGAGCAAAAAGCAAAGAACAGAAAATAAAATTGGGTTGCCTCCCAACAAGCGCTATCGTTTAACGCCCCTAGCTAGGCATAAAAGCAAGAATAGATCTAGGTATTGCCATCTTCGGCATGCAATTCTTCAATTGAACACACATAATCCTTAGAGGTTCTTTGGTTTTGTTAATGATTAAACGCCTAGGCAAGAAATTGAGAAATTCATTTGTGGCAAAAGGTTCCTTAATGATATCGAAAAAATTGGGGTGAACACTTATTGATTTGAGATCTTCATTTTCCTTACTAGAAGATTCAACCTTATTCTTAGGAATGTAAATAAACTTGGTGACTTTGGTAGGAGGAGTATTTGAGGTGTTTTTAACAGCAGAAAAGGCGGAACCCAAGTTGGTAATAATATCTTCGAGTTTATCAATTCTAGTAGAATCTTGATCTATCTTTTCATTAACTATGGGTTCCTTTTCCCTAATATTTTCAGAGTAACTCTTACCTTAGATCCATATTGAATAATTTGGTTATGGATCTTTTTATCCAAATTTTCAATTAACTCAACAGTGGCAATTTTATTTTAAATAACATCAAGCCTTTGCATCACATGTTCCAAAGTTAAAATAGTTCCATTGACCAAAAGAGGTGGTGGGCCTAACAAATCTATCATGGCACTATAAGAATCAAAGGTATGGCTTCCCAAGAGAATTCCCTCCAGTGATGGTGTCAAGAACATATCTATTCCAAGGAGTAATGCCTACATAAAAATTGCGAAGAAGACCGGAAGTGGATTGCTTTCTAGTAGATCTATTTTGAGCATTGCAAATCCTATACCAAGCATCTTTTAGATTTTCTCCCTCCCTTTGTTTAAAGTTGAGAACTTCATTATCGGGAGTGCTAACAATGATAGGAGGACTAGCCATGATGGCGAAACAAATGATCTGACATACGAACGCACAAGAAGCAATCGAAAAGAGACGAACAGAAAGGGGCGAAGAAAAGACAAAGGTTTTCAAAAATCGTTTAGAAGTGGGGGAGAGTAAAACGATAGGCGAATGGCAAATAATGTAATGCGAGGGAGAAGAGTTTATGATGGGTACTTGGTATGTCTTGACTTGGCGTAGATCTCCCCGACAACGATGCCAGAAATCCTTCTTGCTACCTCTTGAGCTTGCGTTGATTTTTCCCTTGAACAGGAAAAGGTGATGCAGCAAAGTAGCGTAAGTATTTCCCTCAGTTTTGAGAACCAAGGTATCAATCCAGTAGGAGACGACACACAAGTCACCTAGTACCTGCACAAACAATCAAGAACCTTGCAACCAACACGATAAAGGGGTTGTCAATCCCTTCACGGTCACTCGCAAAAGTGAGATCTGATAGAGATAATAAAGTAAATATTTTTGGTATTTTTTTTGTATAGATTAGAAAGTAAAGATTGCAAAATAGTAACGAGATGCGATGTAAACAAAAGAGATGTAATATAATAGGAAAGAGACCCGGGGGCCATAGGTTTCACTAGTGGCTTCTCTCAAGATAGCATGTATTACGGTGGGTAAACAAATTACTGCCGAGAAATTGATAGAATAGCACATAATTATGAAGACATCTAAGGCAATGATCATGAACATAGGCATCACGTCCGTGTCAAGTAGACCGAAATGATTCTGCATCTACTACTATTACTCCACACATCGACTGCTATCCAGCATGCATCTAGAGTATTAAGTTCATAAGAACGGAGCAACACATTAAGCAAGATGATATGATGTAGAGGGATAAACTCAAGCAATATGATATAAACCCCATCTTTTTTATCCTCGATGGCAGCAATACAATATGTGCCTTGATGCCCCTACTATCACTGGGAAAGGACACCACAAGATTGAACCCAAAGCTAAGCACTTCTCCCATTGCAAGAAAGATCAATCTAGTAGGCCAAACTAAACCGATAATTCAAAGAGACTTGCAAAGATATCAAATCATGCATATAAGAATTCAGAGAAGAACTAAATAATATTCATATATAATCTTGTTTATAAATGCACAATTCATTGGATCTCGACAAAACACATCGCAAAAGAATTACATCGAATAGATCTCCAAGAACATCGAGGATAACTTTGTATTGAGAATCAAAGAGAGAGAAGAAGCCATCTAGCTAATAACTATGGACCCGAAGGTCTGTGGTAAACTACTCACACTTCATCAGAGAGGTAATGGTGTTGATGTAGAAGCCCTCCGTGATTGATTCCCCCTCCGGTAGATCGCCAAAAAAGGCCCCAAGATGGGATCTCACGGGTACAGAAGGTTGCAGCGGTGGAAAAGTGGTTTCGTGGCTCCCCCTGATGTTTCTAGGGTATAAGAGTATATATAGGCGAAAGAAGTACGTCGATGGAGCTACGAGGGGCCCACAAGGGTGGGGGTGCGCCCTCCTGCATCGTGGCCTCCTCGTGGAGTTTGAGACTTCAACTCCAAGTCTTCTGGATTGCTTTTGGTCCAATAAAGATCCTCGCGATGGTTTCATTCCGTTTGGACTCCGTTTGGTATTCCTTTTCTGCAAAACTCTAAAATAGGCAAAAAAACAAAAACTGGTACTGGGCCTCCGGTTAATAGGTTAGTCCCAAAAATAATATAAAAGAGCATATTAATGCCCATTAAGCATCCAAAATAGATAATATAATAGCATGGAACAATCAAAAATTATAGATACATTGGAGACGTATCACATCCACATGATGGGGAACCCAGGTCGACATGACTGGTCATAACCAAGGTGGCACAAACTTACAGGGACAACCATAGGTAACCCAAAAATGCACATGTAGTCGGCAGCGAGTGTAACCAAGTCATAGTAAAACCACAAGGACTCTAGTAAACACCGTGTGACATTTCCCCATATATGGGAGCAAAGAAGGATACATGATAGTCAATCCATGTGTTTCGGAGCAGTAGCGAGCTACCAAGGCTCAGTGGAAGCACTAGGAGGCATTTCCCTATAGGAAAGGCTACCAAACACAAATAACTAGGTGTTGAATCCCACACAAACCAATGCATTTCACAACATACACACAATATGCACGATATGTGTAGATACAACATGGCATCACAACATAACTCTACGACTCAAAGTATTTATTTAAGAGGCTCCGAGGAGCCATACATAGCATGATATTACAAACATGGGTCTCATGACCGAACATACAAAGGCATACAAGCAACGGAAGCATAAAGATGTCTGAGTACAAACAACTACAAAAGAAAAAGGCTGAGAAGCCTGACTATCTACAAGACCCTCCATAGGAACCAAACCTCTATATGGGATTCCCAAGCTATTCAATCAATGTTGAACTCCACATGGAACTACAAGTAGACTGAATTCTCCTCTATAAAACATAAATTAAGTGACCATGAGTACAAAGGTACTCAATAAGACTTACATTGATACATACACTGGGTAGCAAACTGATAACCCAAAAGTATAGGGGATCGCAACATTTTTCAAGGGTAGAGTATTCAACCCATATTTATTGATTCGACACAAGGGGAGCCAAAGAATATTCTCAAGTATTAGCAGCTTTGTTGTCAATTCAACCACACCTGAAAGACTTAATATCTGTAGCAAAGTATTTAGTAGCAAAGTAGTATGGAGGTAACGGTAACGGTGGCAAAAGTAATAGTAGCAATTTTGTAGCAATCATAACAGTGGCAACGGAAAAGTAAAGCAACAAAGATCAATATGAAACGAACTCGTAGGCAATGGATCGACGATGGATAATGATGTCGGATGGCATTCATCATGCAATAGTTATAACATAGGGTGGCACAGAACTAGCTCAAATTCATCAATATAATGTAGGCATGTATTCCGCATATAGTCATACGTGCTTATGGAAAAGAACTTGCATGGCATCTTTTGTCCTACCCTCCCGTGGCAGCGGAGTCCTATTGGAAACTAAGGGATATTAAGGCTTCCTTTTAATAGAGTACCAGACCAAAGCATTAACACTTAGTGAATACATGAACTCCTCAAACTACGGTCATCACCGGGAAGTGTCCCGACTATTGTCACTCTGGGGTTGCCAGATCATAACACATAGTAGGTGACTATAACTTGCAAGATAGGATCAAGAACACAAATATATTCATGAAAACATAATAGGTTCAGATCTAAAATCATGGCACTCGGGCCCTAGTGACAAGCATTAAGCATAGCAAAGTCATAGCAACATCAATCTTAGAACATAGTGGATACTAGGGATCAAACCCTAACAAAACTAACTCGATTAAATGGTAAATCTCATCCAACCCATCACCGTCCAGCAAGCCTACGATGGGATTACTCACGCACGGCGGTGAGCATCATGAAATTGGTGATGGAGGATAGTTGATGATGACGATGGCGATGATTTTCCCTCTCCGGAGCCCAAAACAGACTCTAGATCTGCCCTCCCGAGGAAGAATAGGAGGTGGCGGCGGCTCCGTATCATAAAACCCGATGAATCCTTCTCTCTGATTTTTTCTCCCCAAACGTGAATATATGGACTTGGAGTTGAGGTCGGTGGAGCTTCATGGGACCCATAAGACAGGGGCGCCCCTCACCCTTGTGGATAGGGTGTGGGTCCCCTCTAGTTGATTCTTTCGCCAATATTTTTTATTTATTCCAAAAATAATCCCCGTGAAGTTTTAGGTCATTCCGAGAACTTCTATTTCTGCACAAAAATGACACCATGGCAATTCTGCAGAAAACAGCGTCAGTCCGGGTTAGTTCCATTCGAATCATGCAAATTAGAGTCCAAAAAAAGGTCAAAAGAGTTTGGAAAAGTAGATACGATGGAGACGTATCACAAAGGTCGCCACCAGTGCATACAAACACGCCAACAAAAGAATATACAAAACCAAGAGCACTTCAACACAGTTCAAGAAACGTTAGCCCTACCCCGGAGGTGCACCGCAAGCAACGGAACAAGCCGATGAGACCTCAATTGTCTAAACCACATATCCTCCAGCTCTAGCCATGTAGCAAGAAAGCACGCACAACTATCCTCAATGATCTTCGTTAGAGAATGGACTACAAGTCGGACCTAAGCTGAACCAAGTATTTCCGCTTTAAGTTGAGACTGAAGATATTGAACTGATTCAGGCAACAACTTCACTGAGGTTGTGTCACAGCTGCTGGTATGTAGCTTGAACTCACTATCTTCATCAAGACATGACCTTGGGGTCATCTTGCTCTCTTCAAGATGGTTTGGCTCACTATCTTCCCTAAAGTTCTGTCTGGCATCAGAGATATGACTTTGAAAGAGAAACAAGGAGACAAATAATAGGTTCCATAAATATACAAGCAACAATGGCTAGTGTGCTGACAATTCCAGCCCATTTTTATATTGGCAAATTCAGAGATATAATTTAAAATAGCATTAACATAATATGGCATTGTCCGTTTCATCAGCAAAATCAGTTAAGACAAAGCAGGAAATGAGATGATGTAGGCGTGGAAAGCTACACCACACCACCGGATTAGAGATATAGAACACATGCATACATGCAGGGCTAAAGAAAATCAATGGATTTGTACTGATTAATGTGGATGGTATGAATAAGGAACATGTTTTTACAACTATAGTTTGAAACCGGCAGTTGTTGCAAACATCCAATCTGGTGCAAACACCAAAGTAAACAGTAGTGGAGGAAATGATGCCTATTCAAATCTATACTAGAACAAAGTTTGAAGGCTTGAGAATGATGGACTTACATTACATGTTAACACGGGCTCGACAAAGCCCTTCTCCATGTCGATGGAAGGATAATTCAAGAAATTCGCCAAAGAAACTCCTTCACAAGTGTTGCTTTTATTCTACATTTTGTAAAGAGTAAATATAGATCTAATAATATTGGAAGAAATAGGGGATAATGAAGCTCATATGCAGAGTGATGATACATAATCAAATAGCTATCAATTAAGTACAACATTACAAGGCAAAAGGTGCTGACAAGAGGAATGCATACCTCAACTTGTCCAGTGGCATTGGTTTTATTCAACATTTTGGTAAGAGTAAATGTAGATCTGATAATTCGAAGAAAATGGAGGGCGGGGCTGATAAGATGCAGAGTAATGCTAGACAATCAACTATCTCTCAATGTAAGTACAGTAATATGACCTTCGTCCGGAATTACTTGTCGCTCAAATGGATGTATCTAACCCTAATTTAGTTCTAAGTACATCCAATTGAGCAACAATTAATTCGATACGGAGGGAGTGCATGGCAACAGGTACTTACAAGAGCAATCCAGAATTTCATAACCATTGGGTTCATTCTACATTTATGTAAGAGTAAATATAGATCTTATAATTTCGAGCAAACGGTGGATAAGGAAGCGAACATTTACATTGATACTACATGATCAAACAACAATGAGTGTAAGTATGGTGACAAAGCAAGAGGTACTGACAAGAGCAACAATGCCCAGTACTGTTGTGAGATCCTATGATCCCTTGAGAATGGATATTCATCTGCAAGTAGTTTTCATACAGAAAGAGATGGTAAGGCACGTGCAAAAATGTAGGAGTTCAATTTTTGATTTGATATCATAGACATTACCTGACGCTGGGCTCTCTGTAGTTCTAATAGGGCTTTGGTCAGTGGAGTAGGTGTAAAGTGTGCTACAGTTGGGGCCGTGTTTTCTGGGGCTGGTGATCTATCTGATTTATCAGGTATCACTGCCTTTTCCAAATACTTTGTTTGTACTCCTCCAGGATCTGCACTCACCCTCTTCCTTTTGGACATCTATTACGAAAGAACAACACTTGACTGGAAAAACATGGTATGATGACACATGGAATAGGTACATAAAATGGATAGGCATGTCATATTATCATATATGACGTGTCAACTAATCAGATGGTGGTGTAACAAAGTAGAAGTAATGAAAGACATCGTATGCAAGATACGTGCGACTAATACAACCTTGCTAAGTCAAAGCAAGCACCTTGATGGGTGAATAAGATAGGCCATCCTCCATCATGCCCAGTTTGTTAGCCAGTGGATTGTTCTACAATATTCCTCTCGTGCACCAATTATGATATTCATTATGATCATGTTCAATACCTACATGCATGAAAACATAAAAATAAGCGAGTATCTTTGTAATGCATAGGGGATTCTAATCCAATAGTGCCTCCCTGTAAACCCCTATGTGTTATCTCTGTCTCAGAGATGCCATGTGCGCTGTAATTTTGTGTGTGCATTAATATAATGTGGCCTACTAATCAAAATAGAGGCTCCTTGTTGAGAGTTTCAGAAGTAATGATACTTCGCAGATAATGGATCGCCTTGTCTTAAACCTCTCGTAGGCTTGAAACTTTCAGTTTCTTCATCATTAATTCAAACCATATAATCAATAGTGAAGACGCATTTCATCATAAGATTGATCCATCTTTCCTGAAAACCAAGTTTTAACACAACCCTTCAAGAAAGGCATTCAACTCGGTCATAAGCTCTGTGCATATCAAGCTTGATCGCGCATAAACCCTCTTTTATTCCCTCTTATTTCTAATAGTATAAAAGCTCTCACGGGCCACTAAAATATTGTCCATAATCATTCTCCCGAGCACAAAAGCACTTTGGGTGAGACTAATAATATGAGGCAACAAAACTTTCAATCGTGCTGCCAATATAATGTGGTCTAAACTAGTTTACCTTCTCTCGGGTGAATTGACCTTAGGGATCAACACAATCGCAGTGTCATTCCATCCCGATGGAATTGTGCAGGTATTCACCGCTTGCAAGACCTCATCAACCAAAGCATCCCGTAGCATGGGCCAAAATATTTTATAAAAAATAGCATGAAGTCCATCTGTCCCTAGAGCCTTTAATTCTCCAATAGAAAAAAGAGCCTTACGAACATCATCAAAAGTATAAGGGCCAAGCAAAGCATTATTCATCTCTACAATCGCTCTACTCCGGACAAGGGACAAGACTTCCTGGTTTAGGTTTAGAACATCCGAGGTAAAAAAACTGGAGAAGTAATTCATAATATGTTCCTTCATATCATCATCCAGAAGTTTCTTAATATTGTTCCTTTTTTTCCTGGCAGTTGCAGCATTATGAAAAAGCGATGTATTGCGATCCCCATGTAACAACCAGTTTGCTCAACCTCTTTGTAACCAGAAAATTTCTTCTTGATCCAAAAGATTTTCAATGAGTACTAAAATTTCCTTCTCCCTCAAACGTGATTCCCGACTGATAGGAACATGCTTCAACCTCTCTAATTCCCCACTAATAGGAACACACTTCAACCTCTCTAATTATTTTTAAACTTATTTATTCTTCTTTTTCGTCCCTTCAAAGTAACTCGGTCCCAAGCATGTAAATCCTCATGCACCGTTCTAGTCCGTGCAGAGATTTGAAAAAAACTTCATTTGGATTGGTGCATTGAGTACCTATACCAGTACCCCCTCCCAACTAAATGGTCCCACGTCGCTCCCGTACCATTGCGGCTTCGGCCGTGTTGACCATCCCTTAGTAAGACGACTTCACCAAAAAGGTGCTTGGCTTGGTGAGGTTCAATGCCATAACTCGACGTTAGACGCTCAAGACACACTTTGCATTGATAGCCCAAAAGGTTTTCGAACCTATCCAGTCTTGTAATTTCATGGTGCTTTCTTCAAGAAAGTTCCCAAGCAAAGTCCTGGACGGGGTGCAGGCACATTCCTAGGTCCCAAATGTTAAAAATGTTAATGTGCTTGCCATTTCCATTCGCCGCACATGCCTTTTATCATTGCACTTACTTCAAGCATAATATTTTGCCGACTAGAGGAGGAACCCTAATTCCGTGTTTGTCTTTATCCCAAGACCCTGTCTTTTTCTACCATTTTTTCTTAGTGAATGTCATTTCTTCTCTTCTTTTAGAACAAAATGTTATTTCATCTCAAAAAAGTAGAATGGCGGCCTTTTCACCTTGACCTCCTTTTCCCTGACTTATGTGGGAAATAGAGAGGAAACACGCCACACCTTTCCTTCGCACTAGTTTTCGGTCGGCCCATATGAGGGGCGAGGCTCCTCTATTTTTTGTGTTTTCTTCTCTGTTTTCTTTGCTTCTTAATTTTTTTTTCAGGATTTCAATTTTTTCTCAATTTCATTTTTTCCAAAACTCATATTTTTTTCACAACATTTCAAAAAATATGGATTTGAAAATATCTTTGTGGATTTTAAAAATATCCCACATTTCAAAAAAATCTTTATGATTTGAAAAAATGCTTGGAAATTTTCAAAAATCTCAAATTTCAAAAGCTATTCATGAATTAAAAAAATGTTCCAAATTAAAAAAATGCTCACAACCTTGTGAAATGTCCCTTGATTTAAATAAATATTCATGATATTGAAAACATGTTCATGTATTTCAATAAGTGTTCATGATTTTTCTAATGTTCTAAATAAAAAAATTCAGAATTGTTTCCAGATTTCGAAAATTGTTTGTGAATACATAAAAGTATTCATGATTTATTTAGAATTTAAAAAATTTCATATATTTCAAAAAACTATAAAATACAAATAGAAAACCGAAAATGAAAAATACTATCCGCCGCCCTACGCGAGAAATAGGAATCATCGTTTTCACAAGCTTCCCTGTTGGACTAGGACACATGTGGGCCGCAGTCGTTAAAACGCTGGTTTTGAAGGCCCACACTAGCCCAGTCCACGTTGCAACGCGGCGTGATCATCATGGATCTAAATGGGCACTACCTGAAGGACCAAAATATAAGAAAGCCCTCAAATAAGTGGAACCCCAGAACCCTAACCAGACTCTTTTCTATCCTCTCACCACTCGCGCCTCTCACGCCCTTCCCGCCGCCGCCGCCGCCGCCACTCCCCTCGCCGCCGCAGCAGCCGCAGCCATGGGGCGCATGCACAGCCGCGGGTAATCCTCACCCCCTTCACTGCCACCGCAATACGGTGAATTTTCTGGTCTAATGGCGTCTCCGCGACTCTGTGACGCAGGAAGGGCATCTCATCGTCGGCGCTGCCGTACAAGAGGACTCCACCGAGCTGGGTCAAGACCGCCGTCGCCGATGTAAGAAGAAGCCTCACCTTCTCTTGGCCCCCTCGATTCGATGTGATATGGCTGGCTGATGCGTGCGTCGGGCTCGTGTGCAGGTGGACGAGTTAATCACCAAGGCCGCGAAGAAGGGCCAGATGCCGTCGCAGATCGGCGTCCTGCTCCGTGACCAGCACGGCATCCCCCTCGTCAAGAGCGTCACCGGGAGCAAGATCCTCCGCATCCTCAAGGCCCATGGTGAGAAGTAGATTAGATCCCCCCTCGTCTTTCTCAGATTGTTCTTTGCTTGATGAGTGGATTGATTGTGTGAGTGTTGGTGCGCAGGGCTGGCACCAGAGATCCCGGAGGACCTCTACTTTCTGATCAAGAAGGCGGTGGCGATAAGGAAGCACCTGGAGAGGAACAGGAAGGACAAGGACTCTAAGTTCAGGCTCATCCTTGTGGAGAGCAGGATCCACCGCCTCGCTCGCTACTACAAGCGCACCAAGAAGCTCCCGCCCACCTGGAAGTAGTAAGTCACTCACTTCCAATGCCATTAATCTTTCTTCTGATATAGCTTCGGTGAATTGTGAGGCCTTATCAGTTTAGTACGCAATTACAGTGAACAGTTCGTTGTTTGTGTGCCACTTGCTACATATGAGCTGTAGAATGTGTGCTACATATAGGTTGTTGAGTAGGAGTACGTGTTAGGTACTTCAGATGGGGCTACTTAAATGTGATATTGTGTCGTCAATGCATGCCACCTAGCCTGTATTTAGATGCTAATCTGTTGGCTGTTCTGTCCTCCTGGGACAGGAATTTTAGAGAAATGGGATTCTAAGCTACTTAATTATGCCTGTGATTAAGCTTAGTTGTGTTTGTGGCGGATGTGCTGCTAATTGGTGTTAGTAAGCATTCCCGTACTGGCATACTGTAGTGGACACTGCTGTTTCGGTGTGCACACCAAAATTATAAGTATATGATGCAATAGTTTGACTTGTAAAGCTTGATGTTATGAAGTGATGATATAGCCACTTCAGACATTTTTGAAGATCTAAATGGAAAACACCTATGCATTTTGTGTGTTACTAAATGACTTCAATTTGCCAGCTTGGTAATGTTAACTTCTTCTGTAGTTTGGATATGAAATAGGAATTTGATGAAGATCACAATACTTGTTTTAAAGAGAAACTAGATCAACCCAACTGAAATGTTTGCAGTTTTGAAAAATGCAACTGGTTGTGATACTGATATATGTGTCATTATCCCACGTATGGGTGTCTGGGTGACACAATACAATGTGTTCTTCAAACTGCAACATTTCTACAATTGCATTTATCTATTTTAAATTCCTACTACTGGGTGGTCTATTCTGTTGGCTGAATCATGTCATTCTGAAGCAAATCTATAATGATGAAATTGCATTTATATTTGTACGAATAAAATCATTGGTTATCTGATGTGCCGAGCAATATCAGCCATTTATGAGGGTGCTTTTTAGTCTTTAAAATACAAATGGGTAGCCCAAGGCAAAGGTACTAACTAAACCGTGAAAGTTGCATCTATGTAATGTAAACATTGTTGTTGAACCGAAGGCAGTTCAATGATAATATTACTGTCAGTTTATATTCACTGTCTGTTGCATTTGTTGTATGGCCTGGATGAATTTGTACACAGATCAGACTGCTTTTTGTCATACGTAAAGCATTTCCGTTGGACTTATCTTGTAGTATTCCTAATGTATGTTGCTAATCGTGTTATTTCATACAACAAATGTTTTGCTAACACAATTCTTTTGCCTCTGCAGCGAGTCTACCACCGCCAGCACTCTGGTGGCGTAAGGGAGATCCAGATCTGGTGTGCTCTTAGCTGATTAAAGCTTGATTGTTCTGGAAACCATTCTTATGTAATGCTTTATGAGAGTTTGGAGCCAAGCAGATGCTGCAAATTTTCTATGTTTGCCTGGAGGATGCTGTAAAACCTTTATGGTTTCACTGTTCTGTCTGTTAAACGACTGTTATAATGTACCCAGATTTTGTCCGTTACAGTTAGCAGTTACCGTATGTTTTTTCAGATAGTACATGTTGCTCTTCCGCTGAAGATCGTATACTTTGCTTGCTTTGCTCTTACTCAGCGGTTTAGAAGTACTCTGAACTAAGCCTCTAGTTCAGCATTCAAATACTTGAGCGTTTTCGAATTGAAATGTTGACCACATCCTCAGAAAATAGTATGGCATCAAAGGAGAATTTTGATTTGGTAAGGTTCACATGCTAGAGTCCTGTAGTATGAATGGTTTCATAAGTCTTAACTTCCTTTAGTCTAGCTTTGCTGAGATGTTGCATCATGTTAAACTCGGTATCATCTGAGTCATCTCCTGAGAAAGACTTTCTTATTTATACCAGATTTCAGAGAACACAGTGAAGCCCTCAAAGCGCTAACAAAGTCGTAAGTAGAAAAGTTTTCCAGAAAGATACCTAGTTTTTCCATTAAGTGTGCATTGTCTGATGAAGAATAACGGGGCCATTGCTAATGCGTTCGTATTATGTTACATGGACAAATTATAAATTGGCGTCCTTGTTCCTCAACATGTTAAGCTGCAAAAGTCGACTGAAGAGCTAAAGAAAACATAACCTATGCAAATTTTGAGATCAAAACCAAATGGCCACCTACGTCAAACAATGTAGCCCTCAAGCCTGTACACACCCTTGGCAACATCCTCATGTTACGCATGATCACTATGGCAGTATGTCAACATCCTTCTTTTTTCTTTGAAAAAGAAGACTTTATTGACCTCAAGGACTCCACATCAAGCAAATGCACACACCCTTGCCAAATGTGTGATACAATACTGGAAGACCACAGATCGTGTCACACCGGCATCAAAGAAGAAGAGGCAGAGGAAATCCAATCGCTTGATTCTGACTAGAATAAATCGTCAAGATCCCATGGAATAATGCTCTTCACAAGATTTCAGACCACCGGTATATGGTCAACCCAGTCAGTCCATTCATGTTAATGATTGTATTTTGGCAAAATTGCAATGGTACATCACACTACATTACTCCGTACACACAGAAGATGTTAGCTACTTAGTTGCGCTTGCCCAAAGTGCCTGAACAATGAACTCAATTGGCAAATAAGCCAGACAAAAATAAACACAATAGCTTCCAGGTCTAACTCTCAAGGGTTTGGCTTAGTGTATCTGGCGATTTTACATGAGCTTCTCTGACGATGATATCCCGTCCATGAAATTCCTGTTGCATTAGCAAGAGTCAAGATAAGATATGATAGTTGTCAACATAGTCGCAAACTCGCAATATCATTGGGAGTGGCATAAAAAAGTGTATATAGAAGCAGAGTGTAATCAGGAAAAAAATATGAAATGGAGGTGCTTAGATATCATGGAGCTACTGGTAAGCTTCAGGTTATGCAGAAACTTTCTGAAACAAATGTAATCCCATTTTACTTATATAGGACTTTCTTATACAAACTTACCCGAGATGCAGATTCTGAAGGAGATGCATATATGAAGTTTCTTGAAATAAATTCAACAAGGATTTGCGGTTTCCATTCTAATATCAAACCCGAGGGAATAAGTAGCAAAACACAGAAGTTGAAGAATTATACCGTATTGTTAAGCTGCAGAGCAGCCTCAAGCTCTTCGGCTGAAGAAAATGAAAGGAATCCATAGACACGACTTCTCCCTCCTTTGCGATCTGTTAGCAGCCTTGTACTAACAACAGTTCCACACTGAGTAAAGTGCTCCCTCAAGTGTTGAGGTTGAACAGACCATGCAAGGTTGCCAACATAGATCTTGTATCGACTTTCAAAGATATGGTCCTTCATGGGTGGCGTATGGGACAGGCTGGGATTTCTCCTACTAGCAACGACGTGAGCCGCTAGTTTTACAAACATCTCACGCCCATCCAGGTCCTATAAGAGAAACATGGAAGTAAAAGAGAGTAATTTGTAATTGGTTTACTACATGGAACACTTTCATTTGTAGACAATGTGCAAGTTGAGAAGAAACTACAGAGAAAATGAAGCCATTGTATGACTCACAAATCCATCGAGAGCACTGATAGCTGTTCTAGCTTCTGCGAGAGAACGCATCGTAACAAAGCCACATCCTCGACTAATCCCGGTCTCGGCATCACGAGAAACCTGCGGGTTGTTAACAACTTCAAATATTAACATCAAAATGAGCCTCTAGAATCTTAATTGGAAGCAACAAAATATTACCCAAGGATGTGACACCATCAGACGTATCATATGCAATTACACATATAACTAAGGCAGCAATTAGAATGTAGATTCTATTGAGACCTAAACTAGGACATCAGGACATCATTCAACAGATACTAGCCAAATGGCACCAAGTTCGGGTCACTGGTGTGTCGATGGAATATTACCGACTAATACAGCACCACGAGAGACATGAAAACGAGAAGCATCTGATAAAGAGCATCTCCAGCCGCGCCCCCAGAACGGCCTCCCCTGGCGCTTTTTTCGCGCCGGCGCCGAAAAAACGTCCCAGTTGCGCTCCCAGGAGCCCGATTTTAGCCGCCTAGGCCGAAATCAGCGCCGGCGGACCCAGGCCGAACCCAGCGCGCTGGGGGGCGCCCGGGGGCGCCGGGGCGAGTGGTTTTGGCGCGAAGCAACCGCGGGCCCGCCGAGTCAGCGAGACGGGCGCTTCGTCGCCCTCATCGCCTCGGTTCCCGCGGGAATCAATGCCAAGGCTGCCGCGTTGTCGCCGCCGGTCAGCCTTGCCATTGATTCCTGATGCGCGCAACAATGGTTCTATTATTTTTCCAGTGCAAAACACAACATGTTTACTTGGTGCTGCTCCACATACTGAACAGAAGACACAGTCGGCCGTATATTTTGATGCAAATATATCAGGGACTTCAAGATATAATCTTCAGCATGTGTTGCAAGTTGGTTCTTTTTGCTTTGAGGTTCCACCGATTGAACTGAAGAAGGACCTGGTGACACCCAACTTCCGGACTCCTCCAGGATGAACAAGGCTTTTCTCGTTTGGTGATCTAGACGGTTAACAGAAGTCCAAAGCGTGCAAACGTCCTTCCCTTTTATTTTAAAATATAATAAGGCTTATGTGATCAACGTGGCCGGATTTATTAATTAGTTTTTTTAATTAAAAGAGTACTACTTAGGAGAGAGGTTCACGGACAAGTTTGTTACTAGCTAGCTTTCTCTGAGATGTAAAAGGAGAGGATCTAGTTTTGTTAGTTTGGGTCATGTCGGTTAGAGTGTTGGACGCCGTTACGGCTGGTGGGTCGCCTATATAAAAGGCAGCGTCGATCTTGTATCAGGGAGTTTTTTTTGGAGATTGGTTTTTATCAGGAGTGAAGAAAATACGGAAAAGCTACCATGTTTGGGTGGCACAAAATCCTTCGATTTGCTGCGTCGCCGCGAGAGCACGACGGGAGTTGCTAGCGAGATTGATTCTCATCTATCTTGTGCTAGTTCTGTGACTTTGATTTCTTGCATCTCGTTTGATCCATAGTATTTGTTCGTCTGCATCTTCATCATCTGTTTTCTTGTGTTTCCGTTTGCCAAGTACCGGGAAAGATCGGACCAAAAACGACTCGCCATCTAGCCGAGTCTACATCAAGTGGTATTCAGAGCTAAGGTTGTTCACGGTACTGTGTTGATCAAGATGTCAACTTCGGTCAACAAGAGTGATGAGGTTGCTCCTGATTCTCAGGAAATTGTACGTCCAGTGTACACGGATGATATTCCTCAAAATATTCGGGATGGTTTCGACCACACATGCAACTACATCAAGCAATGTCATGATGCGCTCGGCAAAAGGATAGATGTCCTGATCACTCGGTTCGATGGTTTGGCAGACATCATCAATATGCCGGCAACGAATTTCGCACCACCACAGACTGCTCCGGCTGCTCCACTGCGTTATGCACCACTGGCTCGCGACGGACATGCCGGCGTGCATGATCGCCGTTTGGCGGCACCTCATGTTGGAGATGATGGTCTTGATGATGGCGTTGACCAGGCAGCAGGGTACGCTCCACGACCACGACACTATGAGCCTCGTCCTGAAACATCCGTTCGTGGTGGAGTGCATGACCGAGTTGGTCAAGCTGTGCGTGTGCCTTTGGACGATGGAATTGGGCGCATAAAAATTTCAATCCCTTCGTTCTCCGGCAAGTGCGAACCAGAAGTCTATTTGGAGTGGGAGATGCGTGTTGATCAAATTTTTGATGCCCATCATTATAGCGAGGAGAAAAAAGTTCAACTTGCTGGAATTGAGTTCACCCGTTACGCGCTAATTTGGTGGAATCAAATTTGTCGTTCAAGACATCGCCCGACGACTTGGCGAGGTATGAAAGAATTCATGAGGCGACGTTTTGTTCCTGAGCACTATAAAAGAGATATGTACAACAAGTTGCAGCGGCTCTCTCAAGGTAATATGAGTGTTGATGAATATTACAAGGAGATGGAATTGCTGATGATACGTACAGGGACAACGGAGGATCCGGAGGCGACCATGGCACGTTTCTTTAACGGGCTAAATATCGAGGTGCAAGATCGTGTTGAGATGGTGGTCTACTACAACATACAAGATCTTGTGCACCAAGCTGTGCGTGCGGAACAACAGATTAAGCGGTGCCAAGTCAGCACAGTTCCCAGTAACACTTTGAACACATGGCGACGCTCACATCATAAGAATGAGGATGTCGGTCCTAGCTCCAGGGCGACATCATCAAATCGCTCCATGGTTTTCGAGTCGCGACTCATGCGAGTCGCTCTGGAGCAGTGACTCGGAAGAAGTCGAGCCTGTGTTGTGACTAGTCGCGACTCAGATTCGCGAGTTGACACTAAGCTGAGTCGACCATATTTTTGCGACTCATAGACTAGTCGTCGACTAGTCGCGACTAGTCGAGCGACTCGAAATCCATGAATCGCTCTCATGATTCCATGCAAAAGGATGCCTCAAAATCAGGACCGTCGATGGTTAATTCTAGTGCACAGCTGACTGGACGCACTAGTAACATAGAGTGTTTCAAGTGTGGAGGAAGGGGGCATATGAAGCGTGAATGTCCTAATGAGAAAAGAGTGTTGCTCACGAGAGATGGCTATGCATCCGCTAGTGATGAAGAGGCAGTATCTGACACTTCCAGTGAAAAATCTAAGGATGCTGAAAATGTGGTTGCGAGTTTTGAAGCTGCTGAATCATATCCTTCACTAATGGTGCAACGAGTGCAAGAGGATCACATTGAGGATAAGGGACAATGTTGGAATATTTTTCAGACTCAGTGCAAAATCAATAACACCAATTGTAAGTTGATTATAGATGGAGGAAGCTACACCAACGCGGTCAGCAAGGGATTGGTGGACGCTTTGGGGTTACCTACATGGAAGCACCCTCAGCCACACCATGTTGAGTGGATGTATCATACAGGGAAGCTGAAGGTTACTCATAAGGTCCGTGTGAATTTTTCTGTTCGCAATTGTACTGATATGGTGATATGTGATGTCTTGCCAATGGATGTATGTCATTTATTGTTGGGGAGGCCGTGGCAGTATGATCATGGAGCTGCACATGATGGGAGGTTCAATACTTATTCATTTTGGTATAATGGAAAACGAATGTGTTGAGACCGATGTTTGCCAATGCCATCAAGGTAGATGCTCATGTTTCTCCACAACAAAAGATGGCAAAGGCTGCTTTGAATCCGTCTTTGAAGCCGAGGACGGCTTCGATTCAAGAGGGAGAGGATGATGTGCGCAACAATGGTTCTATTATTTTTCCAGTGCAAAACACAACATGTTTACTTGGTGCTGCTCCACATACTGAACAGAAGACACAATCGGCCGTATATTTTGATGCAAATATATCAGGGACTTCAAGATATAATCTTCAGCATGTGTTGCAAGTTGGTTCTTTTTGCTTTGAGGTTCCACCGATTGAACTGAAGAAGGACCTGGTGACACCCAACTTCCGAACTCCTCCAGGATGAACAAGGCTTTTCTCGTTTGGTGATCTAGACGGTTAACAGAAGTCCAAAGCGTGCAAACGTCCTTCCCTTTTATTTTAAAATATAATAAGGCTTATGTGATCAACGTGGCCGGATTTATTAATTAGTTTTTTTAATTAAAAGAGTACTACTTAGGAGAGAGGTTCACGGACAAGTTTGTTACTTGCTAGCTTTCTCTGAGATGTAAAAGGAGAGGATCTAGTTTTGTTAGTTTGGGTCATGTCGGTTAGAGTGTTGGACGCCGTTACGGCTGGTGGGTCGCCTATATAAAAGGCAGCTTCGATCTTGTATCAGGGAGTTTTTTCTGGAGATTGGTTTTTATCAGGAGTGAAGAAAATACGGAAAAGCTACCATGTTTGGGTGGCACAAAATCCTTCGATTTGCTGCGTCGCCGCGAGAGCACGACGGGAGTTGCTAGCGAGATTGATTCTCATCTATCTTGTGCTAGTTCTGTGACTTTGGTTTCTTGCATCTCGTTTGATCCATAGTATTTATTCGTCTGCATCTTCATCATCTGTTTTCTTGTGTTTCCGTTTGCCAAGTACCGGGAAAGATCGGACCAAAAACGACTCGCCATCTAGCCGAGTCTACATCAATTCCTCACGGGTGGCGCGGCGTCGCCTCCCCTCCCGCCACGCGTACATACGGGCGCGGCTATGTAAGCCGGCGCCCTCCCTCGCCTCAGGCCACACCAGCCCTCGCCGCCGAACCCTCTCCCTCTCCCTCTGCCGTGCACCACCGCCGTCGAGCCCTCCCTCTCCCT
This sequence comes from Triticum dicoccoides, assembly GCF_002162155.2. NCBI lineage: Eukaryota > Viridiplantae > Streptophyta > Magnoliopsida > Poales > Poaceae > Triticum > Triticum dicoccoides. The sequence goes on from NC_041393.1 coordinate 409,762,213, forward strand.
CTCCCATGCGCCGACTCCGAGCCCTCCCTCCCCCAATGGCCGAACGCTTCCCCGGCGACGAGGCGGCGGCCAACGGCTTCGGCCGCCGCTCGCTCCATGAACAGGAATCGTGGCTCCTGTTCGAGGCCAACATCCCTGCGCCGCCGGACATGCGCGCCGGGCCGTTGGGGTGGCGGCTCAGCAACGAGGGAGTGCCCGTTCCGCCGTTGCCCGACGCCGCGGTGCGGACCGCCTACTTCGCCGACGAGGTCGAGCTCGCGCGCGCCTCTCTCACGGATGAGCAGCGCACCCTCCCCCAGTACGCCGCCGACAACCACTCGGCATGGGCGGCGTACTTCGTGCGCCGTCAGGAGCAGAGGCTGGCGTCCACCAACGGGGCGCCGGTGGTGGGCGGCAGACAGAATAGTGAGGGCCGCGGTGTTTGGTGGGGCGTCCCCGGCCGCACGCTCGGCGGCGTGTTGGCACACCTTGAGGGCGGTAACGAGCCGCCATTGACATACCCTCCCCCGGCGGCCCCGGCCCCGGCCCGCCGCCGACGCGCCGGGCAATGGCTGCCCAGGAGGTTCGTCTCTTCATCGTCTTCCTCATCCTCGTCGCGATCTTCTTCCCACTCCTCCGGCTCTCCGGCGCTGCTCGGCGTCAAGACCGAGCCCGCGGTGGAGACGCCGCTCGGCCGGCGCACTCGCAGCGTCGGCATCGTCATCAACGAAGGCGGTCGGCGCGCCCCCTCGTCGGCTCCTCCGCGGTTCGTCAAGCCGAAGACGGAGCCCGGGCTCGCGGCGGTGAAAACGGAGCCGGGGCTCCCCGCCGTGAAGACGGAGCCCGGCGAGGTGGCGCTCGACGACGATGCGGCCCTGAAATGGGCGCGCAAGGACTTCCTCAGGATGAAGAGGGAGGGCCAGGTCGCCGCACTGCGGCGCTTCGAGCAGCGCCGCCGGGGCCGCGAAGGAGGAGTCGTCGTCCTCGACGACAGCGACGACGACGCGCCGCCGGCACCTGTCCGCCATGGCGACGCCGGGCAGGGGTGCAGCCGGGACGGCCGCGTCAAGGAGGAGAAGGCCGACGACGGCGACTACTCCGCGTTTAGCGATTTCTTTTTTTAGTTATATTTGTTATGTAAACGCGTCGCGAACATGTAATATATGCCAAAGTTTGCCTAAATTTAGCCGTGTTTAACCGAACTTCGCCGAACTTTTTTTTTTGGAAAAATTAGACGCGCCTGGGGGCGGCCCTGGGGATGGCGATTGCGGGGCAACTCGCCCCCAAGCCGTTTTTTTGCGCCGGCTCACCCCCCAGGCGGCGATTTTAGGCGCCCCCTAGGGGCCAACGGCTGGAGATGCTCTAAACCCCACCATATGTTCATCAGCAGTTTTCAGTAAGCTATCATGGAATGATAGGCGCAAGAGCCACCAGTAGAGATTGTAAACATCCAAATAAAGTACATAAAAAGGAGAAAAAACGACAGACTGCTGTTTCCTCTGCACAATTGAATTATCCAAAATACCAAACCTGCTGCGTAACAGGTGGTTCAGAGCATCCATTGAGATCTGTGGAGTTGCTAGCCTTGCTGATGGCGAGGCAGGTGAGTTAAACTCTATGTATGGGGTTGCCTAGTAACTTCACTTAATTCTATGAACTCCCGAGCATGGATGGTCAGTCATAGGCCTGGGGCAATACCATGGTCCATGGCTGCACGGGCCATGCCTATCTCCTAGTACCTCCCATGTCCCAAGCCACTTGGAGCCAGCCAGCCAGGGGGCGTCACTAGTGCTTCAGCTGGCCCGTGCAATTCTTCTTCATGGATGATAAACACCGTGTAGCGTATAATAACAGTATGAAATCCGACAGCAGAGCAGGCGCGCGACGCGTGAAATGCAAGGGAGCGCACCTCGACGGAGAGGACGGTGCCGTATGGCCCGAAGAGCTCGAGCAGTTCGTCGACGCCGCACCTGCGCGGCAGGTTGCACACGAACAGCTCGCGCGGCCGCGGCTGCCGCCGCGTCCACCCGCTCCCATCCTCGGCCGCCGGATCTCCGCCGTAATGCTCCTCCTCCCCGTGCGCCGCCGTGCCATTGCCCCCGGCCCACTCCTGCTCGTCATCCTCGTCGTCAGACTGCGCCTGCGTAGCGGGCCACCGAGGCGTCTCCTCCTCCTCCTCCGTATCGAACGCTAGAGCCGTCTCCTCCCCCTCCTCTGTCTCGAACGCTAGTTGGCTCGCGCTGGCTCTCCTCACCGGGCCGAAACGAGAGGGGGCGGCGACGTTGGGATTGGGGAGGCGCGCGGCGGCGGAGGAGAGGGCGAGGCAGCGGTGGCGGTGGCGTGTGGGGGGAGAGGATAGGTGGTGAGAATGGGTCGGGTTGAGAAAGTGAAGCAGGATGTGATACAGGGCAGGGGCGGAAGCCATGGCGGTCGGATAGGGAGGAGGGAGGGGAGAGCAGCCGAGAACGGGGGGAAGAAGGAAAGCGGCGTTGAGTGCCGAGCTTTCCTGACAAGGACGACATGAGCGGCCCGATGTTTAGCCACGTACTATGCAATTTGCTCCCTGCCGTACAGCAATAGCTGCGAAAAAAGTGGCGATAAAGATGAAACTAAGGCAGCGATGTCAAAGAATTCAAATTTTGGTTAAAATCAGATTTTTTTTTGGGTCCATCTGTAGTTTGATTTCTTCACTCTGATGTAATTTGTTGCCTCCCCTCTGCTCTGCCGCTCCAGCGGCTGGTGGCAGGGAGGAGAATCCTGATGCCTCCGTTTTCTTAGCAGTTTAGGTTAGGGTTTTCTAGTCTGCACAGGTGCGATGCTCGGGCGGATGGTGGCGCTACTTTTTTGAGTTTGTCTTTCGGACTTCGATCCTTCTTGAATTCGTCCATCTGGATGTAGTCGACAGAGCTCCGG
>NC_041393.1:409765491-409846001 GCF_002162155.2 Triticum dicoccoides
AGTATTATGGATGAATTTTTAATGCACTCCCATTGTGCGAACTTATAATTTTTTTTAGAAAAGTGCTAACTTCTATCCATTTATTGTTTTTGGATCTTGTACTACTACTTTGTCTCTGGTTCCTCATACTTCAATCACATTATCAAGCCTGAGCATTATTGGTTAGAGCATCTTCAACAGTTTTTGTATATTGGAATGCTAAAAAATAGTGGTAGAAAAAGGAGAGAGAAGGTTTAGCAATCCAAATCAAGTTGTGCTTTGGCAGCCTTTGTATACTGGATTTACTATATTTGTACAAAACACACCATGACATGTGAGGAAAGTTCGTCATACACACTACACACTAGCTTACACATAAATACATATAATATCACAACTCGCCACCGTACACGTCACATACACACACGTACACGTACACATACACACTTAATGAAAAAATCCATGCAAAAAACGTACACAACACAACACACACGCGACATGAAAAAAATAGCCATGCAAAAAAGAGGTACACACAACACATGTACATGTGCACACAGCACACGTGCACAACACATTCAGGGCCCGCCAGTCATTGAGGTAAAAATATGAAGGGGGCCGCATTAGGAGGCTTTGTAAAATTATAGCTAGTGACCTCTTCACTTTGCAAATATACAAAATCAGGGTGCAAGTATAACAAGCTTTGTAAAAATTTCTGATGGGGGCCACTTATACAAAGACTATTGGAGAAGGTTTTATTGGCCAAGATTGCTAAACTAGCAATTGAGTGCAAATATACAAAGGTAGATGCTCTTACCGGGCATGTAACTGGAAAATAGTACTCCCTCCGTCCGAAAATACTTGTCATCAAAAAGAATAAAGAAGATGTATCTAGATGTATTTTAGTTCGAGATACATCTCTTCTTATCTATTTTGATGACAAGTATTTTCGGACAGAGGAAGTACAAGATACGCAGAAAAACAATGAAGAAATGTCTACCGTGCTACCAAGAGATGTCGTGCTGATATGAAATCATACCATTGCAATAAATGTCTCACTCAAAATATAACAATGAATTTACACCATTGTAAAATAGAGGGAGGGGGGCATAACCAGTGCCTGAACTATTACGCGCGTCTGCAAAATCAAACGTGGAGAAAAAGTATTTCGTTCAAGTGAAAGTTTGACTTAAATGTGTGTTTCTCAAAATAAAGATCAACCTTCTACTGCGGACACAATGATGGACGTGACACCATGGATTGACTCGGCCGATTTTTGTTGAAAGAAGGATATTGACCCTTTGTGATGGGCTTCAACCATTTTATAGTTCTATAATATTTAATAAATATAAATAGCATAGTATGATAGAAATTGTCATGCATGTTTGGATGTTGAGGTGACATTATTCATCTGCATAATTGCATGTTGAGATGCGCATTTTTCCATACATGTTGCATACGGAGGTGATATGTTTGTATGTTGAGAGAAATTGGTTAAAGGGGGCTAGCTATTTAGATATAAAAAATTAAGATGGCGTGCTTACATATTAAGAGAAATAGGTTAGTTAGTGGGGGCTAGCTATTTAGATATAGAAGATTATCATGTTGAGAGAAATAGATCTGTCTACCAGCGAAGTCTAAAAACAGTAGCACAACAAGAATCTAGACGCGGATTTTTGGCTCTGAGAAGCATATACACGTAATGAACAGTAAAACCAAAGTAAATAGTAACTAAATTTTGAAAATTCTATTTTTTTTAGATATTCACATTAGTGTAACAAGTGTGCTTAACAATTTTCATGCCATATGGGATAGCAATGCTTTGTGGGTGAAAAAACAAAATTAAGTGTAACATTTGAAGGTAACATTTGGTCTTTTTGCATAGGTCTAAATGCTTAAGTTTTTCCCCTGGAAATTTGCATGTATCATTTGGGTGTGACAATAAACACATCTTCTCTTTTTCTTTGACATTTGTAAAATCCATTTTTGACACGCAGGAGCGTGTGCTCCTTAGAGCCAAAATTGATTTCCACAAGAATCTGCCATACTCTTGTCAAAAAAGGAAGAATCTGTCATAAGGTGTCACTACATGATCCTCAAGGCACTCAGGATTAACGTTGCTGTGATGTTTCTGGCAGCAAAATATTTGCGGAATCTACGTGACGCCGGCTGTCTGTTCGAGCCATCAGTCTGGAACGAATCCAAAGGGGCGGAGGACGGCCGCGGGCACGAAACCAAACAGGGCACCACGGCTCCGGTCCGCGGTGGCGCACTGGGCGCGGGCGGCGATCTCCTGCGCAAACTCGAGCTGATGCCTCAGCTTCTCGTTCTCGTCAGTGAGCTGCACCATCGACACGCACTCAGGAGTTACCCACCTTGGAGAGCTGGATAGCAGGAACAGCAGGAGGACGCAGGTTTGGTTGGTGCTACACATACCTCTTGCACAGTTTCTGTGAGCTCCTCCACTGTTTGCACGAGCGACACAATCTGCCGGCTCGCGACGTCTTGGAACGCCAGGTCGATGTCCAGCATCGCTGCGTTAGGGTCGAAGATGATACCTTCCTGCACAAACAGCTCCTCCAGCAGATCCACGTCCTCCTCCTTCAGACTCAACCTTAGCTGCACAGACATTTTCAGTGGCAAGTGAGATATATCTGCTGCGCAGGACGTAGGGTGGGACCGAATCAACCACTTCTGGTTAGCTGCTTGCTTGCTATGCTAACCTTGCTCAGTATCCTGTCACGCAAATCATCATGATCGCAAGAATCAAGGCTCAGATCGGACACCTCAGACTGGCTGCTACCAGCCTTGCTTGGTGCTCTGCCACGCGGATCATCTTGATCATGAGAATAGCAGGTGGGCTTCTTCACGCTGTCCACTTCATTGGGAATCAGTTTGGGTAGAGTCTTTATGAGCTTCGTCCTGGATGGATATCGATATAGAGTTATGATAAACTGCAGCACAGCAATAGTACAAAAATTATGCAAGTATGCAATGTTCAAGGGATATGCCTGGTTCCAAAGCGAATGGTAGACAGACTTTCTGGTGCGTTCGACGAACTAGGAGAACAGCAGCATAGCAATGCAGCTCTTGAGCTGCCACCCTGCAAGCAACAGTCATGTAAACAAACCTGCAGATTTGGAAATAGTGAAGAATTTTTTGACAGACCAGTGCATCTTGAAGTATGCGTGTAAGCTTCGAGTCACGGTAAGGGACATGATTCGGTTTAGCTGGAGATGAAAAAAAGATAAGTAAAGCTGATCATTAATCAGAAAGGTATAATAGTGGAGTAACTACGTTTTGTGTTTAGTCTTTGCACAGAGTATTGTTGTATACTTGTATTTGCCACTTACCAGTAGTTAGGGCATTAATAACATTTCCAAGAGCTGAGAGCGACTTGTTGATTGTTTTCGCCTCATCAAGAACTCGCCCTTCAGCACCAGTTTTCTCAACTTTCTCTGAACCAGCCAAGTCAACAAGAACAATCTTCCCGGCCCTTACCCTGTAAGATTAAAAGAAAGTTACTAGCTGCCCACATATAATCCAGACAGATATAACAGTCCATATAACATGAAGGAGCACAAGGCAACCTGTTGAGTTAGCATGAATTGCATAAAAAAGGTGATGTATGCGGTTATGGTTATATACAATTACATCAACATAAAAGGGAAACAGCTATCAACTATTGATGTTTGTTATTCGAGCATACTTATCATCTGCAGTGGATCCATGCTGCACGGAGAAAATGTACACGCAGTGACTTCTACTGCTGGCCAGGTTCATTTCTACATATTCATTTAGGACGACAAAATTTACAACATTGAAATGTTTTTCAACTGTTCAGAAATGGTAGATAGAGGATACGTGTTTCTCCAACAGCTCTGTTGGCAATTCCTTCCTGTAATTTAGACCAGTAAACATAAATAATCTGGCATTTACTTACAGAAAGGCGCTCCAAGAAAAAATCAACTGCGATTATAAGAGAAACAAGGAAACCCCAGCAAAACTTACAGAAAGGCGCTCCAAGGCATCTGAACTATTCATAATCGATATCTGCAGTTATAGTTTCACAGTTACCAGACATGAAAAGAAGCCCTCAAAGGACAGATGCTGAACACTTCTTTTCTTACATATACAGAAGGGAAATGAAACAGGAAGTACAGATGCATTTCTATCTGACCTCTGTTGCTCCATAAATAAAAATCCCTTGGCTTTTACTCTCCTTGATTTGTAGGTTGTCCTTGGACAAGTCAAGAAGGTCCCTGAGATATAAGGAGAAAAAACTCGATTCCCCTCGTAGCAGCATTTTATAAAAGAAACTCTACACAGGATCCATACAGAAACATCAAGCATACTCTCACCTTACTTTTTCCAAATATATCTCCACCTGAGAAATCGGAAAATAGTGTAAGTAAAGATCTATCAATGTGAATTCACAATCAGCGCACGAAAATGGTATTTTACCATTGACAATTTCACAGTCCATGTAGTAATGTCTTCTGATGTTCTTAAACATTCAAAAAGATCATTTACAACACGCTGAACCAGTCCAGTTTTCAGCTCATTGCAGTGCAAGATGCTTGGCCCCTGTTTCAACATCCAAATTAAACAAACATGTTAGGCCAAAGCTGAAGTGGCGCATTCAGTGATCATCCCATAAATTTAAGCCCAGGGATGTTCACTTTACCTCCATGCTATATGTTTTTCCAGCTCCAGTCTGTACAAATGCAAAGTACAAATAAAATGTTAGCACTGTTTACAGGTAGAAGTGTCTCATTTCATAGATGCACTGCTTAATGGGGGTTTATCTATGCATAAGTTTTCCCAAATATCGTGAAAATGAGGATACAAGGCGTTTGCAGGAACACATACCTGACCATAAGAAATTATGGTCCCATTTATTCCATTGACAGCATCTGTTCAAAATATTAGTTACTCAATTAGTACTATGGTGGCTACTGAAGTGTCCAGTCATGACAAAACTGTAGTAATACAAAAAAGCTCTGACTACCTTATGCATAAATTTTGAAAGAAACAAAAAGAATGAAAACCTGCAACAATGGGCACTGCAAGGAAATTGTACACATCAGACTGTTCCGCATCATCATAGAACACCTTGTCAAAGCTGAATATGACATCTTCGTCCCGCTCATCCTAACCCAAGTATTATGCAACACGTCAGGGAAACCGCACTAATCAACCACGAGGAAGCACAAAAACTGTGCCAACAAGATCACAGGGATTTTTTGTTAATAATCTTATCAAAAGGAAAATAGGATATGGTATTGTTCCTCACTTCATTATCTACTGGTTTCATTCCAGCTACTGGTTTAGTAAGTACTATGTAGTTGTGCAGGGGATATCAAGCAGGCTAATAATACAACATAAGACCGCAGGCATGCAATAGTTTAAACAAATTCAGTAATCTGGATCAAAATACAACTGTGCGTCTTGCGAGAAACTGCACATGAACATTCAACTGCGTGCCTCACATCACAGAGCTAAAGGCAGAAGAGTATCCAAACCTTGAAAACAAAAGACTCGGAGTCCAATTTCTTGAAGCAGACCTTGTCATTGGCCTTCCTCTCTTTGTGGCTCAGCGGCCTGAATCGCACACACACTGTGACGTTGGAGTTGGACATCCTGGCATTCAGATAGGTGTCAATTTGGGCACTAGAAAAATTCAAGTGACACAGCGGCTAACCGCTCGGGGTTTCGAAATTCAGCGGCGGATCAAGATGGTGCGCGGGGTGCGCATCCGCACAGTGCGCATCCGCACACCCGGAAATGGTGGAGACCGGTGGGGTTTGAGAAGCTCGTACCTCAAAACCCAGCGGCCAAAGGTTGCGGACGGGGTGGACACGGCAGAAACGAGGAGTCCCGACGAAGAAGAACCGGAGCGGCAGTGGCGGCGACGGGGGCAGCTGTGGGGCACGCGGTGGTAGGGGTTAGAGGTTTAGGGCCGGGCGGCGTTTGGCGATGGAACGCGTGCGGCGGCGAGATGCAGAGGCGAGGGAGAGGGAGGCGGCGCAATCCAGGAGATGTGCGTGCGGCAGCCTGAGCAGGAGGGGCACCTGCAGCGTGCTTGGGCAGGAGGTGTGCCGTGTGCGTCGCCGGCTTGCGTGCGCTGCTGTACCCAGTGTAAAGACTAAAATCGGCAGAAATCACATATTTGACCCCAAATCAAATCACAAAATGACCTGCTCACGAAAAAATTTCACTTTGCTAACCCTTTCGAGTGGCGCCCGATAGCTAGGCGCCGCACCCTAGTGTGCAGCACCCTTTCCTTAGGCGTCGCACCTCCTGCCAGCGTGGCAGTCCTGGTCCAGTTGCGGCCCTCCATGCAGCTGTGCAGCGCCTAAGGCTAGGGCGCCACACTTGTAATGTGCAGCGCCCGTGTCTTAGGCGTTGCACTGTCTGTGTGCCACTTAGGCTGGCCCCACCCTCACTCCCCTCCCACCCCCACCCCACACACCCCCACCCCACCCAAACCCTTAGCCTTGCGCCCCTCCTCTCTTCCCCTCTCCCCCCCTCTCAAATCCTTATCAAATCTTCCAAATCCGGAGTATTTGATCGTGGATTTCGAAGCCAATCCCTCCCTTAAGGTAATCTCCTTCGATCCCCTCGTTTTCCTTCATAGGAATTGTCACATTTGCTCAAATCTAGCTAGTTTGGGGAAACCCTAGTTTTTGCTTGGATTTGGAAATTTGTGTTGAATCATGTTATGTTTCTTTGCTAATTTGGTATGGTTAGGCTTTCATAGTATGCTAGGGTTAGGGTTATGTGTGTTTGATGTTGGTGTTAGGGTTATGCTATGGTTAGGGTTGTGGTTATTGTTAAGTGGGGGTTAGGGTTATTAATTCATATATATGTTAGGGCATATGTATTTTGTGCAAATATTTTTGTTAAGTACTTACTTGATATATGTATGTTTTTGATTATTGTAGGGATGGGGAGAACATGTGTTTATGTTCATCATGTGGATAAAGAGGCCTTTTTGAAAGGCAATGTTGAGACGGATCCGGATGAGCTTGACATGGTGTTTGAGTGTAGTCCTAACTATGCGGAGCTTTTGGAACAAGTGAGGAAAGATTTGAATTGGATGGACCCAAGTGACGTCGTTGAGTTCGAGGGAAGGCATAATGTTGGTTTTGGAATGCACATCCGTTGGAAGACAATGCGTGTGAACTCCGAGCAACGTTGGGTTGCATACAAGGAGACGGTTACCGAATCTCTAGACAAGGCACTTGAGTTATTTGCCTCCAAGAAGGTTGAGTCTACTTTGAATTTAGACTTGAACCGGAACCCCTCCCCGTTGGTTGCTAGCACCCCACCACCCATGAACCAAGATCAAATGAGTGAACCTCATTTCACAAAACAAGATTGACCAACATTGAGCCCGACTCCAAACAACCAAAATGAAGCTTTTGAAGAGGAGAATGATGAGTACAAGGAGGATGACAACGAAGTTGATCTCCATGACAACAATGTGGGTGATCTCGACCAATATCATGTGCAAGAGACAATGGACCAATCCATCCATTTTCCCGTGCATATGCATCGGACTCGGATGACGATGGTCCCGATGAAGAAGTTGATGAGGAGGGGTTCACGCCGAAGGAGGCCCAAGCATTCAAGAAGGTATTCGGGCGGGATCACAAGACACCATTGTTCAAGGATCTTAGTCTCGCGGATGAAGCCGTTGTGGATGGTGTCAAATGCATATCTCTTGGAGCTAGGCCAAGTTCTCATCGTGATTTGGAAGATGGCAAGAACGGGATATATCCCGGTTGTGAGTTTCAATCCTTCTTGGAATTGAAGATGTGGCTCAACAACTACTCTGTTACACATTATCGTCCACATAAAGTGGCCAACTCAGACGTGAATGTGCGTTACACGGTCAAATGTGAAGTGCCAACATGTCCATGGATTGTGCGTGCAAGGCCATGGAAAGGAGGTCCAACTTGGCGCATAGTGAGTTGTCTACCAACTCACATGTGCCGGCACAAGAATGCGGATGGCAAGCTTGTGTACCAACAACACAGACAACTCACGTCCGAATTCATTGCTTACAGGTTATCCAACCAAATACCCACACTTCCAATAATGAGCATCAAGAGTGTCGTTGACCTTGTGAAAGCCATCTTTCATTACAAGGTGAAGTACGGCAAGGCATGGAAGGCGAAGCAAGCCGCATTCAATATGTTGTATGGCAATTGGGAGGAAGCATACAACCGACTCCCTAGGTTGTTGTTAGCTATGGCCGTCACAAACCCAGGCATGGTTCACGTGGTTGAGCCTCATGGGCACCAAACATTGATTCATAACGGGAGGACCGTCCGAGTATTTGGCCGTGCATTTTGGGCCTTTGAGCAATGCGTGAGGGCTTTTGAGCATTGTCGGCCCGTCATCACCATTGATGGCACGTTCTTGACCGGACAATACAAGGGCACTTTATTGGTTGCAATAGCAAGTGATGCCAATAACCGGGTGTTGCCTTTGGCTTTCGCTTTGGTTAAGGTGGAGAACAATGACAACTGGGAGTGGTTCTTGCGTCAACTGAGGACAAGGGTATTACCGGCTGAAAGGGGAATTTGTGTCATATCGGATCGCCATCCTGGAATTCTAAATGCGGTGGTGGTTGACATTCCCGGACATACAAAGTTGCATCATCGATGGTGCATGAGGCACTTTTGTGAAAACTTCTATAGGGCATGTGGTATCAAGGAGTTGGCTGATGATCTTCAGGATTGTTGTCTCACTTTCACCAACAAGCGGTTTGCCACATTGTTCAATGCATTGCTCAGACACAAGAAACTTGACCCCGGCGGTCAGGAGTTTCTCAATAAGAACATTGTCGAAAGGAGTATGTGGGCACGTGCTTTCGATGAAGATGGCCGGAGGTACGGTCAAATGACAAGCAATATGGCAGAATGCTTCAATAAGGTGCTCAAGGGTGTACGTGCATTATCCGTGACGGCAATAGTTCAATACACATTTGACAAGATGAATGGATACTTTTTAAAGTACTCAATGGAGACTGATAAGCAGATTGCTGGTGAGAACAAGGATAAGCACAAGTACAATTTCCCACCAAAGGTTGAAGAATGGTTGGAATTTCAATCACGAAAGGCAGACTCCCAAGAAGCTGTACTATATGACGACAACGAGTGGAAGTATGAGGTGAAAGAGCCTGGAGGAACCACAAACGATGGCCACCAACACGGAGGCCGGGCTTTCAAGGTCTCCCTAACACGGTGTGATTGCATCTGCATGAGGCCATCGTTGCTTCATCTCCCATGCTCGCACTTGTTAAATGCATCCCGGGTTAGGAATGTGGACGTCAATCACCCTCTTACAGTGCAGCGCCTTGCCCTTAGGCGCTGCACACCTGGACATGCCAGTCCAGAGAGCAACAAAAGCATTCCAGTAGCTTTTCCTCCTAAAAATTTGCTAAGTCCGTGTGCAGTGCCTAAGGGCAAGGCGCCACACTATACTGTGCAGCGCCGAGCTGTTGGGCGCTGCACAGTAGAATGCAGCGCCTTGCCCTTGGGTGCTGCACACTGACTTAGCAAATTTTGGGGTGGAAAAGCTACTAGAACGCTTCTGGTGCTCTCTGGACTGGCATGTCCAGGTGTGCAACGCCTACGGGCAAGGCGCTACACTGTGTAGTGTGGCGCCTTGCCCTTAGGCGTTGCACACCTGGACATTTATTAGGTTGCACCAATTCCCTCCCACCCACCCCCACCCCCCACACACCCCACCCTCCACACAAACCCGAAGCTCAGTGCCTCCCCTTTGCCCTCCTCTCTCCCCCTCTCAAATCCTTCTCAGATCCAGAGTATTTGACCGTGGATTTCGAAGCCAACCCCTTCCTTAAGGTAATCTCCTCCGATCCCCTTGTTTTCATCCATAGGAATTGTCACATTTGCTCAAATCTTGCTAGTTTGGGGAAACCCTACTTTTTGCTTGGATTTGGAAATTTGTGTTGAATCATGTTATGTTTCTTTGCTAATTTGGTATGGTTAGGCTTTCATAGTATGCTAGGGTTAGGGTTATGTGTGTTTGATGTTGGTGTTAGGGTTATGTTGGTGTTAGGGTTGTGGTTATTGTTAAGTGGGGGTTAGGGTTAACCAATAATTCTCGGTTTTGTAGGCATGGCTTCATCCGGTTCCATGACGAGGCCACCGTGTGCTAACCAAGAAGACATGCCGAACAAGTGAGAGGATGCATCTTTGGACAAGGTGAAGGAGAAAGATGTCAACATCCCGCCATGTTGGTGTGGAGATGTTTGCAAGGTGAAGGTGTCCACCGACCGAAAGAAAGCATGGACGTAAGGGCGAAGATATTTTGTATGCCCGAACTATGCTTATGATCGTGCACTTCCAACTAACGCCTATGACCAATCACCGGTAAGCTCGAGAAGTAAAATGTTACTCTCAAATGTGTGTCAACACTAACAACAAATTTTTATGTAGTCACCGCCTCCTCTATGCAAGTACTTCACGTGGATAGATCTTGAAGTGCCAGAAGATGTCAAAAAGGACCAATACCAAGATTGTCTTAGGCGGCAATGGCGGTTCGAAGAATCGTTTCGAAGAGGCTTGGAGGAAGAGCGTCGTCAGAAGGAGAGGATGGAGCGGAAGAAACGAGAGGAGGAGAGGGCACGCCAAATGAAACTTGCTCGTGAGGAGGAGACGGCAAGAAAGCTTGCAAAGGCTCACGAGGCGCAAGAGGAGGACTCGGCACGTGACAAGAAGGGGAAATGGCCTCGCTCTACTCAGTAGGGACTTCGCTTCGGTGCACTCGTCGTCAACTATCTTCTAATGAATGTGTCGTGAACTTGTGAGGGCATGTGAGATGTTGGTGAACTATCTTCTAGGGCAAGTTGCCATTTGTCATTTGTAATGAATGTGTCGTGAACCATGTCGTAGTAATGTTTGAATTGTCTTAAGTTATGAACTCGTCGGCATAAAATTTGTGTTTGTTCAAATTGCTGTGATGCTGCAGTCATTGTAAGTATTATGGATGGTCAGTGATGCAAGCCTTCTGTGGCTCTCTGGATAGCCATGGCCAGTTGAGCAGCGCCTAATGGTTGGGCGCCACACAGTACAGTGCAGCGCCTAACTGTTGGGCACTGCAGTGCTGCTATAAGCTAAACTGCAGAAGCAGATGCCATTTTGGCCTCCTGCAGCAGCACTCACATAACTTGAACATCACTAAAAGTACTATAAACTGCACATACTAAACAAAGAGAACTAATAACTTGAACATCATATCATTTAAGACAATTCAACATTACTTCAAGTTTGCAAACACAAATACCACACTAGTAAGAGTTCACCAACATATAACATAACCTCACAAGTTCATCAACCTAATGAAACGGCTACAAGTAACATGAACAAGCACTAATGCCTTCCGCGCGTGTTCCTGGTGCCACGCCTGCAGGCAATCTTCTTCTTCCTGGAAGGACGAGCCTCCTCTTCCTGCACTTCCTCTTCCGCCTCCGCCCCCGCCTCATCATCCAAGCTAGCCATCCGCGAGGTCCCTACGACCACCTTTGGGTTGCCTCTGTTGTCATAGTCATTGGGCGTGTACCAGTGTCTAGGCTGCCTAGGCTTGAACACATATGCGGACCGAGCTTGAGCGTCCGCCAAAATCATGCCATCATCAAGCTCATGGCCCTATCACATAATCAAACAATATGGTGAAGGCCGGTGTCGTAATCAAGTGAGAATCACATCTAAAGGATTAGTCATACCTCTTGGGTGATCGCACCCTCATCATCCATATAAGCATATGAGGAACTCACATCGTCCCCCTGATGGTGAGATGAGGGGTCTGATGGTGTACCAGACCTAGAGGCAGATGGTTCATCATATTCAGGATCACGGCAACCGAGAAGATTCGATAATCGCCTTAACTTCTTGGCCTGACGCTGTAACATGGACAAGTGTGTAAGATATCAAACTTCACAACATAGACTGGCTCTCATAGTGAATGCGATATGTACCTTGAGGAATGCTCATAGTGAACCATCATCATTGCCATTTCCAACAGGTGTCTTCTCCAGAATAGACTGGCTCTCATCAGCTGCTTTCTTGATCTCGGTGCGCTGCGGATGAGAAAGAATGAATGCGTTAGCCATTCAAACATGTGTAATACGGTCATCGGGAAACTAAAGAAGGGAACACTTTACCACATAGTTAATCACCGAAACAGCAGGGACTCCTTGCCCTTGCCTAACATCTCTGTTGTACTTCCCCTTTGCTAGATCCTCAAAGTTTATGGGTTCTTCAAGAATATCCTCATTATATGTCGGCGGGCATATCTCAACTCGAGTAGTTCCAATAAACCATCGTATGTAGTTATCAAAAGCAAGTGGGTTGTGCTCATGAAGCGGGGCGCGTGCAGTGCTACGAGCTTGCTCCACACAAAGCTGGAAGCGGGTAACATACGGAGCATGATGCTTGTCCCAGTCCTTTATCTTCCGCTGCCTTCTCCTGTCCAACCTGCATGGTATAAAACCAAACATTAGCACAATCAAAAGGAGTCCCGATGCTTAGTCAATACGCAGACATGCTCTCTTACCTATGAAGTGCTTTGTCCGTGTCCATCCAATCCGGCGGGTGAGGCTGGAACAGACCAAACTGACGATACACGCGATGCGGCAAATGAAACTCAACCGCCCAGTTGCATATCAGTGGGCACCGCATAAGCCAGAGATCCTTATCCCGCAAGCACATCGGGTTGAGGCGGAACTCCTCGGTGTACCCCAACCTCTCACCCGCGCCATATGGCTGCCATACCACCTATGAAATAGGGCAACAATGCAAATTTGATGACTATTTTTCAAGCAAGCATGAGAAAGGACTGAAGTAATGACCTCCTTACATGGTCAGGCGTAATCGTGTCCAACTCGGCAATGTACTTTTGGTACATGAGATTGACATCGTTCGCCATCTCGGAAACCACATCCCACTTGTAAGCCCACGTGGGGCGCCATAATTCGTCATGTTCATCTTCATACCAAGGATTAAACCTGACGCTCTTCGGGTGTCTAACAGGCAGACGCTCCCAGCTCCATACAGAAAGTAGAAGCAGATTACCACCAATGCCTGCACTATATGTGATCCTGCAACACGCATTGTCCAGCTGCATATGAAAGAAAAACAATGTTAACTTGACAGCAAGCTTGCATTACTAATGAAGAAATGAGTTGATCACAAAATAGACCAACTACCTGTCGGTACAAGTAGGCAAGAGTCGCTGAACCCCAGCTCCATTTGCTATCGAAGACGATCAACGTCTTCAGCCACATCCATGGAGTGTTCTTGCCAGTGGAGTCAGGAAACAAAGTCCTCGACACAATGTACCACATATACACACGAGCATGTGTCTGGATCACATCACCAGTGGCATCCGGAGGGCACATCGCAAAGTTATTTCGAATCCACGTGAAAGCAACTCCGGCTGCTTTCCTTTCTCTCTTCTTCTTCTCTTCTCCCTCCTCTACATCAGCCTCAGCCTCGGTAGGAGCCATACCGATAAGAGCAATCATCTGCTCGCGCCACCCATCAGAATCGGTGCTCATACAGAGAGGCATCCCGTCGATAGCAAGACCGGTGATCAACGAGACATCCTCGAGCGTCATGGTCATCTCCCCAGTCCAAAGATGGAAACTGTGCGTCTCCGGCCTCCACCGATCAACAAGAGCGGACACCAGTGGAGCGTTTAGATTCGGCATGGACCGGCTGACCAACAGAATCCACAGGAGTAGTCCTGCCTGCTTGATGTACGGTGTGTACCGCTCATCGTAAGGCATGGCAGGACCAGAGACCCCGTGATACCGAATCTTCAGAGGTTCAAGCTTCTGCAAAAAACAAGTAATGACAAATCTTAGGGCATGTAAATTTCAACTAAAGGCAAATTTGCAAAATATTTAGATTACTCATTATTACCTTCTCCTTCTCGCGCATCATGTAGGCCCGGTGTTGCACGTCGTAGACATCGTCCAGAAGCCAAACCATCCTTACAAATTTCAAACAATAAACATATAAGAGTTCATCTTCATCTCAAATATCGGTATACACTAAACATATAACATGTGTTCAACTACAAGAATCTCAACATCTCCTTCTCACACAATGAATATGTCATATGTGTTCAGATAAACTAAACATCTAATATTTCAAATAAACTCAACATCTAATGTTTGAAATAAACTCAACATCTAATATTTGAAATAAACTCAACATCTAATATATATCTAAACAAACATCTCTACAAAAATCAACATCTCATAGTTATCTATAAAAATAGGCATCTCATATATATCTAAAAAAAACTAAACAATCTAGGGTTTCATTAACAAGAATCATATATTGTGAACTAATCAATAACACTATGGTACTACCAATATGACTACACATCCTAAATCGAGCAAATCAAGCAAATCAAGGGTTCCATCAAATCTTGGACAAATCTCTAAAATGGCAACAAATTTACAGAGCAAAAGAAAGAGAACGGAAGAGTTTACCTAGTAGGATGGATTGGAGATCGAATTCACAGATCAAATCTTCAGATCTGGGAGGGATGTGGGGGGGGGGATTAGATGGGGGCGCCGCCGCTGCTCTCTGTCCAGAGAGCAGAGAGATGAAGAACTGCCTGGTCGGGCTGGGGCGGCCGCGCTTAAGTCACTGTGTAGCGCCTAAGGGCTAGGCACTGCACGTCACAGTATGGCGCCTAGGACTTAGGCACTGCACAGCTGCGTGTGGGGCCGCGCCTGGCCTCGGGCTGCCACGCTGGCAGGAGGTGCGACGCCTAAGGGAAGGGCGCTGCACAGTAGGGTGCAACGCCTAGCTGTCGGGCGCCACTCGAAAGGGTCAGCAGAGTGAAAAAATTTCGTGACCAGGTCAGTTTGTGATTTGATTTGGGCATCAGGTCAAATATGTGATTTCTGCCACTAAAATCACTGTTCCCCTTTGATTTCCAAAAAAAAGGTTTCCCCGTTTTGTATGCAAATCAACCAACCGATACAACCAATGATAGGTGCTGAGGCGGAAGTAGCATAGTCACGCCCAGAAAAAATGAAAGAAAAAATACAAGAGAAACAAATGCCGACAACGGCGGATCGACAAAAACACGAAGAAGCCTCGTGGCCGCTGCATCCACCACAGATCGCCCACCAAGCTCCGAGCCTCT
This sequence comes from Triticum dicoccoides, assembly GCF_002162155.2. NCBI lineage: Eukaryota > Viridiplantae > Streptophyta > Magnoliopsida > Poales > Poaceae > Triticum > Triticum dicoccoides. The sequence continues at coordinate 409,780,675 of NC_041393.1, forward strand.
GAAGCACCTGTACTAATCAACACCTCCAAGAAGGAACACGATGATGCCGACACTGCTGCTAAGGGTTTCCCCTGGTACGCGGTGAGGAGAGAGGAAGGGTAGCCCCGACGCCCTCCAGGAAGGTCTGGCGGCACCCTCATGCGCCACCGCGTTGGTGTCGTCCAAGCCAATAGAGATTTCTCCTGATCCCAATCTTCACCACAGGCACTCCGGAGCTCGCCACCAAACAGACCCCCACCCTGCGCCAACCCGGTCACGGAGCTTCCCACGCTGTCTCACCACGGCACCGTGAAGCATGGCCTGCACAATGAAGAAGAGGACCCAGGACTAGGGCAGCAGCATCGTTTGCACGCGGGAGGGTCCCACCTCCACCGTCAAAGACGGTAGTTGGACGGACGCAATAGCAGGAACATACCAGGACCGTGGCCGCACAGGCCCAGCGGGGATCTCCGAGACCCATAAAGTTCCCGCCTTCGCGTTGCAGCCGGCACGCCGTCGACGCCGCCGGCCCTGTCCAAGCCGCTCCTCTGCCTCACCATGTAGGAGACAACGAAGCCACGCCGGGGACCGACCCGCTAAGACCCGAATGGGGCCCGCAAGGCCCAGATCCGAGCCAGGGACGCGCCGTCGACCACCCCGCGCCACCACGCCGCCCCGCCGCCAAGGAGCAGCACCGCCACCACGTCCGCCGCCGCCCACCCCGCCGGGTCACAGGACCACTGCCTTGCCGAGCGACACCGCCCCCTCCCCCTGCCCCGAGCCAGGAGGACGCGCGCGCAAGTAGAGGAGATCCTGCCGCCGCCGGCACCCCTCGGGCCGGAGCCGGGGGCGCCCGTCGGCAACAGTAGGGGAGAGGAAGAGGGGCAAGGCCGAGAGCAGAGGCGTGGGAGCCGCCCCGGCCGCCTCCCGAGGAGGCGGCGCGAGGGCGGAAAGAGGGGCGGTGGAAGGGGGCGGATCCGGGCTGCGCGCCAGAGAGGGCGGGTGGATCCCGCCGGAGACGGGCAGGGGAAGGCGGTAGCGGCGAGGGTTTCCCCCTTTGATTTTCGGAAACACTAACACCCACACGTGTGGGCGTTACCCAACTCGCCCATACACCTCAATCGTCGTCCAGTGCCTTTTGCACGAATCTTGGCACGAAAAGGTTGATTTTGTGTGCCACGTAGGACGGGGCTGGTGTGTGGGTGTTGGAGAGTTTGCCCACATGCTAGCACCACGCTGTTTGTCAGCTGCGCTGTGTGGGCGAACTAGTTTCTGCCCACACAGCCAGCCACCTAGTTCATGCGCGTGTGGGCGAACTACTTTTCGCCCACACGACACTCCTACGTTGTGGATGGCAACTGCAGTTAGACGAACGTGGCAACTAGGTAAACACACATGGCAACCGTGATTTTTTGCTAGACGGCAATTGCAGTTGCGCGTACGTGGCAACCAGATAAACACACATGGCAACTATTGTTGGACCACATATGGCAACTAGGTAAACACACATGGCAACTACTGTTTGACCATATGTGGCAAATAGTTAATCACACACGGTAACTATGGTTGGACCACACGTGGCAACTAGTTAAACACACATGGCAACTACTGTTTGACCATATGTGGCAAGTAGTTAATCACACACGGCAACTACGGTTTGATTACACGTGACAACTACCATAAATTAGACATGGCAACTATAGTTAACCAAAACAGATAGAGTTGCCATGCTTTTACAACTACATTTGCCATCCCGGATAACTGCATCTGCCAACCAGGATGGCAACTAAATCGTCATCCCGCGGTGTAGCTAACGTAGTTGCGGCAGGACATGTGGGCATTTTTGCTTCGTGCCACACGCGCAGGGTGAAGATGAGTAGTATTTGTTGGCGTGTGGCACGAAGTAGCCGCGCCCACACGTGTGGGCAATTCTAATATCCGCCCACACACAGCCCGTGTGGGCTGCCTCCTGCTCACACCACACACAGTGTGTGGGCGCATGTCGAATATACCACACGTGTGGTAGTTATCAGCGTCCTTGATTTTTGGTCAAAGTTTAGCACGATTTCACTCCATTTTGAAAGATCTTCACGATCTGTTTTTTTACACCATCCAAGACAGAATTGGCTTCTCGGTAGCCACACCAGCTATCCGGTCAGGTCGGTTTGACCGGCATGAATACAGTAGGCGGCGGCCCTGTAGCGTATGCTTTGAACTACACCAATAAGTGGCATGAATGTGCGACAATGATTCTAGAGCGGAACAGGCAAGAGCTTTAGTTTTGACTGCTCAATCGGCTCATACATGACGAACGTCTGAAAGCCATGAGATTTCGAACATCTAGACCGGTTCACATATGTTTGATGTACTTCATTGGAGGGCAAAAAGTGTACGTAACACTGACATTTAGGGGGATCTTTTATGAGCGGCATTGGAGATGCCCTAATAGCAAAAGAATGAAGAGCGAGGTTTGGCCGCCTCCACCTACGAGGACCTCTCCGGTACTGATTTATTAGAGCGTCTCCAGCTGTTGGCCCCCCAGGGGGCGCCTAAAATCGCCGTCTGGGGGCGAGCCGGTGCAAAAAAACAGCCTGGGGGCGAGTTGGTCCCCAGTCGCCGGCCCTAGGGCCGCCCCCAGGCGCGTCTAATTTTTTTAAAAAAAATGTTCGGCGAAGTTCGATTAAACACAGCTAAATTTCGGCAAACTTCGGCATATATTAGACATGTTCACGACGCGTTACATAAAACTAAAAAAAGAAATCGCAGAAGCGGAGTAGTCGCCGTCGTCGCCGCCATCCTCGCCGCCGTCGTCATCGTCGGGCTTCTCCTCCTTGACGCGGCCGTCCCTGCTGCACCCCTGCCCGGCGTCGCCATGGCGGACAGGTGCAGCGCGTCGTCAAGGATGACGACTCCTCCTTCTTCGCAGCCCTGACGGCGTTGCTCGAAGCGCCACAGTGCGGCGACCTGGCGCTCCCTCTCCATCCTCAGGAAGTCCTTGCGTGCCCATTTCAGGGCTACATCATCGTCGAGCTCCACCTCGCCGGGCTCCGTCTTCACGGCGGGAAGCACCAGCTCTGTTTTCACCGGTGCGAGCCCCGGCTCGTCTTCGGCTTGATGAAGTGCGGAGGAGCTGACGAGGGGGCGCGCCGGCTGCCTTCGTTGATGACGATGCCGGCATTGCGAGTGCGCAGGCCGAGCGACGTCTCCGCCGCGGGCTCGGCCTTGACGCAGAGCAGCATCGGAGAGCCGGAGGAGTGGGAAGAAGATCGCGACAAGGAGGAGGAAGACTATGAAGAGACAAACCTCTTGGGTAGCCATTTCCTGGCGCGTCGGCGGTGGGCCAGGACCGGGGGAGGGTATTGCCAGCGGCGGCTCGTTGCCGCCCTCAAGGTGCGCCAGCACGCCCTCGAGCATGCGGCCGGGGACGCCCCACCACACGCGACGCCCCTTGCTGTTCTTCATGCCGCCCACCACCGGTGCCCCATTGGTGGACGACGCTCGAAGTACGCCGCCTATGGCGAGTGGTTGTTGGCTGCGTACTGGGGGAGGGCGTGCTGCTCATCGGTGAGGGAGGCGCGCACGAGCTCGACCTCATTGGCGTAGTAGGCGGTCCGCGCCACGGCATCGGGCAACGGGGGAACGGGCACTCCCCCATTGCTGAGTCGCCACCCCGACGGCCCGGCGCGCATGTCCGGCAGCGCTGGGATGTTGGCCTTGAACATGAGCCACGACTCCTGTTCGCGGAGCGAGCAGCAACCGAAGACTTTGGCCACCGCCTCGTCGCCGGGGAAACATTCGGCCATTGGGGGCTGTCAGAGTGAGGGAGGGATCGGAGGCGGCGCACGGGAGAGGGAGAGGGAGGGCTCGGTGGCGGCGGTGCACGGCAGAGGGAGAGCTCGGCGGCTAGGGCTGTGAAAGTGCAACTATCCCTGGGTGGTTTTGGTAATTCCTAAAAACATATAGCTCATTGAGCTAATGTTATTTCAAGATAAATATTTCAGGAAAGCTCAATGATTGGCATGGCATGGATGAGAAAAGTGGACCCCTCAAAATGCTAAGGACAAAAGGATTGGCTCAAGCTCAAAGCACAAGACACTACATTTTACTTTTAGTGATCCAAGGTCACATTGAGTCCAAAGGAAAAGCCAATACTATCAAGAGGGGATGAGGTGTTTCTTAATGAGTTTCTTGCTCAAAGTGCTTAGTGATATGCTCCAAAATCCCTCAACTACTTTCTCACATCCACATATGTCCCAAACCAAAAGTCAAACTCAGCCCCACCGAAACTGTCTATCTGGCACCACCGAGTTCAGTTGCCATAGCCATTGCCACAAACCCTAGTCTTTTTGGTGTCACCGATAGGGATCTCACCGAGATGGGATTGTAATCTCTCTGTTTCCCTTCGTAACGTTTCGGTCAAACCGAGATGAGCGATCGGTCCCACCGAGATTGCAATGCGAACTCACTGTTTCCCTTTCGTAATGTTTCGGTCCAACCGAGATGAGCGAATCAGTCCCACCCAGTTTGCCTGACTAACTCTCTGTGTGTATTACCAAAATCGGTCTCATCGAGTTTGTGTAATCGGTCTCACCGAGATTATGTTATGCCCTAACCCTAACCATATCGGTCCCACCAAGTTGACATGTCGATCCCATCAAAATTCCTAACGGTCACATTATTTACTAAATCGGTCTGACCGAGTTTCAGGATTCGGTCCCACCGAGTTTGGTAAGTTGTGTGTAATGGTTAGATTTTGTGTGGAGGCTATATATACCCCTCCACCCACTCTTCATTCATGGAGAGAGCCATCAGAACATGCCTACACTTCCAACATACATTTTCTGAGAGAGAACCACCTACACTTGTGTTGAGGTCAAGATATTCCATTGCTACCACATAAATCTTGATCTCTAGCCTTCCCCAAGTTGCTTTCCACTCAAATCTTCTTTCCACCAAATCCAAATCCTGTGAGAGAGAGTTGAGTGTTGGGGAGACTATCATTTGAAGCACAAGAGCAAGGAGTTCATCATCAACACACCATTTGTTACTTCTTGGAGAGTGGTGTCTCCTAGATTTGCAAGGTGTCACTTGGGAGCCTCCGACAAGATTGTGGAGTTGAACCAAGAAGTTTGTAAGGGCAAGGAGATCGCCTACTTCGTGAAGATCTACCCTAGTGAGGCAAGTCCTTCGGGGCCGACGACCATGGTGGGATAGACAAGGTTGCTTCTTTGTGGACCCTTCGTGGGTGGAGCCCTCCGTGGACTCACGCAACCGTTACCCTTCGTGGGTTGAAGTCTCCATCAACGTGGATGTACGATAGCACCACCTATCGGAACCACGGATAAAAAATCTCCGTGTCAACATTGCGTTTGCCTCCTCAAACTCCTCCCTTTACCTTCATATGCAATTGTTTTACATTCCCGCTGCTATACTCTTAGAATTGCATGTGTAGGTTGATTGCTTGACTTGTGCTAAGTTGCTAAAATCTGCCAAGAACTAAAATTGGGAAAAGGCTAGATTTTTATTTGGTCAAGTAGTCTAATCACCCCCCCTCTAGACATACTTTCGATCCTACAAGTGGTATCAGAGCTTTGGTCTCCATTTGCTTTGATTTCAATAGCTTTTGGTGGTCATAGCCTTGGTTTCACAACCTAGGAGAGTATGGCGTCCAACGAGGGAAATTACCACCATAGAGGTCCTTACTTTGATGGTACAAACTTTTCTAGTTGGAAGCATAAGATGAAAATGCATATTCTTGGACATAACCCCGCCGTTTGGGCTATTGTGTGTATTGGCTTGCAAGGTGAATTCTTTGATGGGAGAGAACCGAATAGTGAAGCTACAACGGAAGAGTTGAAGCTGCTGCAATACAATGCTCAAGCTTGTGATATTCTCTTCAATGGATTGTGCCTCGAAGAATTCAACAAAATTAGCCGTCTTGAGAATGCAAAGGAAATTTGGGATACTTTGATTGATATGCATGAAGGTACCGACTCCGTCAAGGAATCCAAATTGGATGTGCTTCAAAGTCAACTTGACAAGTTCAAAATGAAAGATGGTGAAGGCATCGCTGAGATGTACTCTAGGCTTGCTCTCATCACAAATGAGATTGTCGGATTAGGAAGTGAAGAGATGACCGACAAATTCATCATCAAGAAGATCCTAAGAGCCTTGGATGGAAAATATGATACCCTGTGCACATTGATCCAAATTATGCCCAATTACAAAGATCTCAAGCCAACGGAAGTCATTGGAAGAATTGTTGCTCATGAGATGTCACTCAAGGATAAGGAAGAGCTCCACAACAAGTTAAGTGGTGCTTACAAAGCCTCATGTGAAGCTCCCACATCATCAAGTGAGAAACAAACCTTCAATGAAGAATTGAGCCTAATGGTGAAGAACTTCAACAAGTTCTACAAGAGTAGAAGCAAGGAAAGAAGTTCCAAGTCAAGGTCCTACAATGACAAAAGATCTTCTAGTCATGAGCGTAATTGCTACAATTGTGGAAGACCCAGACACTATTCCAATGAGTGTATGACTCCCTACAAAAGAAGAGAAGATTCTCCAAAAAGGAGTAGAAGAGAAGAATCACCATAAAGAAAAAGAAGGAGTAGAGATGATCGTTATGAACGAAGAACATCCCAGAGAAGCAAGGATTTGGAAAGGAAGGACAAGTCATCAAAGAGCTACACAAAACAAAGACATCAAGCTCATGTTGGTGAATGGGTATCCGGCTCCGACTCCGACAATCACTCCGAGAGAAGCTATCACTCCGACTCCGAATATACTCAAGATGAAGGTGTTGCCGGTCTAGCACTTGTGTCAACCAACTCCTACGACATATTTGACTCACCAAATGAAGAAATTGGAAGATGCTTCATGGCTAAAGGCCCAAAGGTATCACACCCCGAGTATGTTGATTTCAATAGTGATGAAGATGACTTGTTAGGTGATGATGATTTACTTGTTGACAACTCTAGTGATGAATACTATGATGAAACGTCAAATAATCATGCTAATCAAGATAAAACGAATGACAATGATAAGGAGAAGATTGAGCGCCTAACTAAAGAACTAAACACTCTTAAGTTAGACCATGAAACTATCTTGGAAGATCATCGAGAACTTTTAAAGACTCATGAGAAGTTACGCTTTGAAAAGCTCAACCTTGAGCAAGAGCATGAGTTTTTAAAGGCAATCAATGATGATCTTCGCAAGAAAAGTTCTTCTTACATTGCCAAGTGTTTACTCTTATCTACTTACATGCCACAAGTCAAGTCTAGTAACAAGAACAAGAAAGATTCTTCTTCTAGTAGTAACAATAATCATGCTAAATCCAATGTTGTTGCTTCTAGTAGTTCTCTTGATTCCACTAATGATTCTCTTAGCCAAGTTACACTTGAGCAAGAAAACAACTTATTGAATGGAATTATAGAGAAAGGTGTTTACAAGAGCCTTGCCGGAAGTAAGCAATTCGAGGAAATTGTAAGCAAGGAAGGAAGGCACCGGAAGAATCAAGGTGTTGGTTTTGAACGAAAGTTCAATGCCAATGGAGTTGAGTGGGAAGAAGATCAATACCCCAAGACGAAGTTTGTTCCTCAACAAGAGAATTATGATCCTACTTCTTTCAAAGGAACACAAGCTCACGATGATTTTCCACCACAAGACCACAAGCAAAAAGGCAATGACAAGCTTCAAGAGGAGATTGATGCATTTGAATAAGCTCCTAAGGCCTTGGTCAAGTGGGTTCCCAAGACTACATCAAGTTCTACTTCATCGAGTACAACTACAACTCCAAGGATTCCCATCAAGATGATGTGGATTCCAAAGAAGAAGAACTAGAGAGTTCTTGAGGGTGACTTCGCCAATATACTTCACTCATATCATTTTGGCAAGAACAAGTGCAATCAACTTCCACATCTTGCACTAGTTCAAGGAGTCACAAACCCTCTTGTTGGTAAGACAAGGGACAAGGTAACCTAATGCTTTCGTGGACATCATCTTGTGTGTGCATCACTCTATGTCTATGGATATCCTTGTTTGTTCCTTGTGGGACTAACCCGTGTTGGTATTGAAAGTGCAACTCACTCTAATGGATTGCTCCAAATGATCTACATCAACATTGAGCATCCACATCTTCAACACCAACATGAAGTCATCATCGACAAAACCCAAGGTTAGTTCATCCCTCTTAGGGGGGATCTCACATCTAGGGGGAGCTTTACTCTAAGAATTGAGCTAAAGCAACTCTAATGGTGTGAACACAACAATGCTTTATGTAAAAGTGGTAACCCCACTTGTGCTTAAATGATGAGTGAGGGAGTCCTAGACTAGGGGGTGTCCGGATAGCTGAACTATCATCATGGGCCGGACTCCAAGACTATGAAGATACAAGATTGAAGACTTCGTCCCGTGTCCGGATGGGACTTTCCTTGGCGTGGAAGGCAAGCTTGGCGATACGGATATGTAGATCTCCTACAATTGTAACCGACTCTGTGTAACCCTAGCCCTCTCGGTGTCTATATAAACCGGATGGCTTTAGTCCGTAGGACGAACAACAATCATACCATAGGCTAGCTTCTAGGGTTTAGCCTCCTTGATCTCGTGGTAGATCCACTCTTGTAACACACATCATCAATATTAATCAAGCAGGACGTAGGGTTTTACCTCCATCAAGAGGGCCCGAACCTGGGTAAAACATCGTGTCCCTTGTCTCCTGTTACCATCCGCCTAGACGCACAGTTCGGGACCCCCTACCCGAGATCCGCCGGTTTTGACACCGACATTGGTGCTTTCATTGAGAGTTCCTCTGTGTCGTCACCGATAGGCTCGATGGCTTCTTCGATCATCATCAATGACGTAGTCCAGGGTGAGACCTTCCTCCCCGGACAGATCTTCGTATTCGGCGGCTTCGCACTGCGGGCCAATTCGCTTGGCCAACTGGAGCAGATCGAAAGCTACGCCCCTGGCTGTCAGGTCAGATTTGGAAATTTGAACTTCACGCTGACATCCGCGGGGACTTGATCCTCGATGGATTCGAGCCACAGCCGAGCGTGCCGCACTGTCACAGCGAGTGTCGGAGTATTGGGCCACGGGTAGGCTAACCCGAGTCCCAGGACCTTTCAAGACATCGGGGCAGGCCGCGCCCCTCAAGCCGAGTCCCAGAAGCGACTCCAAGACAAGCCGAGTCCCAAACGGCGACTCCGAGACAAGCCGACTCCGAGCTGGCGACCTCCAGAGAGGCTGACTATGGAGAGTCGGCCCATGACTCCTCCCTCATCCCGAAGTACGATGTGGGGTACGGTCACGGCGTGGCCGTTCCCCCCTGCTTACGAAGGGCCGGCATGGCTACAGTGAGCCGTATCGCTGGAAGATCTCCGGCGAGGCGCGGCACTGTTGCCATGCCTGCCCTGACCTCAGCCACAGTGCGCCATGCACTGTGCCCACGACGCCAGCCTGTACGGCCCGAAGACGGCGGGGCCGCCTGTCAGTGGGTGGGCCGAAGGCGGCTTGGGTGCCCCGAAGACGGACCTGTGGGAGTCGGCCTCCTTGGAGTTGGCCGACTCGTCCCTAGGGCCCCACGAGCCATTAACCAGATAGGATGGGGAGTGGACACAGTGATTGCCCGATAGACGGTGACACTGTTGTCACGATCCAGTGACCGAGCCTGCGTCATCAGGAGTGCCACTACAGTATCAAGCCTGTCCGCGGGACCCGCTAGTCGGCGGGCCCCAGAAGCCGGCGGGGAAGACGGCGGCCTGAGAGACAGACGGCTGGGACCCGCGCCCAGCCGGATTACTATTGTACCCCCGGGGGGTAGGCCTATATAAACCCCCCAGGGCACCCATGCAAAGGGTTCGAATCCATTAGCACTAGACCAGATCACACAGGGAGGAGAGAGCTAGCCTTGCCCTCTCCTTCCTCCCGAAACAGCTCCAGGAGCACCATTGTAGTCACTTTGCCTTAGTGATCATGCGGAGACCCCGCAGAGCAGCAGTAGGGGTGTTATCTCCTAGGAGAGCCCTGAAGCTGGGTAAGTTCCGCTGGCGTGCATGTCTTCGCCTCATCCCGCTTCCAGGCACCGGCGACGTTCTACTCGCTCCCACCATGATAAGCCATCCTTTGGCATATGTCGTACCCAACCCCCGACATTTGGCACCCACCGTGGGCGAGGCGCACCGTCGCCCGGAGATCTGCTCTGGACGGGAACCCTGTTCCTCCCCGGCGAGCACAGCCAGCCCGGCACGCCGGATGGCGTCTGTGCCGACGCGCTGCACGGTGCTGAGATTGCCTGTGCGGCCAGCTGCCTCGCCGATCTTATCGGCGAGGTTCGCCTCTCCGATGAGCCTGCGTCCGACGCAGGCACGAGTGTCCCCGAGAGCCTCCTCGCGGGCCTCCTCGACCAACTCCACGTCGCCGGCGAGCCTGCCGCGGACCTGGAGTCCATAGCATCCACCGAACCGATGCTGGTCGACTCCGACACCGCGTCGTTCGAGGCGTTCCCCACCAACGTGGTGGTCTACGACGAGCCGCTCTCTTACGCGGGGAGCGGCAGAAGCACCGTCACTGAGGTCCTCGTCCTCGACAACGGCGAGCGCTCCGGCGAAGGAGCGCACGACCCGCTTGACGCGGCCCTGCGAGGCCTTGCAGCGCCGATTCCGGAAGACGCCGACGCCGAGATGCTGGAGGCGCTCCGCCTTCAGCTCGTCGAGGGCGCGAAGAAGCTGGCAAGCATGAGGCGCTTGTCAGAAGCTTACCAACGCGAGATGGATCGCGCCGTAGGCGGCTCGCCGGCTCCGACCGGGCCTAGCCGCCTAGGCGCGGTCCGACAGCGCGGCGCGGCAATCGCCAACCTCTTCGGGGCCGATCGCCCTATGTATGCCATGCCCGCAGAGAATATCCGTGCCGCCCAGGCGGCGGCAGACGAGCTCGACAACTTCGAAGGCGAAGAGTGGCGCGTAATGATGGAGCGAGTTCAGCAGCTCCTCGACGCGGCTGCCGTGCAGAATGATGCCGGCTGCCGCACCGAGGCGCCGTAGCGCCAAAACGACGACCCACCGCCTCGCCGAGACCAAGGAGCAACGTCACGGACGCCGACTAGCGGGGCCCGTGGGAAGAAGGACAAGGAGCCGGCTGTGAGCCACAGTCGGACTCACATCACCATCGAGCGCGACCAAGACGGCTGCCCCAAAGCGGTGGGACGGCGGGACGACTACCTGCCTCCCCCTCCTCGTAGAGAAAGGTGAGTCTCCCCGCCGCCAGTGGAACATCCGACTCTCGACGACCGCCTTGGCCGCCGAGAGGGAGTCGGAGAGAACGACGCCCACCACCGGATCGACCGACTCCACCGATCCCTGGCGCTGGAAGAAGAAGACGAGTTGGGTCCCCCCTGCTTTGGACCCCGCATCCGAGATGAGCCCTTCCCTAAAGGGTTCACGCTCCCCCGAGACACGCCCAGATATACCGGCACCGTGAAGCCAGAAGATTGGCTGATCGACTACTCCACCGCCGTCAACATAGCGAACGGCAACAAGCGTGTTGCCGTAAGATACGTCCCGCTCATGCTCCAGGGCTCGGCCCGGACGTGGTTGAACAGTCTGAAGCCACGCAACATCAATAGCTGGGTTGACTTCACCGAGGCTTTCGTCCGCAACTTCACCAGCACGTACAAGCGACCTCCCAAGCGACGCCAACTCTCCTTGTGCGTGCAAGGCCCTGACGAGTCTACTTGTGACTACCTCATGCACTGGGGTGAACTCCGGAACTCCTGCGAGGGCGTGCACAAGGTGCAGGCCATCGAGTACTTTACTGCCGGGTGAAGAGAAGGCACCCTCCTCAAGCACAAGCTCCTCTGCAACGAGCCGGAGACCCTCGATGAGCTGCTGATCACAGCGGACAAGTACGCCACGGCCGACTCCTCCATGAAGGCGGAGATTTGGGTCAGCACAACCGGCAAAGTCGCCCCTCAGGCTCCAAGAACTCCGGCTGGAGACACCAGTCGGCGGCAACAGGAGAATGACCAGAAGCACAAAGCCCTGCAGCCGACTTCCAACAGTCGGCAAGTGGCAACAGCAGAAGACCAGCAGTTGGAGGGACCGCCTCTGGCGAAGCGACAGAAGGGCGGCAAGTCCAACTGGCTGCCGGCTTTCTCCTATGAGCAGACTCTAGACGGTCCCTGCAAGTTCCACAGCGGCGCGAGGCCATCAAACCACACCACCAGGAAATGCCACTAGCTGACCAGAATCGCCAAGGGGGACGGCCTGCTCCCTCCCCCTCCTACTGGGCCACCTCCTCCACAGCCGCCCCAGCAGCCGGCCGTCAGGCCAGTCGGCGCGATACAAGACGAGTTCCCGGATGAGCATGGAGCCTATGTGGTGTTCACTAGTGTAGCAGATGACCGATGCAGCAGGCGCCAACAGCAGCAAGAAGTGAATGCGGTTGCGACAAGTACTCCAGAGTTCATGCATTGGTCCAAAAAGCCTATCAGTTGGAGCAGAGCTGATCACCCAGAGGTGATGCCGAGTACAGGCTCCTACGCCTTGGTCTTAGGCGCCACACTCGCCACAGATAGGCGGGCTGCTCGCTTCTCGCGAGTACTGATAGACGGAGGCAGCAGTATCAACATCCTGTACAAGGATACAATGGAGAAATTAGGAATCAAGCGAAGACAGCTTCAGAGCAGCCGGACTGTGTTCCACGGAATCGTCCCTGGCCTTTCCTGCTCACCAATCGGCAAGATCCTGATAGATGTCCTCTTCGGAGACAAGGATCATTTCCGCCGAGAGCCAATTTGGTTTGAGGTGGTGGACCTTGAGAGCCCATATCATGCATTGCTTGGCCGACCCGCCTTGGCCAAGTTCATGGCGGTCCCCCACTACGCCTACCTCAAGATGAAGATGCCGAGTTCCAAGGGAATCCTAACCGTGTCCGGCGACTACAGGAAGTCGTTCACTTGCGCGGCCGAAAGCAATCGGCTGGCCGAGTCCTTGGTGATCGCGGCTGAGAAACGGCTTCTCGATCGGGTCGTGGCGATGGCCGGCAAGCAGCCCGAGTTATCGCCCGACCCCAAGGAGTCGGAAGCAGAAGGATCATTCAAGCCGGCCAAAGAAACAAAGAAGATACCGTTGGACCCGGAGCACCCAGAGAGGTACGCTGTCATGGGCACAGGCCTTGACAGCAAATAGGAAGGCGAGCTCGTCGATTTCCTCCATGAGAATCGCGACATCTTCGCATGGTCCCCCAAGGACATGCCTGGTGTCCCAACGGAATTCGCCAAGCACAAATTACACGTCCGATCTGACATGAAGCCCGTCAGGCAGCCCTTGCGCCGCCTGTCAGAAGAAAAAAGAAGAGTTGTTGGAGAAGAAATAGCCCAGCTCCTCGCAGCCGGCTTCATCATGGAAGTGTTTTTCCCAGAGTGGCTGGCAAACCCAGTACTGGTGCTGAAGAAGAACAAGCAGTGGCGAATGTGCATTGATTACACAAGCCTCAACAAAGCTTGCCCCAAGGACCCATTTTCTCTGCCGAGAATCCATCAGGTGATAGACTCCACAGCCGGATGCGAGCTGTTGAGTTTCCTGGACGCATATTCAGGATATCACCAGATCAAGCTGAACCCGGCTGACAGACTGAAGACCGCCTTCATCACGCCGTTTGGAGCCTTCTGCTACCTGACCATGACGTTCGGCTTAAGAAACGCCGGCGCCACCTTTCAGTGTTGCATGCAGAAGTGCCTCCTGAAGCAACTCGGCAGAAATGCCCACGTCTATGTGGATGATGTAGTGGTGAAGACGGAGAAGCGTGGAACCTTGCTGGAGGACCTCAAGGAAACATTTGAGAATCTGCGTCGATTCCAGATCAAGCTCAACCCAGAGAAGTGCGTTTTTGGAGTACCAGCCGGCCAGCTCCTCGGTTTCCTGGTCTTCGAATGCGGCATAGAGTGCAATACTATGAAGATCAAGGCCATCGAGAGGATGGAAGCACCCAGACGACTATTAGATGTGCAGAAGTTCACTGGCTGTTTGGCATCCATCAGCCGATTCATCAGTCGGCTGGGCGAGAAGGCTCTCCCCTTGTATCAGCTCATGAAGAAGACGACCTTCTTCGAGTGGACTCCCAAGGCGGACGAGGCTTTTCTCCAGCTAAAGAAGATGTTGACTACTCCCCCTGTGCTGGCGGCTCCGACTCCCAAAGAGCCCATGCTCCTATACATTGCCGCCACCAGCCGAGTAGTTAGCACAGTCATTGTAGTTGAGCGCAAGGAGGAAGGCAAGGTGCTACCTGTCCAGAGATTGGTATATTACTTGAGCGAGGTGTTGTCGGCCTCCAAGCAGAACTACCCCCATTACCAGAAGATGTGCTACGGCGTGCATTTTGCCGCCAAGAAATTGAAGCCTTACTTCCAAGAGCATCCAATCACTGTGGTCTGCACAGCTCCACTGGCCGAGATCATCGGGTGCTGAGATGCTTCTGGCCGAGTGGCCAAATGGGCCATCGACCTGGCCCCCTACACCATCTACTACGAGCCCCGCACTGCCATCAAGTCACAAGCACTGGCCGACTTCCTCGTCGACTGGGCCGAGACCCAGTATCTGCCGCCAGCGCCCGACTCCACCCATTGGCGGATGCACTTCGACGGCTCCAAGATGCGCACCGGCTTGGGAGCCGGCATCGTCCTCACTTCCCCCCAAGGGCGACAAGCTTAGATATGCGCTACAGATCCACTTCGCCGCCTCCAACAACGTGGCCGAGTACGAGGCGCTCATCCACGGGCTCCGGCTTGCCAAAGAACTTGGCATTCGCCGGATCCTGTGTTATGGCGACTCTGACTTGGTGGTCCAGCAATCATTTGGCGATTGGGATGCCAAGGACACAAATATGGCGAGCTATCATTTCCTAGTCCAGCAACTCAGCGGATACTTCGAGGGGTGCGAGTTCCTCCACGTGCCAAGGAACGACAACGACCAAGCAGACGCCTTGGCATGAATCGGCTCCACCCGCCAGGCAATACCATCTGGTGTCGCCCTCCGGCGCCTCCTCAAGCCTTCTATCAAGCCGTCACCAGAATCAGATTCAATCTTTGTGCCGACTTCGCCTGAAGAAGACGGATCCGACTCCAAGAAACACACAGTCGAAGCCGGCCCGGGGACTTCAGAACCCGGCCCGGGGACTGCAATGGCAAGATCAAAGACTCCAGAGCTCGGCCCGGGGACTGCTCCAGTCGGCCCCAGGACTTTTTCAAATCAGCAAGCGGCTGCGGACTCCAACCCGTGGCCTCCCAGCCCGGCCGCCCTCGTCCAAGTCGCACTAGTGGCAGTTGAAGAAATAGCAGCACCTTCATGGGCCCAGCCCATCCTCAGGTTCTTAGTAAACGGAGAGCTGCCAACCGATGAAATCTTGGCTCGACAAGTGCAACGCCGAGCAGCAGCCTACACCATAGTCAACAGAGAGCTGGTCAGACGCAGCGTTACCGGCGTCTTCCAACGCTGCGTCGAGGCAGAACAAGGCCAAGCAATCCTCAGAGACATCCATGAAGGCAAGTGCGGTCACCACGCGGCCTCCAGGGCACTCGTCGCCAAAGCCTTCTGGCACGGTTTCTTCTGGCCAACCACCCTAGAAGAGGCCAAAGAGTTAGTCCAAAAGTGCAAGGGGTGCTAGATTTTCCGTTCCAAGCCACTTCAGCCAGCTTCTGCACTCAAGACTATCCCCATCGCCTGGCCCTTTGCAGTCTGGGGCCTGGACATGGTGGGACCATTCAAGACGGCACGAGGTGGCTTACTCACCTACTTGTCGCAGTGGACAAATTCACCAAGTGGGTGGAGGTCAAACCCATCAAGAAGTTGAATGGTCCGACTGCAGTGACCTTCACCGCTGACATCACAACTCGGTACGGCATCCCACACAACATCATCACCGACAATGGCACGAATTTTGCCAAAGGCGCCTTGGCCCGTTTCTGTGCGACACAGGGCATCCGACTGGACTTAGCGTCCGTTGCCCATCCGCAGTCAAACGGCTAGGTGGAGCGAGCGAATGGCCTCATCTTATCCAGCATCAAGCCTCGACTCGTCGTACCGCTGGAGCGATCTGCCGGCTGTTGGCTTGAGGAGTTGCCAGCCGTCCTCTGGAGTCTATGCACGACTCCAAACAAGTCAACCGACTTCACACCCTTCTTCCTCGTCTATGGTGCCGAAGCCGTCATCCCAACGGACATAGAGTTCGACTCCCCACGAGTCACCATGTACACCGAGGAAAAAGCAGAAGAAGCACGTCAAGACGGCGTCTATCTGCTGGAAGAGGGCCGGCTGTTGGCACTCAGCCGGTCCAGCATCTACCAGCAGAGTCTGCGTCGATGCTACAACAGGAAGGTCAGGCCAATATCTTTCCAAGAAGGCGACCTTGTGCTCCGGCTGATCCAGTGAACAGCCGGCCAGCACAAGCTGTCGGCACCTTGGGAAGGCCCCTTTATCATCAGCAAGGTGCTAGGGAATGATGCCTACTACCTGATCGACGCTCAGAAGCCCCGAGCGCGCAAGAGGGACGACTCCGGCAAAGAGACAGAGCGCCCGTGGAATGCAAATCTTCTTCGAAGATTTTACAGTTGATGCAGTATGTATCGCACTACCCCTTTTGTATTAAAGTACTAAGACTTTGGGCCCCCCGAGACGAGCTCGGGGACTACCCTTTTTGTTATCTGTATGATAAGAATTATGCCTTCGAGTACATTACTTTCATTACAAGCCGCTTGGCACCGGGCCAGACTAGTCGGCCCGGGGACTCGCCGCCTTGCGCTATGAGGAGCTTCCCGCAGTCAGACAAGTAGTGCTCGGTACCCAATCCGCCTCCTGGCAAAGCCGCAGCTCGCAGAGCGACTGTGAGGCAGGCAGGAGTGAGGAAGAACGGGCGCCCACACGAAAAATGGCTAAGGACCTAAAGCACGAACATAGCGTAAGACAGCCTCCAGCATTTCTGAAGCAGAAAGCCGACTCATGAGTAGTCGGCTCGCCGTATTTATTAACCTCTATTAAGGACGGCCGACTCTTGGGTAGTCGGCCTGTCGCTTTCTATCCGACTTGCTAAAGAAACTCTAAACGGCCAAGTACTTGCCTTCCCGAAGTAGCCAAGCACTTGACCCAGCGACAGTCCGCAGAGCGGCTGTCCGACTGGCAAGGCAGAGACTAAAGGAAGGCGGCAAAGGGAAAAGCCTAAAGAGCAGTAAGCAAGGAAAGACGGAAATCGGATAAATATTTACATAGGCCCTTGGCCGAATCATCGACTAGAAGTTCAAAGATACACCCCGCGGGTGGAATTGTTTGAATCTAACAAAGTTTCAAAAGATTGCTAAGACAGACAAGCAGAGGCGGAAAAGGCAGCCTAGGAAGCGGCATCTGGGATCGGAGGATCGGAGGAGACGGCGGTGTCAGGCGCCGAGGCAGTCGGCTGGGCGGTCTCGGTTTGATCGCCTCCGGCAGCAGTCGCCTTCTCTCGACGCGGCTCATTGCTGGAGGCGCGGTCGAGCTGAGGCTGGCCGCCTGCTCCGTCTTCTGGCACCTCCGCCTCACCTTCGGCCTCCGCCTCGTCCTCCTCCTCGGTGCTGGAGTCGATCACCTCCGCCGAGTCCTCGCCATACTCCGGGTTCATTCCGAACCACTTTGGCGGCACTTCCTCGCTGCCTTCAGCCCGCTTGGGCACAAAGACACTGGTGTCCGTGTACTCGGCGATGGCCGCCGCACGCTCGACAAGGGCGCCCTCCACGGCCTCCAGCTCGACCTGGGCTTCTGACCGGAACACGGCCAGACGGTCCAGGTCCAGCCCTGGATACCAAGCCTTGACGAACTCCAAGGCCCGGCGCGCTCCGGCCCGGGCCGAGGAGCCCTTCCAGGCCTCAAGATGGCCGACAGCGACTTCCAGCCAGTCGGCGGTCCGACTGGCGGTGCGCAGAGCCGGCATGTCCGGCCACAAAGCGGCAACCGCCTAGGCGCCGGCACGCTGAAGCCGGCGCATCTGCCGGTGGGCCGGACGAAGACGGGCTTCAATCCTCAGGAGCTGCTCATCGACGGTTCGGGGGGCATTAGCGGCGATCTCCTCACCGCTTGCCCTTCGCGCCTCACGAGCAGCCTCGATGGCCAGAGGGACTGCCTGCGAGTGACCAGGGAAGAAGTCTGCCAAGACAAAAAAGAAGCAAGTCTAAAAATCAGAAGTCGGCCTGACACATAGTCGGAAGCCCGAAGAAACGAAAGAAACTTACCATAAACAATATCCTCGATCTCGTGGAAGCCGGAGGTCAGGATCGCCTCCCTGTTAGTCCAGGAGGAGCGCTCGCTCTCGAACTCGGCCAGGAGAGCGGCCTCCTTCTTCTCGGCCTCATCCCGCGCCTTCTTGAGCAGCTCCTTCTACTCGGCCAGCTGTGCCGCCAGCAGGTCACGCTCCGCGGCAAGCTTGCTACACTCCTCCTCCTTGGCACGACGGGCGGTATTGGCCTCGCCCAGCTGCTCCTGAAGAACGGCGTTGGCTCCTTAAGAACGAAAGAAGAGACAAATAAGTCGTCAACAAAGAAGATCGCCGGGAAGATCCGGCCCGACTGCTCAGCAGTCGGCCTGAATCTCGAGGACTACAGCCCGCGGGTGCGCCAGCGCGCCCCCGCGAAGAAGAAGAACTTACTCCGGCTTTCCAACAAGTCGGCAGCCCGCTTGCTCAACTCCTCAACGTTGCGGTTGAAGGTAGTGGCGCGGAGGTTGTGATACTCCTGCAATAAGTCATTGAAGACAAAGTCAGTATTTGGAACTCGCCAGAGGGAGTTCCGAACCGCCTGCTCAGCAGCCGGCCCGGAACTCGGGGACTACACCCAGTGGGTGCGCTGGTGTGCCCCCACAGAGAAAAAAAAGAATCAAAAAGGAAAAGAAACTTACTCGGACGGCCGTCCGCGCTGCCAGATGCGCCCTGGTGCAAGTTTGAAGGGCGTCGCCTTCAGCGCGCAGCTTCGCCTGAACGTCCAGAAGCGCTTGATTCAGCGGCCCGGTGCCGCCTCCGCGCACCCACCCGGTGGGCGCGACGCTTGTGGCCTCGGCGTCTAAGGTTTCCGAGCTGGCGGCGCCGGTCTCCCGAGGTCGCGGCGCCGAGGTCGCCCTCTCAAGACGGCGGCACACCGGCGAGGCGACTTGGAGAAGCAGCCGCGCCTCGGCCTCGTCCGTGATCGGCGGCTCCGACGGACCCACCGGCTGTTTGCCGTGCGGTCTCCCAGACGGCGGTGGAGGCGGCGGTGGCGGCACGAGAGTGTCCGACATGGAAGCCTCACCGATCTCCTTCTCCACGATGGGGTTCTTGGTGCCGGCCTCCCCGGTCTGCCCCGTGAACTCCGGAGGCGGTGGTGCAGACGACAGTGGGGGGACGAGCATCGCCGATCGGCGACGCGCGGCCTCCTCGGCACGCCGTCTCGCTGCAAGGGCGGCTTCGGCATCCTCCAGCTTCTTTTGGGCGGAGGCGGCCGCCCTGTTGGCCTCCGCCTTCTCCAGACGTTCGGCCTCCTCCTCCTCGCGCTTCTCCCGCGCATTTCACTCCGTCGCCTCCCGGAGGTCGGCTGCGGGGTCGGCCCGCCGAGTATTGGCGGACGTCTCTGCCGACCCCATGACGGAGGGGATGGCGACTCTCTCAAGGGAAAGAGGGGCCCTGAAGAAGAATGGAGGGAGTATAAAAGAAGACTCAGACAAAATTCAACGAAGGAAAAAAAAGCGTAAAGACTTACGCAGAGACTAGCGGCGGCCTTCTCACTTCCCTTCGGAAGCGGTTGGCCTTCGCGGCCGCCTCCTCCCATCTGGTCGGCAGCCGCCCCCTTGAACTTCTTCAATTTGCCGCCGGGCGCACTCGGCCCGGCATGACGCTTCTTCGCGCCGCCTTGGCCAGCCAGGCCGGCGGAGGAGCCGGCGGCCGACGAGCCGACCCTCGGCTGGTGGCGTGGGGCGACTTCCCCTTCAGCGTCGTCGTCAGGCCAGTCGACGAAGGTGGCTGAGGGCCTGAAGTCGCCTTCTGCTCCTCCTCCCCCGCCTTCGGCGTCGGCTTCCATCGCCGCCGCCCCCAAGTCGGGGTCGTCGACGTCGCTCTCCGCACGATCGGGGACATACTCGCGGGGCTGTCTCGTGGCGCCGACTGCAGGCTGCATAAGGGGATTCTAGCTCAGAAGAAACCGACAAGAGTTAGAAGCCGGAGTCGGCCGCAAAGAAGACAAAACAATAGAGGGACGCAACTTACCACTGGTGGGGGGTTGTCGCGCGAGTACGGCTCCTTGCTGAACTGCCAGTCCTCCCCGAACTCGCAGTTCGCAATATAATTCACCATGTTTGCCACCTCCGTGCGGGGCATCTCCTTGGTGCACATCCGAGTCGGGTCTCGGAGGCCGCTCATCTGACAGATCAGGTGAGGCCGACCTTGGAGCGGGAGAACTCGGCGCGCCACGAAGGCGGCCAGCAAGTCGGCCCCGACGAGACCCTCCGACTGCGTCAAGACCCAGAGTCGCGCTACGGCGGCGGCTCCGGCGGGAGTCAGCGTCTTGACTCTGTGAGACCAGCTGGGGTGCCTCCCAGTTAGGGGGGCGGCGTTGTAAGGCGGCAGGTTGACCCAGTCGTCGTCGGAGGCGAGGTTCTTCACGTAGAAGTATGAGCGCTGCCACATCTTCACCGACTTGATCAGCATGATGGGAGGAAAGGGGTTGTCGGCCGTCGAGCGCCGCATCGCGATGAAGGCGCCGCACTGAGCCGGCATGCCGGCGATGTGCGTGCCGAGCTTAGAAGAGAAGAATTCTCCCCACAGCTCGATGGTGGGGAGAACGCCAAGGAAACCTTCGCACAGACTGGCGAAGGCGGAGAGCAACACCACCGTATTTGGAGTGAGGTGGTGCGGTTGAAGGCTGTGGAACTCCAAGAACGAGCGAAAGAAGCCGCTCGCCGGTAGCCCCAGGCCGCGCATGAGGTGCGAGCGGAAGATGACCCACTCGCCCTCCTCCGGTGCCGGCCGGATCTCCCCCTCCGGCGCGGCGCGGGCGCGCACGAGGTCCGCACTAGGGAGACGGCATGTCCGGCGGAGGAACTCGATGTGTTCCTCTTCTACCTCCGAGCCGTCCCATACGCCGGAGCGCACGGCGGGAGCCGCGGCGGAGGAGGAGCTCATCGCCGTGGTGTAGAATGCTCTTGCTCAACGGCGGAGGCAGGAAGGAGAGAAGGCAAGACGAAGCGGGGGAGCGGGGAAGAAGGGCGCGCGTGCTGTGCTGCTCCGCTCCCCCCCTATGGGCTGAGAAACCGAGGGGGCGGGCGTGGGATTAACTGCGCACGATGCCCCCACGCCGCCCCACGATCTACCCCATGAAGTTACTGCACGCAGTAACGACGTGGGAAAACTAACCGTCCACGGCCACAGCAGATCCGTCCGTATGCCGAGGCACGGTAGTGGCAGGCCCCACCTGACGGCCCGTCATGTCGCGCGCGTGGGCAGGCAGACTGCCCTCTCCACGTGGCGCCGCGCGATAGGACCGCCCTGATGGCTGCGGGAAAGCGTATCAGGCACGCCGCCTGGTTTCCCGCCGCGACTTTCGAGCTGCGGCTCTTCGCCAAACATCCGACTCTCGACAGTCGGCCCAAGGGAAGACGGCAGCCGAGTTCCAGAGTCCGCTTCTGGAAGGTTGAAACTGCTGAAGCCCCACCATGCAGCGTTCGCAGGGCTTCACCAGCTTCGGGGACTACTGTCGGAGTATTGAGCCACGGGTAGGCTAACCCGAGTCCCAGGACCTTTCAAGACATCGGGGCAGGCCGCGCCCCTCAAGCCGAGTCCCAGAAGCGACTCCAAGACAAGCCGAGTCCCAAACGGCGACTCCGAGACAAGCCGACTCCGAGCTGGCGACCTCCAGAGAGGCCGACTATGGAGAGTCGGCCCATGACTCCTCCCTCATCCTGAAGTACGATGTGGGGTACGGTCACGGCGTGGCCGTTCCCCCCTGCTTACGAAGGGCCGGCATGGCTACAATGAGCCGTATCGCTGGAAGATCTCTGGGGAGGCGCGGCACTGTTGCCATGCCTGCCCTGACCTCAGCCACAGTGCGCCATGCACTGTGCCCACGACGCCGGCCTGTACGGCCCGAAGACGGCGGGGCCACCTATCAGTGGGTGGGCCGAAGGCGGCTTGGGTGCCCCGAAGACGGACCTGTGGGAGTCGGCCTCCTTGGAGTCGGCCGACTCCTCCCCAGGGCCCCACGAGCCATTAACCAGAAAGGATGGGGAGTGGCGACAGTGATTGCCTGATATACGGCGACACTATTGTCACGATCCAGTGACCGAGCCTGCGTCATCAGGAGTGCCGCTACAGTATCAAGCCTGTCCGCGGGACCCGCCAGTCGGCAGGCCCCAGAAGCCAGCGGGGAAGACGGCGGCCTGAGAGACAGACGGCTGGGACCCGCGCCCAGCCAGATTACTATTGTACCCCCGGGGGGTAGGCCTATATAAACCCCCCGGGGCACTCATGCAAAGGGTTCTAATCCATTAGCACTAGACCAGATCACACAGGGAGGAGAGAGCTAGCCTTGCCCTCTCCTGCCTCCCGAAACAGCTCCAGGAGCACCATTGTAGTCACTTTGCCTTAGTGATCAGGAGGAGACCCCGCAGAGCAGCAATAGGGGTGTTATCTCCTAGGAGAGCCCTGAAGCTGGGTAAGTTCCGCCGGTGTGCATGTCTTCGCCTCATCCCGCTTCCAGGCACCGACGACGTTCTACTCGCTCCCACCATGATAAGCCATCCTTTGGCATATGTCGTACCCAACCCCCGACAGCGAGCATGATTTAGCTCTGCAGCCGGACAGTACCCTGGAGGCCGCACTCGAACCCGCTCCGATCTTCAATTCGGAGCCGGCTGCGCAGATCGAGGACGGATGGCTAGACACCGCCTCGGGGGCTGCAACCTCTACGGCGATAGAGCCGAACACTGACCTTGTCCCTCATGAAGCTCGTGACTCCGAGGTGCCGGACTCCTTGCCGGACTCCGAACCTCCCGCGCCCCCTCCGATCGAATCCGATTGGGCGCCGATCATGGAGTTCACTGCAGCAGACATCTTTTAACACTCACCTTTCAGCGACATCTTGAGTTCGCTAAAGTATCTCTCGTTATCAGGAGAGCCCTGGCCAGACTGCGGTCAGGACGGTTGGGATGCGGACGATGAAGAAATTCAAAGCCCACCCACCACCCACTTGGTAGCCACTGTCGATGATCTAACCGACATGCTAGACTACGACCCCGAAGACATCGACGGTATGGACGACGATGCCGGAGACGACCAAGAACCAGCGCCCACCGGGCACTGGAAAGCCACCTCATCATATGACATATACATGGTGGATATCCCAAAGGATGGAAATGGCAAAGGAACAACGGAGGATGACCCCTCCAAGAAACAGCCCAAGCGTCGGCGTCAGCGGCGCCGCTCAAAATCCCGCCACAGCAAGAATGAAGATTCCGGCACCGGAGATAATAATATACCGGACAGTGCCGAAGACAACCCACTCCAGCAAGATCTAGCGCAGGAGGACGGAGACGCCAACCCTCATGAGAGAGCGGCAGAAGAAGAGGTAGAGGATTATATGCCTCCCTCCGGAGACGAGGCAAGCCTCGACGACAATGAATTCGTCGTGCCTGAGGATCCCGTCGAACAAGAGCGTTTTGAACGCAGGCTTATGGCCACGGCGAACAGCCTCAAGAAAAAGCAGCAACAGCTTAGAGCTGATCAAGATCTGCTAGCCGACAGATGGACTGAAGTCCTCGCGGCCGAAGAGCATGAGCTCGAACGTCCCTCCAAAAGCTACCCTAAACGCAAGCTGCTCCCCCGATTAGAGGAGGAGGCGTATGAACCCGCATCACCAGGAGACAATACGGCTGACCGACCACCCCGTGGTCGCGACAGAGAGGCCTCTAGGCCCTTCACTAGACCCGTACCCCGGCATCGCTCAAAAAGCACAAGGCCACAGGGGAACGCTCCAGACTTGCGAGATATATTGGAGGATAGGGAAAGACAATCAAGATCGATCTATGGATCGCGTGGGCGCCCCATGATACGTGACGACAACCGTCGCGCCGGACACAGTAAGTCCGGCCGGGCCGAACAAAACAGACAAAGCTCTTTTGAGCTTCGTCATGATATCGCCCAGTACAGAGGCGCCGCACACCCGCTATGCTTCACAGATGAAGTAATGGATCATCAAATCCTCGAAGGGTTTAAACCCGTGAATATTGAATCTTACGATGGCACAACAGACCCCGCGGTTTGGATCGAAGACTATCTCCTTCACATCCACATGGCCCGCGGTGACGATCTTCACGCCATCAAATATCTCCCCCTCAAGCTTAAAGGACCAGCCCGGCATTGGCTTAACAGCTTGCCAGCAGAGTCAATTGGGAGTTGGGAAGACCTGGAAGCCGCATTCCTCGATAACTTCCAAGGCACGTATGTGCGACCACCAGATGCTGATGACCTAAGCCACATAATTCAGCAGCCAGACGAATCGGCCAGACAATTCTGGACATGGTTCTTAACCAAGAAAAACCAAATCGTCGACTGTCCGGATGCGGAGGCCCTCGCGGCCTTCAAGCATAATATCCGCGATGAGTGGCTTGCCCGGCACCTGGGACAGGAAAAGCCGAAATCCATGGCAGCCCTCACATCACTCATGACCCGCTTCTGTGCGGGTGAGGACAGCTGGCTAGCACGCAGCAACAACCTCAGCAAAATTTTTGGCAGTCCGGACATCAAGGACCGTAATGGCAGGTCGCGTCGTAACAAAAACAAATGCCACATTAACAACGACAATAGTGAGGATACGACAGTCAATGCCGGATTCAGAGGCTCTAAACCCGGTCAGCGGAAAAAGCCATTCAAAAGAACTACTCCGGGTCCGTCCAATTTGGACCGAATACTCGACCGCTCGTGCCAGATACACGGCACCCCCGAAAAACCAGCCAACCACACCAACAGGGACTGTTGGGTATTCAAGCAGGCATGCAAGTTAATTGCCGAAAACAATGACAAGGGGCTGCATAGCGATGACGAGGAAGAGACCCGACCGCCAAACAATAGAGGACAAAAGGGTTTCCCCCCACAGGTGCGGACGGTGAACATGATATACGCAACGCACATACCCAAAAGGGAGCGGAAGCGTGCACTCAGGGATGTATACGCGATGGAGCCAGTTGCCCCGAAGTTCAATCCATGGTCCTCCTACCCGATCACTTTTGACCGAAGGGACCACCCCACCAGCATCCGCCACGGCGGATTCGCCGCATTGGTCTTAGACCCAATCGTCGATGGATTTCACCTCACCAGAGTCCTGATGGACGGCGGCAGTAGCCTGAACCTGCTTTATTAGGATACAGTGCACAAAATGGGAATAGACCCCTCAAGGATTAAACCTACCAAGACGACCCTTAAAGGCGTCATACCAGGTGTAGAAGCCAATTGTGCAGGCTCAGTTACACTGGAAGTGGTCTTCGGATCCCCGGATAACTTCCAAAGCAAGGAGTTAATCTTCGACATAGTTCCATTCCGCAGCGGCTATCATGCCCTGCTCGGACGTACCGCGTTTGCAAAGTTCAACGCGGTGCCGCACTACGCATACCTCAAGCTCAAGATGCCAGGCCCTCGAGGAGTCATCACGGTCAACGGAAACACTGAACGTTCTCTCCGAACGGAGGAACATACAGCGGCTCTCGCGGCAGAAGTACAATGCAGCCTCTTAAGGCAATTCTCGAGTCCGGCCGTTAAGCGGTCGGACACAGCTAAGCGCGCCCGGAGTAACCTACAACAAGACCACCTGGCACGTTCCGAGCATGCGTAGCAGTGCGGCCCCAACCCCAGCCCCTGTAAAACGTCAAGACAGGTCCTCCGCGTACACCATTACGCTCTGAAGATACCATGGGCATGGGGAGAGGGGCACGACCACGATAGGCCCAGACTGCGGCTCAACCACACCAGGGGCTCTCAAGTGTGTCGTTCTTTTTTTTTCCTTTTTATTTTTACCCACAGGACTCCGTTCGTCAAAGGCCTTGTCCGGCAGCAGACATGCTGAATTCATGATGCAACAGCCAGGGAAGGAGAAAGGCTACAACGAATATCCAGGTGGTCTCCATTACGAGCATTAATTCTGTTTTATACACCATTATGCAGCCTACCCCTGGAGGGGGACATGTTTAATAGTCCCATCCCTTGCTTATCGCACCATTTGTATCGTTCTGCACTCACAACAATTTTTCTTGAATAAAGTAATGCAACACCTTTTTGCTTCCAATTGCATTTCTTTCTTATACATATGTTCATTTATGACATGTTGCATCCGTACATTTTGGTACGGCTAAATACACCAGGGGCTTACGTTTCCCGCATCATGGTGTGATAAGTCCGAACACTTTCACAAGTGCGGCACCCCGAACTTATAGCATTATATGCATCGGCTCCGAATCATGTCTTGGGTCAATAGTTGGGTTTGCCTGGCTCCCATGTTTTGGTACCTTACGTTCCGTTGTATCGGCTAAGGTAGCACTGGGAGAACCACTGCGATTGCGCCCCAGTTGAGCTGGGTGAGCGCCTCAGTGGAGAAAGCTAAAACTGACCGTCATGATGAGGCGAGAGCTGGTTGTTGTTCGAGAGGTTTTTTGCGAGTCCCTAAAGACTTATGCTGCTTAGAGCGAGGAGCCGGTTTTTGTCCGGCCCAGGCGTGGATAGCGCCCTAAATTCGGCCTTCCGAAGACTAGGGGCTTCACCGAAATTTAAAATTATAGAATTCTATGGCTAAGTGAGAGTGTTCAAGCATTATAAGTCCGGTTGCCTTGTTCGCTGTGTTGAGCGCCTCCCTAGATGGACCCAAAAATGGGAACAAGAGTGCTCAAGTTTATCCCGAACACCCCAGCACTCGTGGCATGGGGGCTGAAGCCGACGACTTGCCATCTCTCAAAATTGATAAACAGCCGCACAGAAGGTAATATTTTAAATTAACAAGCGTTGCTTAGCACATATGAACTAAATTTTCAGCGCACAGGATAACAAAATGCGAGTCTACTCAAATATTACATCTTTGGAGCACTCACCCGCAATAGTGCGGGCAGCCTTCAGGACACTCTTATAATACATCTCGGGCGTGCGGTGCTCCTTGCCCTGCGGTGGCGGGTCCGTCACAAGCTTCTGGGCATCCATCTTGCCCCAGTGCACCTTTGCGCGGGCAAGGGCCCGACGGGCACCCTCAATACAAGCGGAGTGCTTGATGACTTCAACCCACGGGCACGCATCCACCAGCCGCCGCACCAGGCCGAAGTAGCTCCCAAGCATGGCCTCCTTAGGCCACAGCCGAACTATGAGGCCCTTCATGACCTGTTCGGCCACCTTGTGGAGCTCGACCGGCTACTTCAGCTGGTCGCTAAGGGGCACCGGATGTCCGGCCTCAGCATACTGAGACCAGAAGACCTTCTCCGTCGAGCTCCCCTCCTTGGCCCGGTAGAATGTGGCAGCATCGGATACGCTGCGAGGAAGATCTGCGAACGTTCCTGGAGAGCTCCGAATTCGGGTAAGTAATAGGTAATTAACACTCACATGCTTACTTTGCATGAAAAATGCCTTACCCGCCGCTATTTTCTTCAATTCCTCGATTTCTTGGAGGGCCTTATAGGCTTCGGCCTTAGCGGCTTTGGCACTCTCAAGAGCCGTCGCAAGCTCGGACTCTCGAGTCTCCGAGTCACGCTCCAAACTCTCATGTTTTTCCATGAGAGCCTGGAGCTCTTGCTGTACCTCCGCCACCCGCACCTCCTGCTTCTCTCGCTCAGAGCGTTTCGCGGCCACATTACGTTCGGCCGCGGACACCGCCTCCTTTAGGGTCGCCACCTCGCTAGTGGCCCCTACAATACCCACGTTATCCTTGTCATTCTTCTTGCAACCAAAATCCTTTTCTGTAAGGTACAATTTTAATAAGGTGTTACTCACTTTCCTTGTCCTCGAGCTGCTTTTTGGCACGGCCGATCTCGCTCTCGGACCGCTCGAGGCTTTCCTTCAAAGTATTGACCTCCGCAGTCAGTGCGGCGGAGGTCAGTAGCACAGCCTGCAATCCCATATTGACATATTTTTTATGACTCCTGCGTATATCTTTTTAGATCCTCAGTCCGGCTTTTCTTTCCGAACACCGAACCGAGCATCAGGGGCTACTGTCTATGCGGTACCATTTTATATATATATCGAAATTCTTACCTCAAAGCCTGTTAGAAGGCTGCTGCAGGCTTCGGTCAGCCCGCTCTTGGCGAGCTGAACCTTCTGAATCACCACACTCATAACAGTGCGGTGTTCCTCTTCAATGGAGGCGCCATTGAGCGCCTCCAGCAAGTTATCCGGCGCCTTCGGTTGGACGGAGGCTGCCGGCGTCACGGTCTTGCCCTTCTTACGAAGGGGTCGCCCGCCGGACTCCGGAGTCACTATGGGTTCCGGGGCCGAGTCCGGTGCAAAGTCCGGGAGGTTGTCCTGCGACACCTCCGGGGCCTCCTCCTCCTGGTGGGTCCCTTCCCGGGATCCCACCTCGGCATCGTCCGCATCACGGGGGGTGGAGGCAGTCGGAAGAGAATCCATATCCGACGCACCTAAGGACCCGCTCAACGAAGCGGGAAGATCATCCTTGGGCGGACTGCAGGGTTGTATGCGGCATTAGAAAGACGTTATGTGGCGAAAAGAAAAACCATGAAGTTATTCGGGAGCCCGCATACTTACGATCTCGCCAGGGGCTTGGCCCTTGGAGGCCAGTCCTCGTCGTCATCACTGGCGTTGGTAGAGCAGTCCGGGGAAAGAGTTTTTCCCTTCTTGGACCCTTCGGCCTCCCCCATAGGGGAAGCCTTCCGTTTCTTCCCTCCCCCCGCTGGGGGAGAGGCTTTCTTCTTCTCCTCCTCGCCTTTGTGGGAGGAGTCGGCCTCGGAGTCATCATCCGATAACACCTGAAAACGGGAACTCTTTCGAGTACCCGTGGCCTTCTTCTTGGCCTTCTTCTCCGGCACCACGTGGGGTGCCGGAGCCAGCAGCCCCGTTAGGCGGGCGTCCGCTGGGTCCTCTGGCAATGGGGCCGGACAGATAGTCTGTTCGGCCTTCGCCAGCCAGTCCTGTCAAAGGTAAAGGGAGTTTAGATCCCGCATAGAGTCAAACTATGGAAAACAAGCATTCCGTAAAGGACAAAATTACTTACCTCGTCAGCCGGACGCTGCGAGCTGAATCCGCGATCTTCGGTAGCGGATGCGGGAGCCTCGGCGCCCTTGAACAGCACCTTCCAGACATCTTCGTATGTAGTGTCGAAGGGCCCACTCAGAGTCTGGTGCTGCGCCGGATCGAACTCCCACATGTTGAAACCCCGTCGTTGGCACGGGAGAATCCGGCGGATGAGCATGACCTGGACTACGTTGACAAGCTTGAGCTTCTTGTCCACCAGCTTTTGGATACAGGCTTGGAGTCCGATCAGCTCCTCCGAATCACCCCAGATCCGGCCACTCTCTTTCCAGGAGGTGAGCCGTGTAGGGATGCCAGATCTGAATTCGGGGGCCGCTGCCCATTGAGGGTCACGCGGCTCGGTGATGTAGAACCACCCCGATTGCCACCCCTTAATGGTTTCCACAAAAGTGCCCTCCAGCCAAGTAACGTGGGACATCCTGCCCACCATGGCACCTCCGCACTCCGCTTGGCTGCCCTTCACAACCTTCGGCTTGACACTAAAGGTCTTGAGCCACAAGCTGAAGTGGGGCTGGATGCAGAGGAAAGCCTCGCACACGACGATAAACACCAAGATGTTGAGGATGAAATTCGGGGCCAGATCATGGAAATCCAGGCCGTAGTAGAACATGAGCCCCCGGACAAAGGGATGAAGTGTGAAGCCCAGTCCGCGGAGGAAATGGGGAAGAAATACTACCCTCTCATGGGGCCTGGGGGTGGGGATGAGCTCTCCCTCGTCGGGGAGCCGGTGCGCGATGTTGCTGGACAAATATCCGGCGTTGCGCAGCTTCTGGATCTGCCCCTCCGTGACGGAGGAGGCCATCCACTTGCCTCCCGCTCTGGACATAGTTGGAGAAGGTTGAGGTGAGAAGTGCGGACTTGGGCGCTGGAGCTCGAGTTCGCGGAGTTGGATAAGCCAAGGAGGAAGAAGGCGCAGGTAAAAGGGTTGGATCTTTATCCCCTTATATGGGCGGACACAAACATGCATCCCCACCGGCCTGATAAAACTCGCTTATCCCCCAAGCGCCGCAATCAATGGCGCAGTTGGGTTACCCACGTCCGTATTGATGGGAATCCAGGAATAAGGGGAACACGATCTCTGCTTCGACAAGACGTGCCAAGAAAACCGCTTCGCTAAACGCGCTGAGGTGGTACAATAAAAACGATTCTAGTAAAGGCTTGGTAGTGGTGTGACGTCACGCCACAAAATATGTCAGCAGATTGAACTTGTGTCATATTATTCTCTCTACGGTGGTACGTGGAATTTATCTTTGCAGAGCCGGACACTATCCTGGTGTTCACAATCTTCTATAAATTATTCGGAGGAAGAACCCGCCTTGCAATGCCGAAGACAACATGCGCGCCGGACTCGTCGTCATTGAAGCCTGGTTCAGGGGCTACTGAGGGAGTCCTGGACTAGGGGGTGTCCGAATAGCCGAACTATCATCATCGGCCGGACTCCAAGACTATGAAGATACAAGATTGAAGACTTCGTCCCATGTCCGGATGGGACTTTCCTTTGCGTGGAAGGCAAGCTTGGCGATACGGATATGTAGATCTCCTACCATTGTAACCGACTCTGTGTAACCCTAGCCCTCTCCGGTGTCTATATAAACCGGATGGCTTTAGTCCGTAGGATGAACAACAATCATACCATAAGCTAGCTTCTAGGGTTTAGCCTCCTCGATCTCGTGGTAGATCCACTCTTGTAACACACATCATCAATATTAATCAAGTAGGACGTAGGGTTTTACCTCCATCAAGAGGGCCCGAACCTGGGTAAAACATCGTGTCCCTTCTCTCCTATTACCATCCGCCTAGACGCACAGTTCAGGACCCCCTACCCGAGATCCGCCGGTTTTGACACCGACAGTGAGTATGACCTATGATCAAATGTTCTCATTTGACTCCTAAGTCCATATACTCATATATAGATGACCTAGTCATCGCCAATTGTTTGATAGATGCTAGAATTGGTTGTGCAGGCTTTGCCACATATTTGATTTGCCATTTTATTGTGTGAGCATGTTGGTTGCATATTTTACTCATTCGAGGACATCCACTTGTTGTTTTGATTGTTTGGTTTCTTTCCTTTTGCCAAGAGATGGACAAGAATGCCTAAGAACCTTCTCTAGCTATCTATGCTTTTCTTGTCTCGAACTCTATTCATGCTACATCACAAAGTTTGATCAAGTCAGATTCAAACCTCTCTATGTGAGGAGCACTCGGAGTTCCCGATTTGTCATAGACTTAAACTTTCAAAACCTCTTTGTGCATTTCGGTCTGACCGATTCACCCTTTTCGGTCATACCGAGATCACTAAGTTGATCTAGGTTTTCAACCTCGGTGCAACCGATTAGAACCTTTCGGTCACTCGAGTTGCAGTAACTGCTTGCAGTTTTGCATCTCGGTGCCACCGAGTTGTTCCACTTGGTCACACCAACAGGGTCAGGCTATATATACTCACGGGTCAAATTTTGGAAAATTTTCTGAAACCCTTCGCTCGTGCATAACCTGCCCTGCCTCTTCGGGTCTCCGGGTCGTCCTCTTCGCCGCCAGCGACCTCCCGCCGCTGGTCTCAGCCGCCGTCAAAGGCATTCTGCCCCGCCGTTGCCGCCGTAGCAAGTTCACCGCCGAGTTAGGGTATGAACTTGATACTTTGTGCTACTCTTTAACTCCGATTCCTAGCACATTGCTTTGCCATGATTCTTCCCACGTATGAAATCTTCCTGTCTAGCGAAAGCATTCTGTAGATTAGATTAGATTCGAAAATTTAGGGTTAGGTTTCCGCCGAACTCATCTCGGACCGACCGAGTTGTAGAAATATCGGTCTCACCGACTTGGCTTAAGCCATTGCACATGCGATTTTCGGTCTGACCGAGAATTGCAAATCGGTGTGACCAAGATCGATTCTCTGTGAAACCCTAGTAGTCTCGGTGCCACCGAACTGTGACTTGGTCTGACTGAGTTCACTAGTTTAGGTTCCAAAAGCTGCTTCGGTATCACCGAGTTTACAAATCGGTAGCTCCGAAATGCTTTCTGTGGAAAACTAAAACTAAGTTTTGACTCAATTGTTTTGCAAAAAAACCTTTGTACTTTGTGATGCTCATCCACTCTACCTCATCTATACCTATTCACAGGGTCTGATGTCAGTGAGTTTGCAAAATGTCTGATCAAAGTGATCGCCAGAACAAGTCTAAAGAGCAAGCTCAGATGAGTGAGGGCACTAGTCCCTCAAGCAGTTATGATGAGGGAAGCAGGAGCACTCCCAGCAATTTGCCAAAAGCAGCCACCAGGACAAGGAAGAAGAAAACCTCAGATTCTGAAGATGAGGATTACGTGGTTGTTGAAGATGAGGCCACTTAAAAGAAGAAGGTGTTGAAAAAGCAGTATGGCACAGCTGCTACCACAAAGCTAGGCATGAACAAGAAGGCACCTGCTAGGATAGTGCCTACATCCAAACCTAGGAAGGTGGCCACAGGTGAAACTATGAAGTTCACCATTGAGTCTGAAGAAGAAGCTGCTAGTGAAGCCAAGATGAAGAAGAGGGTAAGAACAACTACTGCCAAAGTCCTTGGCAAGCCCTCTATGAGGAGAGATTCTGATGAGGAAGAAGAAGAGGAAGAGGATGCTGCACTAGCACCCAAAGCTCAGAAGCTCATGGAAGATGCAATTAAGTCAGGGGCTGCTCCATCTAAGCCCAAAGCTGCTCCCAAGGCTGCTGCTCCAGCTCCAAAGCCTAAACCCAAGAGGAACACCAGAAGTATACCTGCTGCAGAGAAGAACAAGGCCCCAGTGCCCGAAGCTGCTGAAGAAGAAGAGGATTCACTTGTTTTGAGAAAGTTGAAGCCCAAGATTCCTGACCATAATGATGCTCATCCAGTAGCTGAAGACATGCACATCAGAAAGGATGCTGGACTGAGATTGGGGAGACAGTCAGATCCATATGTTGTGAGGAGAAGGACAACAGTTGACTACAGATTTCACACAAAGGAGCAACACGATTTTTATGAGACAATTTTGCTTGACAAGAAGCCCATTGTATGTGATATGAGATGGATCAACTGGGACTACATTAAGAAAAATGAAGGTCACTATCTAGGAGTATATGACTGCTTCAAAGCATGTGGAGTTGATTAATTTGTTGCCCAGAAGCTCACCAAATGGAATGATGAGCTCATCATGCAGTTTTACTCCACAGCTCACTTCTACCCAGATGGGAAGATCATCTGGATGTCTGAAGGTTCTAGGTACCAATCCACTATTGAAGATTGGGCTCAGTTGATCAATGCTCCAAAAGAAAATGAAGATGACTTGGATGTTTATGCTGAGAAGAAGAAAGACCACAACTCTATGGCACACATGTATAGAGAGATCCCAGATAAAGCTTTGGAAACTCACAAGCTTGGATATGTACACTTCTTGTTGTCTGGTCTGCCTCCAATCAACTGGATCCTTAGGCACACATTGCTACCCAAGTCTGGAGATCACAAGATGATCAGAGGACATGCTATCAACTTGCTGCATTTGTTTGATGTGCCTCAAAAATCCAAAGTCATGAGTCTGATTGTGGAAACAATCAAGAGAACAGCAGCTGATCAGAAGAGAAGTTGTGGGTATGCTCCACACATTCAGGAGCTCATCAACTCAAAGATGGGCACAGACACATATCTATTGGATAAGGAGCATCTACCCTTATATCTCGAGTTTGAAGATAACACAATTAAGATGAATGAGGAGGAACCATCATCTATGCAAGCACATGAGAAGAGAGAGAAGGCAAGGGCAGAGAAAGCTGCAAAGATGCCAACTGCTGAAGAGGCATCTCAAGTGTTCCTGAAGAGCAAGCAAGAACAACTTGGCTATCTGATTGCCTCCACCTTGAGAATTGAGAAGGGCTTGGCCAACCTGACTCAAAACCAGGAGAGTTTGGAGAGGATCATCGAGCAGAAATTCTATGCTCTTGATGTCAAGGTAACTGAGATCCAAACTGCAGTTGAGCAACTTTAGGAGGATGTGGAGGAGAAGAAGGGCAAGTTTACTACAGATGCATTTGCTAGAGTGCCCAGAGGACAGAGATCTGCTGCAGTGCCTGTTCCAGATACTAGAGCTACATCATCTGCACCAGCTGCCACAGCTTCAGTGCCACCAGCTCCAACAGCCACTCCACTAGCTCCAGCTACATCAGCTGATGCTTTCATCCTTGGAGTCATCTCTACACCACCTCATGAAGAGCAAGCCTGAGAGTCGTTTAGCACTATGCATTTTTGAACTTTTTGGTAACTTGTTGCCAAAGGGGTAGAAAAATGTATAGATCATAGGCTTCGAGAGAGAGTGTTGCTTTTTATCTCTCTTGTTTTTGCTGGTTGAACTTATTTAGTGTGTGCTTGTGAGCTTGCTTGATACACTATGTCTTTTGTGAGATACTTGGATGATCATGTGTTTGATCATATGCTATGCTACCCTTAATGCTTGTTGGATGATATTATCTCTTATATCCTTATATAATCATTCACTTTGCTTGGTGATTAGTGCATATGTTCAATTATTACCATTTTGAGCGCTCCACCAAGATGTATGTGACATGAAAGAGTAACCCATGTGTCACACCCTAGCTAGTTCATGCATTAGAGTGTTGCATCATGTCTATTCTTTCAACAGAAGCCTGAAATGGGGATGTCAGAACCCCCAGCCCCCTCTGAAACAACTAGGGTTTACTAAAAATAATTTCAATGAACCTGAAATGCCCTTCTAAAATGTCCATCATTTTTTTGTCCTGGTTCAGAACCTCTGCCAAAAGTGATGCACAATTTTCTAGGTCATCCTAAGGTCTTTGAGTTAATTCATAATTATTTGAATTTGGGCATTTTAAATTTATAAAATATTTCAAATGCTCAAATATCTCCAAACTAAAATGTTTCATGTTGGAAATAATCCAACTATGGACCAGAAGCAGTTTGGTGATTTTAGGAGTTGCCTAAGTATTTTTAATAATTCAACAAACTTACAGAATAAATAAAAAACAGAAAAACAGAAAGGAAGGACTTACCTGGCGCCTGCAACCCGGCCCACCTACCGGCCCAGCCCAGCGCCGCGCCAGCGAGCTGCTTGCCGGCCAGGCAGGCAGGCAAGGTGCTCGACGGCGAGCACCGCATGGGTGCCACGCACCTGCTCGCCGCCTCGCCGCTCCACTCACCCGGCTAACGACGTGGATCGACCCCTCTCTCTCCCCCGAACCCCCCAGACGCCCCCTCTCCTCTCCAGCTCCTCCCCCTCGCGCTCCCCAGCCATGGCCGACGCCACCGCCGCTGCTCCATCGTCGTAGCCGCGCTCCCCGCCGCCCGTGCTCTGTCTCGTGGTGTCCAGGAGCTCCGCCGCCGTCCACTTCATCGAGCTAACCGAGCCCCGCGTGCTCGTGAGGCCCGAGTCCACCGCACCGACCTCGCCCGAGTTTGCCGTCGCCGGAGATCCCCTTCAACGCCATCGCCGCATCAGCTCGTCCCCGACCCCGCCGGTGGCCTCTACGGGTGCTCTGTGAGCCTAGCTACCCCTCCTACCCTTCCTCTCTCGCCCCCGAGCCGTGTAGCCACCGCACGAAGATCACCCGCATGCACCGCCGCAGATCTCGTCACCCACGTGCTCCTGGCCATCCTCCGGCCACCTCACGGTGTCCAACGCACTCACCACGCTGCGTTGAGTCCAACCGTGCACTCCCCGCACCTCACCGCACACCCTAGCCCCGAGTTCGCCTTCACCCGAACTCCGGTGACCGCCTAGGTCGTCGCCGGTGCCAACTCCGGCCGCCCCGACCTCAACTCGCTCCACCAAGAGCTGCGGTTCGTCCCCAGCTCCACGTAGATGCCTTCCGCGCCCCATTTGGTGGCCGGAATGGCCAAAACCACTTCCGCCGCCGCGTCGGGCTCGCTGGCGGCTAAACACCGGTGCAGCCATTTTGACTTGACCACGGGTGGGCCCTGGTTGACTCTGTTGAGTCAATGACAGGTGGGGCCCCCTTCTGCTAATTATCCAGATTAGTTTAAACTAAATTAAATTAGTTAATTATCCACTGACACCCTGGACCCACTGGTCAGTTTGACCTGGGCCGGTCTGTTTACTTGCTGAGGTCAGCATGACCTCATGCTGATGCGGTAATCCTTTTCTGGAATTAAAATAAATCTAAAATGATTTATAAATTCCAGAAAATAACCCAAACTTTAAAAATTCATATAAATTCAACTGTAGCTCCAAATCAAACAAATTATATATGAAAAATGATCAGAAAAATCCAATCTATCCATATGTACTAGTTTCATGCATGTTTAAACAAGCTAACTTGAGGTTTAGTGCAGAACAAGATAAAACACTTTAAAGAGCCATTTATGAGTTTGAAATTTGAATCTTTGGTTCAAATTGATTCAAACCCATCTGGTTTTAGTTGCATTAGCCCAACACACTCATATTGCCATGTTTCGTGCATGCATCATATTGTCGCACATTGTTTGGTGATGGTTGTGTATCGGTGTTCTTTGCGACAGGTTCTGCCTCCGAGGAGTACCGTGATTACCCTAGCGAAGAACCGTATCTGTGCATCGATCCATCAGGCAAGCAACCAACCATTTGATCATATCGATACAATCCCATGTTCTCGCTCTTGCTCTCTTTTACTGCATTAAGACAACGCATTTCAAACTGCTGTGTGCTACGGTAGTTGAACCCATTTCCTCTGCATGACCTGTCATTGCCACAGTAATTAGATGAAACCCACTAGCATGGGTAGGAATTGATTGAGCCATATGTATGTGTTGTTCCTACCTTGCTATGCCTGCTATGCTTAGAGTCGTGTCAGGTATGGTTCATCTGGGTGATGGGCTAGAGTGAAATGATCATGTCGGTAATGAGAGTGATGTGGTGAACATGATTTGGTAAAGGTATCGATGAGAGGCCATGTAGGAGTACATGGTGGGTTGTTTCATTGAAGCCGACCTTAAGAACTGAGATCTGTGTGCGTGATTTAAGATTCAGCTACTACCATGCATTGGGCCCTGAAATATGACCCCGCTCGACTTCTTATTCACCCTAGTCCTCTGTCCAGGAGTTGCAAGTAATTTCTGGTGTTTGTAGCTTACTGGAGGCCGTGGAGAGCGCTGATCGTAGGGGTGGGCTGTGATGCGGTAGGTACGTGGCACGGTGTACCGAATACCCGTTAGGTATCTCGGGAACCCTGTACACATCATTCGGGGCCGTATGGGAAACCTCGGCCGGACTCCCTGTGGATGGAACCTGGATAGGCGATAAACCTGGACTAGAGACTTAGGTGTTTAGGTAGGTCGTGGTCTACACCCACGTCGGCTTTCGCTTGAAGTCTTCCGAGCACATGTCGTGTGCAGACGCTAAGTGGTGGAAACATGTATGAAGAAGTACACCCCTGCAGGGTTAACATGATCTATTCGAATAGCCGCGTCCGTGGTAAAGGACTACTTGGTTGCTTATACAGTTCATAGACAAGTGAATGGATACTACTAAAAATCTCAAGATAAGCGTGAGTGCCGAGGATGGCTCTTCCGTAGGATGACGGAGGTGGATCCTCGGTGGTGTATTGAAGTGGTGAGTAGTGGACTCGTGTGCGCAAAATCATTTCAAGTTGGTGTCTCGTAAGTTAGCTTAGCCAAGAGTCAAAGCTGGCTTGCTGCAATAACTCCACCAACCCTTCTTGATAATGTGCATGTATGTAGGATCTGATGTAAGTCTTGCTGGGTACCTTTGTACTCATGTTGCTATAATTTACATTTTACAGAAGACGCTGCAACCCCTTCTGATGGGTTCTTCGTAGACATTGACATCGATGAGTAGACTGAGGCCCAGGTGGTAATCCTGAGCTTGTGAAGGTCCACGTAGTATAGCTAGGCTTTCCAAGCCTCTTTTATTTTACTAGTTGTTTGTACTCAGACAAGTTACTTTCGCTGCTGGTTTGTATGACTGTATGACTTGAATGTGGGTCGTGTGACCCGTACTTGTATGTATGTTATGTATGGCTCTCTGAGCCTTTAAATAAAGTACTTGTGTCATAGAGTCATGTTGTGATGCCTTGTTGTATTTGCACATATCGAGCATATTGTGTGTATGATTGAAATGCTTGGTATGTGTGGGATCTGACTATCTAGTTGTTTATCTTTAGTAGCCTCTCTTACCGGGAAATGTCTCCTAGTGTTTCCATTGAGCCATGGTAGCTTGCTACTGCTCCGGAACACTTAGGCTGGCCGGCATGTCTCCTTCTTCGTTCCTGTGTCTGTCTCTTCGGGGAAATGTCACACATTGAGTACCGGAGCCCTGTTAGCCCGCTACAGCCCGGTTTACCGGAGTCCTGCTAGCCCAGTGCTACAGCCCGGACCCACTTGCTGATGACCGACACGTTCGATGCTGGGTCATGGATGCCTGTCCCTGTAAGTCTGTGCCACTTTGGGTTTACGACTAGTCATGTCAGCCCGGGCTCCTTATCATATGGATGCTAGCGACATCATCATATACGTGAGCCAAAAGGCGCAAACGGTCCCGGGCAAAGGTAAGGCGACACCCGCGGGAATACCGTGCGTGAGGCCGCGAAGTGATATGAGGTGTTACAGGCTAGATCGATGTGACATTGAGTCGGGGTCCTGACACCATGATCCTAACACATTGTGCATTTGTAGTCCAAAGCAAATTTTAAATACTACACAAATTTAGGGGGAGCTCTTACTTA
This sequence comes from Triticum dicoccoides, assembly GCF_002162155.2. NCBI lineage: Eukaryota > Viridiplantae > Streptophyta > Magnoliopsida > Poales > Poaceae > Triticum > Triticum dicoccoides. Next base: position 409,819,634 of record NC_041393.1, read on the forward strand.
TCACATACTTCTCAAAGCGATGATGTTTTTCAATCTTATTATCATTTGTCGAAGCTTTGATCTATATGTTGTCATCAATTACCAAAAAAGGGGAGATTGAAAGTGCAACTATCCCTGGGTAGTTTTGGTAATTCCTAACAACATATAGCTCATTGAGCTAATGCTATTTCAAGATAAATATTTCAGGAAAGCTCAATGATTGGCATGGCATGGATGAGAAAAGTGGACCCCTCAAAATGCTAAGGACAAAAGGATTGGCTCAAGCTCAAAGCACAAGATTCTACATTTTACTTTTAGTGATCCAAGGTCACATTGAGTCCATAGGAAAAGCCAATACTATCAAGAGGGGATGAGGTGTTGCTTAATGAGTTTCTTGCTCAAAGTGCTTAGTGATATGCTCCAAAATCCCTCAACTACTTTCTCACATCCAAAAATGTCCCAAACCAAAAGTCAAACTTGGCCCCACCAAAACTGTCCATCCGGCGCCATCGAGTTCAGTTGTCATAGCCAACCCTAGTCTATTCGGTCTCACCGATAGGGATCTCGGTCTCACCGAGATGGGATTGTAATCTCTCTGTTTCCCTTCGTAACGTTTTGGTCAAACCGAGATGAGTGATCGGTCCCACCGAGATTGCAATGCAAACTCACTATTTCCCTTTTGTAACGTTTCGGTCCAACCAAGATGAGCGAATCAGTCCCACCGAGTTTGCCTGACCAACTCTCTGTGTGTCTATTACCAAAATTGGTCACCGAGTTTGTGTAATCGGTCTCACCGAGATTATGCTATGCACTAACCCTAACCATATCGGTCCCACCGAGTTGACATGTCGGTCCCACCAAAATTCCTAATGGTCACATTTTTTACTAAATCGGTCTGACTGAGTTTCAAGATTCGGTCCCACCGAGTTTGGTAAGTTGTGTGTAACGGTTAGATTTTGTGTGGAGGCTATATATACCCCTACACCCACTCTTCATTCATGGAGAGAGCCATCAGAACATGCCTACACTTCCAACATATATTTTCTGAGAGAGAACCACCTACACTTGTGTTGAGGTCGAGATATTCCATTCCTACCACATAAATCTTGATCTCTAGCCTTCCCCAAGTTGCTTTCCACTCAAATCTTCTTTCCACCAAATCCAAATCCCCTGAGATGGAGTTGAGTGTTGCGGAGACTATCATTTGAAGCACAAGAGCAAGGAGTTCATCATCAACACACCATTTGTTACTTCTTGGAGAGTGGTGTCTCCTAGATTGGCTAGGTGTCACTTGGGAGCCTCCAACAAGATTGTGGAGTTGAACCAAGGAGTTTGTAAGGGCAGGGAGATCGCCTACTTCGTGAAGATCTACCCTAGTGAGGCAAGTCCTTCGTGGGCGATGGCCATGGTGGGATAGACAATGTTGCTTCTTCGTGGACCCTTCGTGGGTGGAGCTCTCCATGGACTCGCGCAACTGTTACCCTTTGTGGGTTGAAGTCTCCATCAACGTGGATGTACGATAGCACCACCTATCAGAACCACGGATAAAAAATCTCCATGTCAACATTGCGTTTGCCTCCTCAAACTCCACCCTTTACCTTCATATGCAATTGTTTTACATTCCGCTGCTATACTCTTAGAATTGCATGTGTAGGTTGATTGCTTGACTTGTGCTAAGTTGCTAAAATCTGCCAAGAACTAAAATTGGGAAAAGGCTAGATTTTTATTTAGTCAAGTAGTCTATTCACCTCCCCCCTCTAGACATACTTTCGATCCTAAAGTGGCATCAGAGCTTTGGTCTCCATTTGCTTTGATTTTCATAGCTTTTGGTGGTCATAGCCTTGGTTTCACAACCTAGGAGAGTATGGCGTCTAGCAAGGGAAATTACCACCGTAGAGGTCCTTACTTTGATGGTACAAACTTTGCTAGTTGGAAGCATAAGATGAAAATGCATATTCCTGGACATAACCCCGTCGTTTGGGCTATTGTGTGTATTGGCTTGCAAGGTGAATTCTTTGATGGGAGAGAACCGAACCGTGAAGCTACCACGAAAGAGTTGAAGATTCTGCAATACAATGCTCAAGGTTATGATATTCTCTTCAACGGGTTGTGCCCCGAAGAATTCAACAAAATCAACCATCATGAGAATGCAAAGGAAATTTGGGATACTTTGATTGATATGCACGAAGGTACCGACTCCGTCAAGGAATCCAAATTGGATGTGCTTCAAAGTCAACTTGACAAGTTCAAAATGAAGGATGGTGAAGGCGTCGCTGAGATGTACTCTAGGCTTGCTCTCATCACAAATGAGATTGCCGGCTTAGGAAGTGAAGAGATGACCGACAAATTCATCATCAAGAAGATCCTAAGAGCCTTGGATGGAAAATATGATACCATGTGCACATTTATCCAAATGATGCCCAATTACAAAGATCTCAAGCCAACTGAAGTCATTGGAAGAATTGTTGCTCATGAGATGTCACTCAAGGATAAGGAAGAGCTCCACAACAAGTCAAGTGGTTCTTACAAAACCTCATGTGAAGCCCCCACATCATCAAGTGAGAAACAAACCTTCAATGAAGAACTGAGCCTAATGGTGAAGAACTTCAACAAGTTCTACAAGAGTAGAAGCAAGGAAAGAAGTTCCAAGTCAAGGTCCTACAATGACAAAAGATCTTCTAGTCGTGAGCGCAATTGCTAAAATTGTGGAAGACCCGGGCACTATTCCAATGAGTGTACGGCTCCCTACAAAAGAAGAGAAGATTCTCCAAAAAGAAGGAGTAGAAGAGAAGAATCACCATAAAGAGAAAGAAAAAGTAGAGATGATCGTTATGAACGAAGAACATCCCGGAGAAGCAAGGATTCAGAAAGGAAGGACAAGTCATCAAAGATCTACACAAAATGAAGACATCAAGCTCATGTTGGTGAATGGGTATCCGGATCCGACTCCGACAATCACTCCAAGAGAAGCTATCACTCCAACTCCGAATATACTCAAGATGAAGGTGTTGCCGGTCTAGCACTTGTGTCAACCAACTCCCACGACATATTTGACTCACCAAATGAAGGAATTGGAAGATGCTTCATGGCTAAAGGCCCAAAGGTATCACAGCCCGAGTATGTTGATTTCAATAGTGATGAAGATGACTTGTTAGGTGATGATGATTTACTTGTTGACAACTCTAGTGATGAATACTATGATGAAACGTCAAATAATCATGCTAATCAAGATAAAACAAATGACAATGATAAGGAGAAGATTGAGTGTCTAACTAAAGAACTAAACACTCTTAAGTTAGCTCATGAAACTATCTTGGAAGATCTTCGAGAACTTTTAGAGACTCATGAGAAGTTACGCTTTGAAAAGCTCAACCTTGAGCAAGAGCATGAGTTTTTAAAGGCAATTAATGATGATCTTCGCAAGAAATCTTCTTCTTACATTGCCTAGTGTTTACTCTTATCTACTTACATGCCACAAGTCAAGTCTAGTAACAAGAACAAGAAAGATTCTTCTTCTAGTAGTAACAATAATGATGCTAAATCCAATGTTGTTGCTTCTAGTAGTTCTCTTGATTCCACTAATGATTCTCTTAGCCAAGTTACACTTGAGCAAGAAAATAGCTTATTGAAGGGCCCGTCTCGCTGACTCGGCGGGCCCGCGGGTGCTTCGCGCCAAAACCACTTGCCCCCGGCGCCCCCGGGCGCTCCCCAGCGCGCCGGGTTTGGCCTGGGTCCGCCGGCGCTGATTTTGGCCCAGGCCGATGAAAATCGGGCTCCCGAGGGCGCGACTGGGCCGTTTTTTCGGTGCCGGCGCGAAAAAATCGCATGGGGAGGCTGTTCTAGGGGCACGGCTGGAGATGCTCTTACCTTAGCATGACTGAAAAGGGTTGACACGATGTTAAAGGAAATTACCAACATCTTACATCTTGACCCGTTCGCTCCGCGCCTCTCCCGCAAGAGGTCGGGTGAAACCTAGCCGCCACCTCTCCAGTCCCCTTCTCCCCATCCCTCCCCCTCACCGCCAACCAGAGGCCTCGCCAGACAAAGCCCGGCCGGCGTAGGCGGCGGCGAGGACTCCTCTTCCTCCTCCTATGGCGGGTCGTGGCGCAAGGCGTGACCGCTCGATGAGGACGCCGTGCCGTGGCGTGGGGCCCGACGTGCGGTGGTGTTGTGGGGCGGCGGTGCTGGCGGCCGTGAGGCCTCGCGTGGTTGGGGTCGTCCTTCAAGATGGCTCGGGGGTGCTCCAGATCTGACGGAGCTGGTTGCGGGCTACGGCGGCATGGACCAGCGGCGGCGGCCTCCTTGGTTGTGGGCATTGGTGGTGTGGCAGAATGGCGGGCGGGCTCATTCGCTTTGGTTGCTCTGTCGGCTGGTGGGCAGGCGACGCGTGGAGGCAGCTCTGGTGAGCTCCCTTGGTTGCTACTGTGGGTCGATTTGGTACCCCTCATCGGTTGGCATGCGATTGTTGGTGGCCTCGCAGGGATGTGTGTCTACTGCCATGGTGGGGCGACAAGAGGGTGTGCTCGACGGGGAGCTCGGTAGGAGGGACCGGTGGCCTCGATGCGGTCGCGTCGCCGACACAAGGGTGTGTCGGCCCGGATGCGTCCGTTCCTCCTTCCCCCTTTTCCTCATGTTCAGTGGGGAGCTCGGTAGGAGGGATGGGCGGCCTAAATGCGGTCGCATCACCTATTGCCGGCATAGGGGTGTGCCGGTCCGGATGCATCTACTCCTCCTTCTCCCCCTTCCCTCCCTGCGGGTGGGTTGGCGCACGTCTACCGATGTCTGGGGCAGAGCGTCCCCTGGTAGCTCTGTGGTCGGGGGTTGACGGTTGGGCCAAGGCAGGAGCCTTTGTGTGGTCTTGAGGTTGTTTGGTTGCAGGGCGACGGCTCTGGCGACGAGAGGCGCGACGTTTCGGGCGGAGCGTGTGTCTCAGGTGCGGGCGGGCAACCATGCCCACGCGGGTGGCGTGGTTGCAGGTGGTTGACGTATTTAGGGTGCGACGGAGGGGTGTGAGCGCTGGGGTACACCACTTGCACATTGCTTTGACCGGCCGATGGTGGCAGTGGCCATTGTCGTCGTATCCTTCCTGAAGGCTCCCTCGCAATGTTCTCACTCCTATCATCTTGCTCCGGGTGAAAATCTGATCTTCTTCCTCCAGGGTAAAAACCTGATCTTCGGGATCGGGCGGTGGCGGCTATCCATGGTCGAACCCTTCTAGGAGGCACTGCTTGTTGGAAATATGCCCTAGAGGTAATAATAAAGTGGTTATTATTAGAGACATTTACATTTGTGCCCCTAACTTGAACCCACTACTCACATTTGACCCTAATTTTGAAGCATGCTCAAGTTTGCCCCTCCGCCATTAAGTCACTACTCAGAAATGCCCTTCCGTACAGTACTGTAGCACTTTCCGTCCAATACTGTAGGACTTTCCGTCAGCTACAGTACACATGGGCCTCTGACGGTCAAAGGCCTTTGACTGGACGGAAGGGCATTTCTGAGTAATGACTTAACGACAGAGGGGCAAATTTGAGCATGCTTTGAAATTAGGGGCAAATCTGAGTAGGTGGTTCGAGTTAGGGGCAGAAATGCAAATGGCCCTTATTATTATATTTCATTAATCATGATAAAGGTTTATTATTCATACTAGAATTATATTGACCGGAAACTTAAATACATGTGTGGATACATAAACAAATACCGTGTCCCTAGTGAGCCTCTACTAGACTAGCTCGTTGATCAAAAGATGGTTAAGGTTGCCTAACCATAGACATGTGTTGTCACATGATAACGAGATCACACCATTAGGAGAATGATGTGATGGACAAGACCTATCCGTTAGCATAGCATATGATCGTTCAGTTTATTTCTATCGCTTATTAATGTCAAATACATATTCCTTCGACCATGAGATCATGCAACTCCTGGATAGCGGGGGAATAACTTGTGTGCTTTCAAACGTCACAACGTAACTAGGTGATCATGAAGATGCTCTACAGGTATCTCCGAAGGTGTCTGTTGAGTTGGCATGAATCGAGATTGTGATTTGTCACTCCGTATGATGGAGAGGTATCTTTGGGCCTTGTCGGTGTCAAAACCGGCGGATCTCGGGTAGGGGGTCCCGAACTGTGCGTCTAGGCGGATGGTAACAGGAGACAAGGGACACGATGTTTTTACCCAGGTTCGGGCCCTCTCGGTGGAGGTAAAACCCTACTCCTGCTTGATTAATATTGATGATATGGGTAGTACAAGAGTAGATCTACCATGAGATCAAGGAGGCTAAACCCTAGAAGCTAGCCTATGGTATGATTGTTGTTCGTCCTACGGACTAAAACCCTCCGGTTTATATAGACACCGGAGAGGGCTAGGGTTACACAGAGTCGGTTACAATGGTAGGAGATCTACATATCCGTATCGCCAAGCTTGCCTTCCACGCCAAGGAAAGTCCCATCCGGACACGGGACGGAGTCTTCAATCTTGTATCTTCATAGTCTTGGAGTCTGGCCGACGGTGATAGTTCGGCTATCCAGACACCCCCTAGTACAGGACTCCCTCAGTAGCCCCTGAACCAGGCTTCAGCGACGACGAGTCCGGCGCGCATATTGTCTTCGGCATTGCAAGGCGGGTTCCTCCTCCGAATAATTCAAAGAAGATTGTGAACACCAGGATAGTGTCCGGCTCTGCAAAATAAGTTCCACATACCACCGTAGGGAGAATAACATTTACACAAGTTCAATCTGCTAACGTATTTTCGTGGCATGACGTCACACCATGGCCAAGCCTTTATTCGAATTGTTTTTATTGTTCCACCTCAGCGCGTTTAGCGAAGCGGTTTCCTTGGCACGTCTTGTCGAAGCAGAGATCGTGTCCCCTTATTCCGGGATTCTCATCAATACGGGCGTGGGTAACCCAACCGCGCCATTGATTGCGGCGCTTGGGAGATAAGCGAGTTTTACTAGGCTAGTGGGGACGCATAGTTTCGTCCGCCCATATATAAGGGGATAAGGATCCACCTTTTCACCTACGCCTTCTTCCTCCTTTGCTTATCCATCTCCGCGCACTCGAGCTCCAGCGCCCAAGTCCGCACATCTCGCCTCGACCTTCTCCAACCATGTCCGGAGCGGGAGGCAAGTGGATGGCCTCCTCCGTCACGGAGGGGCACATCAAAAGGCTGCGCAAGGCCGGATACTTGTCCAGCGACATTGCGCATCGGCTCCCCAACGAGGGGCAGCTCATCCCCACCCCCAGGCCCCATGAGAGGGTGGTGTTCCTTCCCCATTTCTTCCGCGGACTGGGCTTCCCACTCCATCCATTTGTCCGGGGGCTCATGTTCTACTATGTCCTGGATTTCCATGATCTGGCCCCGAATTCCATCCTCAACATCTCGGTGTTCATCGTCGTGTGTGAGGCCTTCCTCTGCATCCAGCCCCACTTTAGCTTATGGCTGAAGACTTTTAATGTCAAGCCAAAGGTAGTGGGCGGGCGCCAAGCGGAGTGCGGAGGCGCCATGGTGGGCAAGATGCCCAACATTACATGGCTCGAGGGCGCCTTCGTGGAAACCATCAAAGGGTGGCAATTGGGGTGGTTCTACATCACTGAGCCACGTGACCCCGAATGGGCAGCGGCCCCCGAATTCAGATCTGGCATCCCCACACGGCTCACCTCCTGGAAAGATAAGGGCCTGACGTGGGGCGATTCGGAGGAGCTGACTGGACTCCAATCCTGTGTCCAAACCCTGGTGAACAAGAAGCTCAAGCTTGTCAATGTAGTCCAGGTCATGCTCATCCGCCGAATTCTCCCATGCCAACAACAGGCCTTCAACTTGTGGGAGTTCGATCTGGCACAGCACCAGACCTTGAGCAGGCTTTTCGACACTACGTACAAAGATGCCTGGAGGGTGCTGTTCAAGGGCGCCGAGGCTCCCGCATCCGCTACCGAAGATTGCAGATTCAGCTCGCAGCGTCAAGCCGGCGAGGTAAGCTATTTTACCCTTTACGGGACACTTGTTTTCCATAGTTTGACTCTATGCGGGATCTATACTCCCTTTACCTTTAACAGGCCTGGCAGAAGACGTCCGGACAGGTTAACTGTCCGGCTCCCTTGCCAGAAGACCCAGCGGATGCCCGATTAACGGGGCTGCTGGTTCCGGCGCCTTACGTGGTGCCGGAGAAGAAGGCCAGGAAGAAGGCCACGGGAACTCGAAGGAGTTCCCGGCGCCAGGTGTTATCGGACTCATCGTCTGATGACTCCGAGGTGGACTCCTCTCACGAAGAAGAGGAGGATAAAAAGGAGGCCTCTCCCCCAGTGGGGGGAGAGAAGAAGAGGAAGGCTTCCCCAACGGGGGAGGCCGAAGGGTCCAAGAAGGGAAGGACCCTTCCTCCGGACTGTTCCACCAACACCGACGACAGCGAAGAGGAGTGGCCTTAGAGGGCCAAGCCCCTGGCGAGATCGTAAGTGTCCGAATTCCATAATAACCCATGATTTCTCTTTTGTCGCATAGTATCTTCTAACGCCGAATACAACCCTGTAGCCCGCCCAAGGACGATCTCCCCGCTTCGTCGAGCGGGTCCCTGGGTTCGTCGGATGTGAATAGCACTTCACTTCCAACCGCCTCCACCCCCCGTGATGTAGACGACGCCGAGGTGGGGTCCCAGAAGGGGCCCAGCCAGGAGGAGGTGGTCCTGGAGGCGCCGCAAGGTGACCTCCCGGACTTTGGGCGAAAAGAGGGCGGAACCCCGGAGTGTTCCAAGTCCGGCCCTATGCCGGACTCCGTACCGGAACCTACAGAGGTTCCGAAGTCCGGCGGGCGGGCCCTTCATAAGAAGGGCGAGACTGCGACGCCGGTGGCTTCCTCCAACCGGAGGCGCCGAATAATTTGCTGGAGGCGCTCAACGGCGCTTCCATCAACGAGGAGCACCGCACTGTTATGAGTGCGGTGATCCAGAAAGTTCAGTCCGCCAAGAGCGGGCTGACTAAAGCCTGTACCAGCCTTCTAAAAGTTTTGAGGTAAGTAATTTAAGATATGTAAAAATAGTATCGCATCGACAGTAGCCCCTGATGCTCAGTTTGGTGTTCGGAAAGAAAAGCCGAACTGAGGATCTAAAAAGATATACGCAGGAGTCTAACGCAAATATGTCAATATGGGAATGCAGGCTGCGCTGCTGACCTCTGCCGCACTGACTGCGGAGGTCAAAGCATTGAAGCAAAGGCTCGAGCGGTCCAAGAACGAGCTTGGCCGTGCCAAGAAGTAGCTCGAGGACAAGGAAGGTAAGTAGTACCTTATTAAAGTAATACCTTATAGAAAAGGATTTGGTTGCAAAAAATGACAGGAATAACGTGTGTATTGCAGGGGCCACGAACGAGGTGGCGACCCTGAAGGAAGCGGTGTCCGAGGCCGAACGCAATGCGGCTGCGGAGCGCACCGAGCGAGAGAAGCAGGAGGCGCGTGTGGCAGAGGTGCGGCAAGAGCTCCAGGCTCTTGTGGAAAAACACGAGAGTTTGGAGCGTGACTCGAAGACTCGAGAGGCCGAGCTCACCTCGGCTCTTGAGAGTGCCAAAGCCTCTAAGGCCGAAGCCCAAAAAGCCCTCCAGGAAATTGAGGCATTAAAGAAGATAGCGGCGGGTAAGGCATTCTTCATGCAAAGCAAGCATGTAAAAGTGAATTACTTGTTACTTACCCAAATTCGGAGCTCTCCAGGAGCGTTCGCAGATCTGCCCCGCAGTGTGTCCGATGCTGCCGCATTCTACCGGGCCGAGGAAGGGAGCTCGACGGAGAAGGTATTCTGGTCTCAGTATGCTGAGGCCGGACATCCGGTGCCCCTGAGCGACCAACTGAAGCAGCTGGTCGAGCTCCACAAGTTCGCCGAACAGGCCATGAAGGGCCTCATAGTTCGGCTATGGCCCAAAGAAGCCATGCCTGGGAGCTACTTCGGTCTGGTGCGGCTGCTGGTGGATGCCTGTCCATGGGTTGAAGCCATCAAGCACTCCGCCTGCATTGAAGGTGCCCGTCGGGCCCTTGCCCGTGCTAAAGTGCACTGGAGCAGGATGGACGCCGAGAAGCTTGTGACGGACGCACCACCACCGGGAAAGGAGTATCGCACACCCGAGATGTAATATAAGGGTGTCCTGAAGGGTGCCCGCCTTATAGCGGGTGAATGCTCCAAAATGTAATTTTTGAGTAGACTCGCATTTTGTTATCCTGTGCACTGAAAACTTGTTCATATGCGCTAAGCAACGCTTATTAATTTAAAATATTCCCTTCTGTGCGGCCGTTTATCAAATTTGAGAGATGGCAAGTCATTGGCTTCAGCCCCCATGCCACGAGTGCTGGGGTGTTTAGGATAAACTTGAGCGCTCTTTTTCCCATTTTTGGGTCCTTCGAGGGAGGCGCTCAACACAACGAACAAGGCAACCAGACTTATAATGCTTGAACACTCCCACTTAGCCATAGAATTCTATAATTTTAAATTTCGGCGAAGCCCCTAGTGTCCGGAAGGCCGAATTCGGGGCGCTATCCATGCTTGGGCGAGACAAAGCCGGCTCCTCGCTCTAAGCGGCATAAGTCTTTAGGGACTTGAAAAAACCTCTCGAACAGCGACCAGCTCTCGCCTTATCATGACGGTCAGTTTTAGCTTTCTCCACTGAGGTGCTCGACCCAGCTCAACTGGGGCACAATCGCAGTGGTTCTCCCAGCGCTACCTTAGCCGATATAACGGAACATAAGGTACCAAAACATGGGAGCCGGGCAAACCCAACTATTGACCCAAGACATGATTCGGAGCCGATGCATATAATGCTATAAGTTTGGGGTGTCGCACTTGTGAAAGTGTTCGGACTTATCACACCATAATTTGGGGAACTTAAGCCCCTGGTGTATTTGGCCGTACCAAAGCGTACGGATGCAACATGTCATAAGTGAACATATATAGATAGAAAAAGGAATGCAATGATAGGCAAAAAGCGATGCATTGTTTATTAAAAAAAATACTGCAATGAAAGCAGAACGATACAAATAGTGTGATAAGCAAGGGATGGGACTATTTAACATGTCCCCCTCCAGGGGTAGGCTGCGGAATGGTATGTAAAACAGGTATAATGCTCGTAATGGAGACCACCTGGATACTCGACGTAGCTTTTCTGCTTCCCTGGCTGTTGCATCGTGAGTTCGGCAAGTCTATTGCCGGACAGGGCTTCTGGAAAATAGAGTCCTAAGAATAAGAGAAAAAAAAGAATGACACATTTGGGAGCCCCTGGTGTGGTTGAGCCGCACTCTGGGCATGCCGTGGTCGTGCCCCTCCCCCTGTGCCCATGGTATCTCCAGAGCGTAGTTATGTACGCGTGGTACTGGTTTCACGATTTCGCGAGGGCTGGGGTTGGGGCCGCATTGCTACGCGTGCTCGAAACGTGCCAGGTGGTCTTGTTGTAGGTTACTCCGGGCGCGCTTGACGCTGTCCGGCTGTTTAACAACCGGACTCGAGAATTGCCTTAAGAGGCTGCTTTGTACTTCTGCCGCGAGAGCCGCTGTATGCTCCTCCGTTCGGAGAGAGCGTTCGGTGTTTCCGTTGACCGTAATGACTCCTCGAGGGCCTGGCATCTTGAGCTTGAGGTATGCGTAGTGCGGTACCGCATTGAATTTTGCAAATGCGGTTCGTCCGAGCAGTGCATGATAGCCGATGCGGAACGGGACTATGTCGAAGATTAACTCCTTGCTTCGGAAGTTATCCGGGGATCCGAAGACCACTTCAAGTGTAATTGCGCGTGTACAATTGGCCTCTACACCTGGTATGACGCCTTTGAAGGTCGTCTTTGTGGGTTTAATCCTTGAGGGGTCTATTCCCATCTTGCGCACTGTATCTTGATAAAGCAGGTTCAGGCTGCTGCCGCCGTCCATCAGGACTCTAGTGAGGTGAAATCCGTCGATGATTGGGTCTAAGACCAATGCGGCGAATCCGCCATGGCGGATGCTAGTGGGGTGGTCCCTTCGATCAAAAGTGATCGGGCAGGAGGACCACGGATTGAACTTTGGGGCGACTGGCTCCATCACGTATACGTCCCTTAGTGCACGCTTCCGCTCCCTTTTGGGTATGTGGGTTGCGTATATCATGTTCACCGTCCGCACTTGTGGGGGGAAACCCTTCTGTCCTCTATTGTTCGGCGGCCGGGTCTCTTCCTCGTCATCACTATGCAGCCCCTTGTCATTGTTTTCAGCAATTAACTTGCCTGCCTGCTTGAACACCCAACAATCCCTGTTGGTGTGATTAGCTGGCTTTTCGGGGGTGCCGTGTATCTGGCACAAGCGATCGAGTATCAGGTCCAAATTGGACGGGCCCGGAGTAGTTCTTTTGAATGGCTTTTTCCGCTGACCGGGTTTAGAGCCTCTGAATCTGGCGTTGATTGCCGTATCTTCAGTATTATCGCCGTTAATGCAGCGCTTGTGCTTATTGCAACGCGTCCTGCCTTTGCCGTGCTTGGTATCCAAACTACCAGAGTTTTTGGTTAGGTTGTTACTGCGAGCTAGCCAGCTGTCCTCTCCCGCACAGAAGCGGGTCATGAGTGATGTGAGGGCTGCCATGGATTTCGGCTTTTCCTGTCCTAGGTGCCGGGCAAGCCACTCGTCGCGGATGTTATGTTTGAAGGCTGCAAGGGCCTCTGCATCCGGACAGTCGATGATTTGATTTTTCTTGGTTAAGAACCGTGTCCAGAATTGTCTGGCCGATTTGTGTGGCTGCTGAATTATGTGGCTTAGGTCATCGGCGTCTGGTGGTCGTACATATGTGCCCTGGAAGTTATCAAGGAATGCGGCTTCCAGGTCCTCCCAACACCCAATTGATTCTGCTGGCAAGCTGTTGAGCCAATGCCGAGCTGGTCCTTTAAGCTTGAGTGGGAGGTATTTGATGGCGTGTAGATCATCACCACGGGCCATGTGGATATGAAGGAGATAGTCTTCGATCCAAACCGCAGGATCTGTTGTGCCGTCGTAGGATTCAATGTTTACGGGTTTGAAACCTTCGGGGATTTGATGATCCATTACTTCATCTGTGAAGCATAGTGGGTGTGCGGCGCCTCTGTATTGGGCTATATCACGACGCAACTCAAACGAGCTTTGTCTACTGTGTTCGGCCCGGCCGCAATTGCTGTATCCGGTGTGACGGTTGTAGTCACGTATTGTAGGGCGCCCACACGATCCGTAGATCGATCTTGTTTGTCTTGCCTTATCCTCCAATATGTCTTGCAAGTCCGGCGCATTCCCCCGTGGCTTTGTACTTTTCAAGCGACGCCGGGGTGCGGCTTTATTGGAGGGCCTAGAGGCCTCTCTGTCGCGACCACGAGGTGGCCGATCGGCCGTATTGTGCGCTGGTGATGCAGGTTTATGTGCTTCCTCCTCTAATCGGGGTAGCAGCTTGCGTTTGGGGTAGCTTTTGGAGGGGCGTTCGAGTTCATACTCTTCGGCCGCAAGGACTTTAGTCCATCTGTCGGCTAGCAAGTCTTGGTCAGCTCTAAGCTGTTGCTGCTTTTTCTTGAGACTGCTTGCCGTGGCCATAAGCCTGCGTTTGAAACGCTCTTGTTCGACGGGATCCTCAGGCATGACAAATTCGTCGTCGTCGAGGCTTGCCTCGTCTCCGGAGGGAGGCATATAATTATCGTCCTCTACCTCTCTATCTGCCGCTCTTTCGTGAGGGCTGGCTTCCCCGTCCTTCTGTGCCGAACCTTGATGGAGGGGGTTGTCTTCGGCACTGCCCGGGGTGTTATTGTCTCCGGTGCCGGAATCTCCATTTTTGCTGTGGCAGGATTTAGAGCGGCGCCGCTGACGCCGGCGCTTAGGCTGTTTCTTGGAGGGGTCGTCCTCCGCTGTTCCATCGCCATTCCCATCCTTTGGGATGTCCACCATGCATATGTCGTATGACGAGGTGGCCTTCCAGTGCCCTGTAGGCGCTGGTTCTTGGTCGTCTCCGGCATCGTCGTCCATGCCGTCAATGTCTTCAGAGTCGAAATCTAGTATGTCGGTTAAGTCATTGACAGTGGCTACGAAGTGGGTGGTGGGTGGGCTTCGGATTTCTTCATCGTCCGCATCCCAACCGTTCTGACCATAATCCGACCAGGGCTCTCTTGATAAAGAGAGACGCTTTAGCGAATTCAGGATGTCGCCAAAAGGCGAGTGCTGAAAGATGTCCGCAGCGGTGAACTCCATGATCGGCGCCCAATCGGATTCGATCGGCGGGGGCGCGGAAGGTTCGGGGTCCGGAGAGGAGTCCGTCACCTTGGAGTCACGAGCTTTACAAGGGACAGGGTCGGTATTCGTCTCTATCGCCGTAGAGGTAGCAGCCCCCGAGGCGGTGTCCAGCCACCCATCCTCGAGCGGCGCAGTCGGCTCCGAGCTAAGGGTCGGAGCGAACTCTTGTGCGGCCTCCAGGGCACTGTCCGGCAACAGAGTTAAATCATGCCCTTCGTGACAGTGCGGCGCGCTTGGCTGTGGCTCGAATCCATTGAAGATCAAGTCTCTGCGGATGTCAGCCGTATAGTTCAAACCTCCAAATCTGACCTAATGGCCAGGGGCGTAGCTTTCAATCTGCTCCAGATGGCCAAGTGAATTGGCCCGCAGTGCAAAGCCACCGAATACGAAGATCTGTCCGGGGAGAAAAGTCTCACCCTGGACCGTGTTGTTGTTGATGATCGAAGGAGCCATCGGGCCTATAGGTGATGACACAGAGGAACTCTCAATGAAAGCACCAATGTTGGTGTTAAAACCGACGGATCTTGGGTAGGGGGTCCCGAACTGTGCGTCTAGGCGGATGGTAACAGGAGACAAGGGACACGATGTTTTTACCCAGGTTCGGGCCCTCTCGGTGGAGGTAAAACCCTACTCCTACTTGATTAATATTGATGATATGGGTAGTACAAGAGTAGATCTACCACGAGATCAAGGAGGCTAAACCCTAGAAGCTAGCCTATGGTATGATTGTTGTTCGTCCTACGGACTAAAACCCTCCGGTTTATATAGACATCGGAGAGGGCTAGGGTTACACAGAGTCGGTTACAATGGTAGGAGATCTACATATCTGTATCGCCAAGCTTGCCTTCCACGCCAAGGAAAGTCCCATCCGGACACGGGACGGAGTCTTCAATCTTGTATCTTCATAGTCTTGGAGTCCGGCCGACGATGATAGTTCGGCTATCCGGACACCCCCTAGTCCAGGACTCCCTCAGGCCCTCTCGGTAATACAGCATCACAAGAAGCTTGCAAGCAAAGTGACTAAGGAGTTAGTTGCGAGATGATGTATTACAGAACGAGTAAATAGACTTTATTGTAATGAGATTGAACTAGGTATGGAGATACCGACGATCGAATCTCGGGCAAGTAACATACCGACTGACAAAGGGAAATACATATGTTGTCATAAAGGTTCGGCCGATAAACATCTTCGTAGAATATGTAGGAACCAATATGGGCATCCAGGTCCCGCTATTGGTTATTGACCAGAGAAGCGTCTCGGTCATGTCTACATCATTCTCGAACCCGTAGGGTCCGCACGCTTAACGTTCTTTGACGATATAATATTATATGAGTTATGTGAGTTGGTGACCAAATGTTGTTTAGAGTCCCAAATGAGATCACGGACATGACGAGGAGCTCCAGAATGGTCCGAGGGTAAATATTAATATATAGGACGATACTATTTGGTCTCTGGAAAGGTTTCAGAATGCACCGGGTATTTATCGGATCACCGGAAGGGGTTCCGGGAGGCTACGGGGAGTTATTGGACTTAACGGACCAAAAGAGGGGAGCACACCAGCCCATAAGGGGCTGGCGCGCCCCACCTCATAGGCGCCGGCCCTAGGGAAGGAAGGGGAGAGGGCTAGCCCCCTCTTACATTCTCTTCCATGTGATAAAAAGGAAGGGGGCGCCTCCCCTCCTACCTTCTCCCCTGCGCCATAGGAAGGAAGGGGGGCACCTAGGGCAGGAGCCGAGGGCGGCCGCTGGCCCCCTTGGGGGCGCCCCTAGGGCTGTCTCCTCCTCCCCCACCTATATATACGAGAGGAGGGAGAGGGGCAACACACACCACGATCCCCAAGCTGTGTGCGATGCACCAACTCCTTCTAGTTCTAGTTCCTCCTCCGTCCACGTCCGTTGTGCTTGGCAAAGCCCTAGGATAGTTTCACCACCTCTATGCCGTCGTGCTGCTAGAACTCATCTACTACTTGGCCTCTCTTGCTGGATCGAGAAGGCAAGGACGTCATCGAGCTGAACGTGTGTTGAACGCGGAGGTGTCGTACGTTCGGTACTTGATCATGACGGATCGTGAAGGTGTACGACTACATCAACCGTGTTGATAAATGCTTCTGCTTAAGCGATCTACAAGGTTATGTAGATGTTCTCCCTCTCTCGTAGCTATGCATGCGTACACTTTTTTTGTTTTCCATGAAACATTCCCCAACACCGCTTTGGAGTCCTGCCTTCGTTGTCGTATGGCTCACCTCTCTATTGTGGTTTCTCACAATGGAGGTCTCTGTTGGCTCCAAACTGTCTTCTTCGGTCATCTGTAGTTTGCTTGGTTGTCGATGGGGTGGGGTGTCGGTGTCGGGCACCTTTGTATCTTGCTTTGGGTGTGTGTGTTGTGTGCGATGGTGGTGTACGTTTGTATCGGTCTCTCGGTTGTAATTGGTGATGGTTGCTTTATAATATAAAGCGGGGAAAACCCTTTTTTGGCTAAAAGGGTGGACACGAACAGAAGATTAGAATTAGAGCATCACTTCCTGAAAATCGGAATGAAAAGAAAGTACCCTGATTTGCATTTCTGGGAGGTTGGATCAAAGGGAAGTACCCTGAGTTGGATTATTACGAGGTTGGAACAAAGGAAAATAATAAGGAAAGAAAGACATTCAAGGAGGAGTTGAAATGGATTGCTAGAAATGGTTAAATTTTTAGAAGAATCCCACTGAGTCTTTACAGATGCAGAAATACATTCAAGGAGGAATTGAAATGGATCCTTTTTAGACCCAAACGACTTTCCTATCACAAATTTGAATCTTGGGCTCACTCTTTTAGATAGTGGATCGAAGTCAAGACTGTGATTTATGTATACAATTTGTTTCTCTATGTTAGTTGGAAGGAGGAGATTGCATGCATTGATAATTCATTGATCGTGTACATGATGCACATATATAGGTACAGGGTAGACCGACCTCTACTTGTCTCCCAAGATGTACAAATATACGAGGGGAGAGAGAGAGATACAACTATATAAATACATACCCAAGTCCTATATACATGAAGTGGACAATGTACGCTCAACACCCCCCCCCTCGCAGTCGAAGCATCGCCGGAGACACAGAGACTGGACCGAAACTCCTCAAAGACTGGGGTCAGTAGTCCCTTCGTCATAACATCGGCAAACTGCTGAGTGGTAGGAACGTGCAGTACACGAACCTTCCCAAGTGCCACCTGCTCGCAAATGAAGTGAATATCGAGCTCAATATGCTTCGTGCAGCGATGATGAATAGGGTTGGCAGAGAGGTAGACGACGAAGACGCTGTCGCAGTAGACGATCGTGGCCTTAGGGACCACACAAAGCAACTCCTGTGGCAGCTGACGGAGCCAAGAGCACTCAGCAACGACGTTAGCCACTGCCCGATACTCCACCTCAGCACTCGAGCGAGTGACCGTGGGTTGTCGCTTGGACGACCACGAAATCAGCGAGGGCCCGAGGTAGACACAATAGCCTGACGTAGAGTGATGAGTGTCCGGGCAGCCAGCCCAGTCAGCATCGGAGTAGGCGACCATGTCGATGGAGGTAGAAGTAGTCAGAGTGAGTCCCAAGGTCATAGTGTCGCGTATGTACCGAAGAATACGCTTCACCAGAGTCCAGTAGGACTCAGGCGGGGAGTGCATGTGAAGGCACACACTACAAAAAAATACACTTCTGTGATGGTACGTGTTTGTCACAGTAGGTCACGTTTTTTGTCATGCATGTACATCCATGACGATTTTATGACAGAATCAAGATAGTCATACCTGTGTTGTCGTAGAAGTGTTCCATGACATTACCAAAATTATCATCACGGAAGTGTCCACTTCCATGACGATAAATCATGCGTCACAGAAGTGCTTTCGTCAAGGGTGCCCGACTCGTGGCATCCACCATAACGGAACACTGTTAAGCTATCGGGTCGGGTTTTGGATTCGATAACCCGTTAGCAGCCCACACCAATGGGAAATTTCCATGTGTAAAATTCTGATTGGCCGGAGGGAACACCCATCAGCTTGTCAGTGGGCCAGATGTCGCCCGTCCATTGGAGGAGACATGCCTATGATACGTCGACACGTGGCTGGGCCCAACAGAGGCCCATATATGTTAAAAAGGCCGGCCCAGTCAAAGGCCCGTAGTACTTACTTAGGTACTAGTGGGCCAGCCCAATAACGGCCTGCTTAATAAAGGCCCATTTACGGCCCGAAGCTAGATCTGGCCCGTTAATTGTTCGCCGAATATTTGGGCCCATTTACGGCCCGAAGCCAGATCTGGCCCGTTAATTGTTCGCTGAATATTTGGGCCTAATTACAGCCCAGTGACTTTCGGCCTATTAGAGGCCCGATGTAGACATGGGCCCATTTCAGCCCGGTGTGACTTTCGGCCTGCGAATGGCCCGTGCTACCCATGGGCCATATATGGTCCGACGGGACATCGGGCCCACTAATGGCCCGTGATAAAGGTGGCAACAGTTAAGCCCAACATGACTTTGGGCTTGTTAAAGGCCTGTCACATAATTCGGCCCGTTGATGCCTGTACTAAGCTTTTGGCCTCTTAAAGGCCCATGATATTAGTGGGCCAACTAAGGCCCGAGATATGTTTTGGCCTGGTAACAGCCCGTGACCTAACTAGGCCCAAAAAGGCCCGGTCTACATTTCAGCATGCTGAAGGCCCGTCGACGACTAGTGAAAATTGAGGCCCAACATGCATTTCAGCCTGCTAAAGGCCCATGGTTTCATCTGGGACGTAACAGGCTAGTACAATATTCAGCCTGTTAATGGCCCAACGCTACCTCGGCCAAACTAAGCGCTGGATCCACAAAAGGCCCAACTAAAATATAGGCCGGTGTAAGTTGTGGGCCTGGCCCAAAGTGTGAAGGCCCCATTCATTCGGGCCCAAGAAAGACGCAGGCCGGCCCAATTGTGGCCCACTAAAAACCAGGCTCGTTAGAGTCGAATGTTTCGGCCCGGTCGACTACATCTGATTTTTTTTAGATAGCGAATGATGGGAGTAACTAGTAGGAATTAAGAACAAACCTACTCTATACATTAAAGAAATTATGGCATGGTAACTAAGAATAAACCTACACTATACAATAAAGGATTTAAGGTATATTACATCCACTGGGCATCGAAGTTCGCCACTAGTGATCATAAAGCGCAACAAAGAAGCAGATTACAAAAATTGGGCACCATTGCAGTGTAACAAAATAATACTGAACCGAGACCACTTCCAAGATAGTTCAAGAAAGGTTAGCCTTGCGGGGGAACTGCTATGCAAGCTGCTAAGCAAGGCTGTGAGACTGGCCTAGCATGTCGGTCATAGCTTCCAGGTGTAGCTGTTTAGCAATGAGGTTCTCATTGGTGTTCTCCGCAATCTTTCTTAGAGATAGGACTTCAAGTCAAAGTTGAGTTGCAGAATGACTTTCTGCTAGAACTTGGGACTGAGGAAGTCGAACTGATTCAGACAACGAATTCTGTGAGCTTGTCTGACGGCTAGTCTCAAGTAACTTGAACACTGCATCAAGACAATACTTTGGGGTTGTCTCACTATCTTCAAGATGTGTTGCCTTCTTTGCTGCAATATATGTTGGGTTTGTCTCACAGCCTTCAGCAGACTTGTGCATGCCATCAGACATATCACCCTGAAACAAAGCAGACACATGACAGGTTTTGCACGTGTATAAATAGAGATGATAACTGTGCTGTCAATTCCATCCAATTTCAAATTAGAAAATAAAGAGTAAGTTCAAAATATCAATAGCATAATTTGGCATTGTTCATAATGCGGGGAGCTTCACCACACTACTGGATTACCATGTCAACATAACAAGCATAGGTGAGGGCAAAGACAATCATTTTATTTATTTTGGTTAATGTGCATGGCATGTTGTTCATATCATCAGCCACATCAGTAAGATAAAACAGGAGATGACAAGGTGCAAACGTGGGCTGCTTCACCACACACTGGATTATAGATCCACAAAAAACAAGCATACATATAGGGAGTATTGAGTAATGTGCATGGTATGAATATGGAATTTGGTTTTACAAGTAAAACTTAGAACTTATGATTCTTGCGAACATGCATTTTGGTAGAAACAGCAAACTAAACAGCAGTAAACAATAGGGAGTATGAGCAAATTAAACAGCAGTTGAGGATAAATGCTTTAGAAGGACTGACTTACATTAACAGTTAACACCGGCTTTATAATGCCCTTCTCCATGTCAAGGGAAGGATAACTCAAGAATTTTATCACATAATCTTCTTCATAAGCATTGCCTATACTCTACATTTTGTAGAGAGTAATTATAGATATGATAATACTGGAAGGGATAGAGGATAATGAAGATAAGATGCAGATTGATGCTACATAATCAACTACCAATCCCTGGAAGTACAAGCGTTACAGGACAAAATGTACTGACAAGAGCAATGGGCTACACTTCTGCACTGGCATTGTCTGTGTATTCTACTTATTGGTAAGATTAAATATATATCTGATCTTTTTTAGTAAATGGTGGGCGAGGGAGATAAGATGCAGAATGCTACACAATGAACCAATCCCTCTTCCCATAATACAAGAGTGTTTTGAACACTGGTGTACTGTATAAAACGTTCTTATATTATGGGACGGAGGGAGTAGCTGTTAATGTAAGTGTAGTGATAGATGAGTTCAGTCATTACAAGAGGACTGCAGAGCTAAACCTCTTCAAAAGCATTGTGTTGATTCTAAATTTATGTGAGCCCATACGGATCTTATAATGACCACCAAATGGACGATTACGAGGCTAACATGTGCAGTGATGCTACATAATCAAACAGCTATGAAAATAAGTATGGTCATACAGGGCAAGAGGTACTCACAAGAGCAATGCAGTGTGTAGTATAGTAGCGAGATTCTATGCTCCCTTGAGAACGAATGTTCTTCTACTAATAGTTTTCGTACAAGTGAGACATTAAGGCAAATGCAGAAATGTAGTTCAAATTGTGATGTGATATCATAGACAGTACCTTACGCTGCAGCCGAGACCAATGTGTAACAAGATTATTCCAGTCACCGTCGGATAAATCTAGCACCGGAGGCTTTACAGAAATTTCGTTTAGAGGCTTGCCATTGAAGTGAGCTTGCCTCGGGTAGGAACGATACTTCATCAACGAGTGCTTGAAAAGTGCAACCAACCCTTGCTCGTCTTCACTATCCAGTTTGCTCCTCGCCTATTTAAAAGAATGAAATCTTGTGTCTTTTGTCAGCAGAAACATATGCAGTAATGACCATGAATAACATTAGTACATTACTTACGCATAAGTTGTGGAGGAAGACTGGAAATTGTTTAGTGTCTGCAGTATAATCTTTCCATGAAGGAAAGATGTGCACAAAGTTCCTGACAACAATATAAGCTTCGTCTTCTAAACTGGGAAGAAATGGAACAGGGGTCCTATTTGCTGCAATTGGGGCTCTCTCTGGTTCGAAAAGGGATTTGGCAACTGGATTTGGTGTAATCTTTGCTGGAATGGGGGTTTTGCGTCGTAGAGCTGGTGCTATGTCAACTGGCATAATCATATTGTTTGCTGCAGTCGGTGTCTGCTGAGTTGGGGCATAAAAAATGACCAGTGTAGTAGGGCTAGAGTCTGCTAGAGTTGGGGTGTTTTGTGGGCAGGTGATATTGCAACTACACCTAATTGGCTATTTGATTTATCAGGTGCCACTACCTTTTCCAAATACTTTGCTTGTGCTCCTCCACGATCAGCAATCACCCTCTTCCTTTTGAATGTCTGATACACAAGAACAACAATTGAATGGATACATATGGTATGATGACAGATGGAATATGTACCAACTACTAAAAATGGATAGGCAGGGCGTATTCACATACACGATGTGTAAACTAAGCTAATGGCAGTTCAACAAAGTAGAAGCAATGCAAAGCATCAGTTGAAAGATATGTGCGACCAATGTAACCTTGGAAAGTTAGAGCAAGCATCTTGATGGGTGAATAAGATAGGGCATCTTCCTCTGGCTCCTCCACTAGGGAGCTACATTGACTTAGGTCTCCCTCTAGCTCAGAATCACTGTTAGGATCATATTCTGAGCATGAATCTGTAGGTGGAGAGCGTTTGCATTGCATTGCATCCAAACTTGATTTCAGTCCCTTAATGCCAGGTTTGACAGCCATGGCATTGTTCTACTTTATTCTTTTCATGCGCGCAAGCTTATAATCACTATGATGCTGTTCAGAATCTGAGATTCATGAAAACATAAAAAGTAGTCAGATTATCTATGAATGCATTGCGGATTCAACTTGAAGAGTGTCTCCCTATAAACCCCTGCATATGCAAAGTTCACCCCCCAACCGTGCTGACTAGACCACACACAGAAATACAAATCCCTTATGTCTCTATAACAGGCTGGCACACATTTCAAAACTGAAGTAGGAACATTAGAATCATATGAAATTCGTATTTGAACAAATAAACTAAGGAATTATGAGTGGCATAATGTTTAGCTTCAAGGGTGGAGTGTTGGTAGTGCGACACAAAGCAAGTAGGCAGATTGTATTCCATGTAAAAGATCGAAACCTGTGTAAAAGCTGGAAATGACACTTTCTTTCTATACAATGCAGTGTTCGTTGCCAACACATGATGGAAGAGATCACATAGAGAAATACTATTCACTCATGTCTACGGTTCCAGTATTTAGAAACAGGGTGTTCCACCCTAAAAGAATATTGACAACAAATATGACAAGGCAAGCATAGATGTAGTGAATCAATCATTTACTTGTGAGGTTACTAGGACAATGTAACACCCACGATGCGGCTATATCTCCCACGTGTCGAAGCACGACTTAGAGGCATAACCGCATGGTGGTTTTGTCGCAATAAGGGTCATCTTCACACAATCCCATGTAATGAACAAGAATGGGATAAAGAGAGTTGGCTTACAATCGCCACTTCACACAATACATAAATTAAGATCATACATCATTCAAATACACTCATAGACCGACTACGGTCAAGTTCAAATGAAAAGAAGACAACCCCAAATGCTAGATCCCCGATCGTCCCGACTGGGCTCCTCTACTGATCATCTAGAAACGATACATAGTAACGACCAAGGGCCTCATCAAATTCCCACTTCAACTCAGTTGCGCCTTCTGCGCCAGTATCCTCGGCACCTGCATCTGTTTTGGTAGAATCTGTGAGTCACGGGGACTCAGCAATCTCACACCCGCGAGATCAAGACTATTTAAGCTCAAAGGTAGGTAAGGGGTAATATGGTGGAGCTGCGGCAAGCATTAAGCATATATGGTGGCTAACATACGCAAGTGAGAGCGAGAAGAGAAGCAACGCGTCGGTCGAGAAGCTAGAAGTGATCAAGAAGTGATCCTGAAACTACTTACGTCAAGCATAACTCAAACCGTGTTCACTTCCCGAACTCCGCCGAGAAGAGACCATCACGGCTACACACACGGTTGATGCATTTTAAATAGGTCAAGTGTCAAGTTATCTACAACCGGACATTAAAAAATTCCCATCTGCCTCATAACCGCGGGCACGACTTTCGAAAGATTATATACCCTGCAGGGGTGTCCCAACTCAGCCCATCATAAGCTCTCACGGTCAACGAAGGATAAACCTTCTCCCGGGAAGACCCGATCAGTCTTGGAATCCTGGTTCGCAAAACATTTCGACAATGGTAAAACAAGACCAGCAAAGCCGCCCGATGCGCCAACAAATCCCGATAGGAGCTGCACATATCTCGTTCTCAGGGCAACACCGGATGAGACAGGCTACGAGTAAAACCAGCCCTCAAGTTTCCCCGAGGTGGCCCCATAGGCGGCTCATTTTGGACCAACACTCGAAGGAGTACTGGCCCCGGGGGGGGGGGTTAAAATAAAGATGACCCTTGGGCTCGCGAAAACCAAAGGGAAAAGGGCTTAGGTGGCAAATGGTAAAACCAAGGTTGGGCCTTGCTGGAGGAGTTTTATTCAAAGCGAACTGTTAAGGGGGTCCCATAAATCACCCAACCGTGTAAGGAACGCAAAATCAAGGAACATAACACCGGTATGACGGAAACTAGGGTGGCAAGAGTGGAACAAGTCACCAGGCATAAGGCCGAGCCTTCCACCCTTTACCAAGTATATAAGGTGCATTAATTTAAACAGGAGATATTGTGATATCCCAAAATATCCGTGTTCCGACCAGGAACAAACTTCAGCTTCACCTGCAACTAACAATGCTATAAGAGGGGCCGAGCAAAAGCGGTGACATAGCCAATCAACGGTTTCTAGGGCAGGATGGTTAGAGGTTTAACATGGCAATAGGAAGGCATGGTAAACAATGGCAGGTAGAGCTAACATAGCGATGGAGTGAGTACTAGCAAGCAAAGATAGAAGTGATATCGAAGGTATGGTCATCTTGCCTGCAAGGTTCTCAGAGTTGTCGAAGGCTTGATCCTCGTTAGCATACTCAACAGGTTCCTCATGCACGTACTTGTCTCCCGGCTCTACCCAAAGCAAGAACACAAGCAAAGGAACCACAATAAATCACGGTGCAATGCACAAGCAACATGATGCAATACATGACATGATATGCGAGATGTGATATGCCATGCATATGCGTGCTTCGGAAGGAAAGATGATGAACAAGGCATCAACTTGGCAAACCAAGTATGCCGCTGGAAAGATGAGATGATTTCGGTTGAAATCGATATAAAGATCACCGGAAACGGATGCACGGTTTGCAAATGGCAAGCAAGACAAGAATGACACAAAGCTGCGATTAACAGCACGATGCTACTTAGCATGCAACAAGAAACTATGCTACAGCACCCCAAAATAAAAACAAAGCATATGGCAATGATCTACAGGAGATTCTTTACAAAAGAGGAACACTGAGCTACGGCTAAATCACATCATAACAGGTTCAAACAAGCATGGAGAAAGTGCAAAAAATTATCAGGTTGGACATGGCATAAACAGCAGCACGAAGCAATGTTCAGAGCAAGTTATCAACATGCTACAGGAACCTATAATAGCAAACTAAGGCATGGCATGAATCTACTCAAAGCATAGATCAAAAGTCCCTTACTGACCATAAGCCAAAAAGGATCAGAAAATATGATGGCACCCACGTAAACATAACAAGTTTCGCTAACAGATTCAGCAAACAAAGCATGGCATTGAAATAATTACGAAGGCACCTTCGTGAGCTCGATGCACTCACTATAGAGCATTTCATGATAAACTAAGCATACATCCATCAAGAAGACATGACAAAGAAGCTATACATGGCAAGAAACAACATCATAGCATATCCGGATCAACTACAACAACCTCGGCCAAATTGAATAACATGTAAACAATCTGCCAGGAAACATTTTGAAGCAAAAGTAGAGCACGAAAATGACATGCTAGACTACTCCATAATTGCAACCAGGACCATGGATGGATAGAGCATAACCATGTTTTCAAAACACCCTTACTGAAGTATCTCAAATTATGCATGTATCTCTCTGTAGCAACATGTTTACATGGCATCAAAATTACAGCAGAACAGGAACTAAAATCAGCATTATCACGAAGCCTAGTTTGCATGCTTGTGCTAGTCACCACATTTATCACAAAAATACATGGTAAGCACCTCTGTAAAGAAGACATAGCCTAGTTCAAAACACATTTAAGGACCAAGTCCATAGGATGCACACATCAATCATGGCAAAAATGACAAAAGAGCTCGTTCTGATAAGAATCTGAAACTAACAATATGAAGCCCTCTTCCAACAGCATTTCGGGCATCAAAATGAGCTCAAATGTGAATGATGCAATGGAATGAAATGATTTACTCTTTGAGACGAACAATTTGACATATTACACGCACGAAACGGAGCTACGGGTGCGAAGATGTGATGCGATGAAGATGCACAATTTTTATCACAGAATAATGACTTAGAGAAAAAACAGGGGGAGAGAAAGTCAACCGCTGCGGATCTGAGATCGGATCTGGCCGGATCAAGGTCGAGGACGACGCCGGAGCTTGCGGCGACGGCGACCGGAGTCAAAGGAGGCCGGGGGCGAGGAGGTCTGGCGGAGGGCGGCGGAGGCAGCCGGCGCCGGAGAGGGCGTCGGGCGGCGGGGCGCGCGG
>NC_041393.1:409846445-409850942 GCF_002162155.2 Triticum dicoccoides
GGGGACGGGCCTGGCGCGGGCCTGGCGCGGACGGCGGCGATGTGGGCGCGGGCCTGCCACGTGGCGGAGCCTAATTCGCCGGGGCGCGGCGGCGGACGTGTCCGGCCGTCCGGATTTCGTCCGGCGGCGCGAGGGGAGCGGGGAGACTAGGGTTTCGTCCGGATTTCGGGGAAGGGATCTATATTTATAGGTAGAGGGAGCTAGGAGTGTCCAAATGGGATGCGGTTTTCGCTCACACGATCGTGATCCCACGACAGAGAGCATGGAAGTGACTTAGATGGGTTATTGGGCTGTTTTGGAGGGGTGTTGGGCTGCAACTCAAAAGAGGCCTTTGCGGATAAGCGGATAACCGTTGGAGTACCAAACGAGCTCCAAATGACCCGAAACTTGACAGGTGGTCTACCGGTGCTATACCAGGGCCACTTGGCAAGGCTCGGTCCATTCCGAGAACGTTCAACACCTGCACAAAAAAATAGACAAGTGGGGGGCGCCGGTGCATGTGGGAGTGTCGGATTGCGAAACGGACAACGGGGAAAATGCTCGGATGCATGAGACGAACACGTATGCAAATGAGATGCACATAATGACATGATATGATATGCATGACATGAATAAAATGCAAAACAAAAGACAAAACCCAACCACGGAGGAAATATCATATCACATAGCCGAAAATGGCAAGAGTTGGAGTTACAAAGATGGAAAGTTACATCCGGGGTGTTACAACACTCCACCACTACAAGAGGATCTCGTCCCGAGATCTAGGACTGAAAGAACTCCGGATATTCGGAACGGAGGTGATCCTCGCGCTCCCAGGTGGCTTCTCCGTCGGAATGGTGTGACCACTTCACTTTCAGGAATTTGATTGACTTGTTGCGAGTCTTGCGCTCGGTTTCTTCAAGAATAGCAACGGGGTGCTCATGATAAGAGAGATCTTCTTGGAGGTCGATCTCTTCAAAGTTGATAGTGCGCTCAGGAGTCTTGAAGCACTTGCGAAGCTGTGACACATGAAACACATCGTGCACGTTTGCAAAGTTGGATGGAAGCTCAAGTTGATAGGCGAGGTCGCCTCTTTTGCCAATGATCTTGAAAGGACCCACGTATCTAGGGGCAAGCTTCCCTTTGATACCGAAACGACGAGTGCCTTTCATTGGAGAGACGCGGAGGTAGACATGGTCTTCGATTTCAAAAGCCAAGTCACAGTGCTTGCTATCATAGTAACTCTTTTGTCGCGATTGCGCGGCCTTGAGATTCTCACGAATGACTTTGCACATTTCTTCGGCTTGTGTGATCAAGTCATTGCCAAGAAGTTGGCGTTCACCTGTCTCAGACCAGATGAGAGGAGTACTCCACTTTCTGCCATAGAGAATTTCGAATTGGGCCTTGCCCGAACTCGCTTGGAAGCTGTTGTTATAGGAGAACTTGGCATATGGAAGACAATCTTCCCACTTCATACCGAAAGAGATGACACAAGCCCTAAGCATATCTTCAAGGATTTGATTGACTCGCTCGACTTGGCCACTTGTTTGAGGATGGAAAGCTGTGCTGAAACGAATGTTGGTGCCCATGGCCGTCTGAAAGGAGTCCCAAAACTTAGAAGTGAAGATGCTTCCACGATATGAAGATATCAATTGTGGAATGCCGTGCAAGGAGACAATTCTGGAGGTGTATAGCTCTGCCAGCTGAGCTGCTGTGATAGATTCTTTGATAGGAAGAAAATGAGCCACTTTGGTAAGCTTGTCAATGACAACGAAGATAGCATCATTTCCATGCTTGGACTTAGGAAAACTAGTCACGAAGTCCATCTCGATATGGTCAAACTTCCATTCCGGAATAGCAAGAGGTTGGAGGAGACCAACTGGTCGTTGGTGTTCTACTTTCACTCTTCTGCAGACATCACATTCATTCACAAATTGAGCAATATCTCGCTTCATTCGAGTCCACCAATATGACTGCTTGAGGTCATGGTACATCTTTGTACTTCCAGGATGAATGGATAGGAGGGAATTGTGTGCCTCATTCATGATGACTTTTCTCAGATCACCTTTTGGAACCACAATGCGATCCTCGAAGAAAAGAGTATCTTTGTCATCCAAGCGATAGCACTCGTATTTGGGAATGCCCTTGTCAATACCATGTTTCACCTTCTTCACCATGGTATCCAGGAGTTGAGCCTCACGAATTTGATCTTCCAAAGTAGGAGAGACTATGAGGTTGGCAAGAAAGCCTTAAGGAACAACTTGAAGATTCAGCTTGCGGAAAGCCTCACAAAGATCCGGTTGAAACGGCTTGAGAATTAGACTGTTGCAATAAGCCTTTCTGCTTAGAGCATCTGCAATCACATTCGCCTTGCCAGGAGTATATTCGATACTCGGATTGTACTCTTGAATCATTTCGACCCATCGAGTTTGCCTGAGATTAAGGTTGGGTTGAGTGAAGATATACTTGAGGCTCTTGTGATCGGTGAAAATGTCCACTTGCCATCCCAATAAGAGATGTCTCCATGTTATCAATGCATGGACAACTGCCGCCAACTCAAGATCGTGAGTGGGGTAGTTCTTTTCGTTGGGCTTCAACTGACGAGAGGTATAGGCCACAACTTTTTTCTCTTGCATCAACATAGCACCGAGACCTTGAAGGGAAGCATCACAGAAAACTTCGAATGGCTTGGATTCATCAGGAGGAGTCAAGACAGGAGCTGTGACTAGCTTCTCTTTGAGGGTGTTGAAAGCGACGTCACACTCAGGCGTCCAGACATACTTGACATGCTTCTGGAGGAGGTTGGAAAGAGGCTTTGCAATCTTAGAGAAGTTCTCAACGAATCTTCGGCAATAGCTTGCAAGACCAAGAAAACTGCGGAGCTGCTTGACATTCTGAGGAGGTTCCCAATTCACAACTGCAGAAACCTTTGCGAGATTAACAGCAATGCCCTTGGCAGAGATGATGTGACCAAGATAAAGAACTTCATCAAGCCAGAACTCACATTTGGAAAACTTCGCATAGAATTGATGCTTTCTGAGCTTGTCGAGCACCAATCGCAAATGTTTGGCATGATCCTGCTTATTCTTGGAGAAGACCAAAATATCATTGAGATACACCAGAACAAATTCATTGGTGTAGGGGTTGAAGATAAAGTTCATCATGCGAGAGAACGTTGGAGGAGCATTGACAAGGCCGAAAGACATGACAGTATATTCATAAGAACCATAGCTTGTTCTGAATGCTGTCTTGGGAATATCTTGTTCAAGAATGCGAATCTGATGATAACCCATACGAAGGTCAAGCTTGGAGAATACTTTAGCCCCTTTGAGTTGCTCGAAAAGCTCATTGATGTTGGGAAGTGGATACTTGTTCTTGATTGTCTTCTTGTTCAATGGACGGTAATCGATGCAAAGTCGGTCTGTGCCATCCTTCTTCTGGACAAAAAGAACTCCACAACCCCATGGGGAAGAACTCGGTCTGATCAAACCCAGACGCTCTTGTTCATCGAGCCGCTTCTTCAATTCCTTTAGCTCCTTGGGTCCAAGCTTGTATGGACGCTTGCAAACGGGTTCAGTTCCAGGCTCAAGATCAATAACGAACTCGACTGGCCGATGAGGAGGCATACCCGGAAGCTCTTCTGGAAAGACATCTTGGTACTCACAAACGACTGGAATTTGAGAAATAGCATCCAGCTCGCCCTTCTCATTGAGAGAAAACAACCGAATGGTGTCATCACGAGCGGCATAGATGATAACATCCTCAGATGGGTGTGTCAATTGAATTTGCCTGGCAGCACAATCAAGCTGAGCCTTGTGCTTAGAAAGCCAGTCCATCCCAAGAATTAGATCAATATTAGAGTCACCAAGAACAATTGGAGAAGATAGAAATTTATAGTCGCCCATCTTGATATCGACATTTGGAACCAATAAGGTAGATCTCAAACGCTTGGCTGGAGAAATAACTTGCATAGCACTAGGTAACTCCTCTGTGTCAAAATTGTGCTTCGATGCAAAAGGATATGACATGAAAGAATGCGATGCACCAGTATCAAATAAGACTTTTGCAGGAATATCATTAACAGGAAGATTACCCATGATCACATCTGAAGAATCCTCTGCCTGAGCTGCATTCATCATGTTCACCTTTGCAGACTTGGAATTATGCTTGACCACTGCATTGCTTGAAGATCTCACAGGAGGAGGAGGAGGAAGGCGCCTTTGATTGAAGCATTTGTTCGCGTAGTGACCTTTCAGCTGGCACTTGTTGCAAGTCACTTCTAAGAGCGAACGATGATAAGGAGCATTCAACTTTGAAGCTTGAGGCTGAGACTTGTTCTGATAGCTTGGGTGGGGTGGGTGGGAAGATCCACGACCACCTGAGTTCTTCTGTTGGTAAGGCTGACGAAACGGAGGAGGAGGCAGGTAGAACTTCTGCTACTTAGCTGCCACTTGTGAGGAAGAAGAAGATTGCACTGCGTCTCTGATTCTCTTCTTAGAAGCCTCACACTTGAGCTGA
>NC_041393.1:409851055-409854129 GCF_002162155.2 Triticum dicoccoides
GACCACTGCATTGCTTGAAGATCTCACAGGAGGAGGAGGAGGAAGGCGCCTTTGATTGAAGCATTTGTTCGCGTAGTGACCTTTCAGCTGGCACTTGTTGCAAGTCACTTCTAAGAGCGAACGATGATAAGGAGCATTCAACTTTGAAGCTTGAGGCTGAGACTTGTTCTGATAGCTTGGGTTGGGTGGGTGGGAAGATCCACGACCACCTGAGTTCTTCTGTTGGTAAGGCTGACGAAACGGAGGAGGAGGCAGGTAGAACTTCTGCTACTTAGCTGCCACTTGTGAGGAAGAAGAAGATTGCACTGCGTCTCTGATTCTCTTCTTAGAAGCCTCACACTTGAGCTGAGCACCTTCTTGCTTGAGTGCCATATTGTAGAATTGATCAAACTGAGTAGGCTCAACAAGAACGAGAGCTAACTGCAGATCCTCTCTAAGGCCACCTCTGAACTGATAGATCATACTCTTCTCATCTGGAACATCTTGCTTAGCAAAGCGAGCAAGTTTCTGAAACTGCTTGTTGTATTCGTACACTGACATGTTGCCTTGCTTGAGATTGCGGAACTCCTCACGCTTGCTCTCAACAACACTGGTAGGAATATGGTGAGCTTTAAAGTCCCGAAGAAATCAGTCCAAGTAATCACTCGACCACCTCTGGAATCCTTGTATTGCTGGAACCAATCAGCTGCCTGATCCTTGAGCTGAAAAGAAGCGAACTTGACATAGTCATCAGGCCTGACATTGCTGCATTCAAAATGCTTGTTGATATCGACGAGCCAATCATCGGCGTCTGTGGCCTCGACACAATAGCTGAAAGACTTCGGCTGATTTGCAAGGAATTGGTTGAGGGTAGGAAATAGAGGCTGATGATTGAACTGCCCTTGACCTTGATTCCCTTGGTTGCCTTGGCCTTGGTTGCGCTCTTGCATGAGCTGGATCATCATCTGAGCATGGGCGTTAGAGGCTGCCATCAAAGCTTGCCATGCCTCCGGAGGTGGAGGTGGAGGTGGAGGGTTCGCCTGACTCCCATCATTGCGTTCCGAATTCTGACACGTTGGCGGAGCCATCCTGAAGAGGTTGACATCCGTTAGCATATTGATAGACAGATAGACAAGTTGAATCAACGAATAGAAATAGCAACATATAGTCTTCACAATAAACATTCGAACAAGGATGAACGAATGAATTCAAAAGTAAACGTCACATGTCCATTAAGGTGAGAAGCCACTTGATAAGAGATTGATGAATGAAATAAACAAGGTACAACTGGAACAAATAAGTGGTAAGGATTACCCAATCACAAACCAAATATCTGTGGGAAGAAATGCTAGAGCTACTTGAACCCCACCTATAAACTCCCGAAACTTTCTGGTTATGCAATCTGGTGTTGGGGATACAGGGGAAGCAATATATCTCACCCAAACTAACAATCCCTACATCCAGCTGTATCCATCCGTCAACACATAACCAAGAAACCTTCGGAAATCGTGTACCTCAACCTTCGAAAAGCATCCGTTATACGAGTTATGGCAATACTCCCGAGCTCGCCCCAGTACTGGGTTATCGGGGTTATCTCACCAACAACTGTACAAAAGAGATTTTTGATGTCGGCAAAGCTCAGGTATTCCAGAACTGCAACGATAAAATTATGACGACAACACCTCGGAGCTCAACTCCCCGGGACACTGCCACAACCCCTAAATGTCAGGAGGCACCAAGAACAATGTTCTCATCACAAAACCATCGGAACGATTCCAAGATACCCGCGTGATCCTAAATTTTTTTTAGTGAAATTTGAGAAGAGGAAAGTCAAAACATCTACGTCAGGAGACCTCACCAGAGCGATGAAGGGACTGAGGAGTAAAAAGAATCCTACTCCCTGATATATATAATCCTAAGACTCAAAACATTTTTGTTCTAGACTCAACATCGCCAGCAAACAATCAAGCAGGGGGCTTCTAAGTCAGGGATGGCTCTGATTACCAACTTGTAACACCCACGATGCGGCTATATCTTCCACGTGTCGAAGCACGACTTAGAGGCATAACCGCATGGTGGTTTTGTCGCAAGAAGGGTCATCTTCACACAATCCCATGTAATGAACAAGAATGGGATAAAGAGAGTTGGCTTACAATCTCCACTTCACACAATACATAAATTAAGATCATACATCATTCAAATACACTCATAGACCGACTACGGTCAAGTTCAAATGAAAATAAGACAACCCCAAATGCTAGATCCCCGATCGTCCCGACTGGGCTCCTCTACTGATCATCTGGAAACGATACATAGTAACGACCAAGGGCCTCATCAAATTCCCACTTCAACTCAGTTGCGCCTTCTGCGCTAGTATCCTCGGCACCTGCATCTGTTTTGGTAGAATCTGTGAGTCACGGGGACTCAGCAATCTTACACCCGCGAGATCAAGACTATTTAAGCTCAAAGTTAGGTAAGGGGTAATATGGTGGAGCTGCGGCAAGCATTAAGCATATATGGTGGCTAACATACGCAAGTGAGAGCGAGAAGAGAAGCAACGCGTCGGTCGAGAAGCTAGAAGTGATCAAGAAGTGATCCTGAAACTACTTACGTCAAGCATAACTCAAACCGTGTTCACTTCCCGGACTCCGCCGAGAAGAGACCATCACGGCTACACACACGGTTGATGCATTTTAAAGAGGTCAAGTGTCAAGTTATCTACAACCGGACATTAACAAATTCCCATCTGCCTCATAACCGCGGGCACGGCTTTCGAAAGATTATATACTCTGCAGGGGTGTCCCAACTCAGCCCATCATAAGCTCTCACGGTCAACAAAGGATAAACCTTCTCCCGGGAAGACCCGATCAGTCTCGGAATCCCGGTTCGCAAAACATTTCGACAATGGTAAAACAAGACCAGCAAAGCCGCCCGATGCGCCGACAAATCCCGATAGGAGCTGCACATATCTCGTTCTCAGGGCAACACCGGATGAGACAGGCTACGAGTAAAACCAGCCCTCAAGTTTCCCCGAGGTGGCCCCGCAGGCGGCTCATTTCGGACCAACACTCGAAGGAGCACTGGCCCGGGGGGGG
>NC_041393.1:409854423-409863558 GCF_002162155.2 Triticum dicoccoides
GGGGGGGTTAAAATAAAGATGACCCTTGGGCTCGCGAAAACCCAAGGGAAAAGGGCTTAGGTGGCAAATGGTAAAACCAAGGTTGGGCCTTGCTGGAGGAGTTTTATTCAAAGCGAACTGTTAAGGGGGTCCCATAAATCACCCAACCGTGTAAGGAACGCAAAATCAAGGAACATAACACCGGTATGATGGAAACTAGGGCGGCAAGAGTGGAACAAGTCACCAGGCATAAGGCCGAGCCTTCCACCCTTTACCAAGTATATAAGGTGCACTAATTTAAATAGGAGATATTGTGATATCCCAAAATATCCGTGTTCCGACCAGGAACAAACTTCAGCTTCACCTGCAACTAACAATGCTATAAGAGGGGCCGAGCAAAAGCGGTGACATAGCCAATCAACGGTTGCTAGGACAGGACGGTTAGAGGTTTAACATGGCAATAGGAAGGCATGGTAAACAATGGCAGGTAGAGCTAACATAGCGATGGAGCGAGTACTAGCAAGCAAAGATAGAAGTGATATCGAAGGTATGGTCATCTTGCCTGCAAGGTTCTCAGAGTTGTCGAAGGCTTGATCCTCGTTAGCATACTCAACAGGTTCCTCGTGCACGTACTCGTCTCCCGGCTCTACCCAAAGCAAGAACACAAGCAAAGGAACCACAATAAATCACGGTGCAATGCACAAGCAACATGATGCAATACATGACATGATATGCGAGATGTGATATGCCATGCATATGCATGCTTCGGAAGGAAAGATGATGAACAAGGCATAAACTTGGCAAACCAAGTATGCCGCTGGAAAGATGAGATGATTTCGGTTGAAATCGATATAAAGATCACCGGAAACGGATGCACGGTTTGCAAATGGCAAGCAAGACAAGAATGACACAAAGCTGCGATTAACAGCACGATGCTACTTAGCATGCAACAAGAAACTATGCTACAGCACCCCAAAATAAAAACAAAGCATATGGCAATGATCTACAGGAGATGCTTTACAAAATAGGAACACTGAGCTATGGCTAAATCACATCATAACAGGTTCAAACAAGCATGGAGAAAGTGCAAAAAATTATCATGTTGGACATGGCATAAATAGCAGCACGAAGCAATGTTCAGAGCAAGTTATCAACATGCTACAAGAACCTATAATAGCAAACTAAGGCATGACATGAATCTACTCAAAGCATAGATCAAAAGTCCCTTACTGACCATAAGCCAAAAAGGATCAGAAAATATGATGGCACCCACGTAAACATAGCAAGTTTTGTTAACAGATTCAGCAAACAAAGCATGGCATTGAAATAATTACGAAGGCACCTTCGTGAGCTCGATGCACTCACTACAGAGCATTTCATGATAAACTAAGCATACATCCATCAAGAAGACATAACATAGAAGCTATACATGGCAAGAAACAACATCATAGCAAATCCGGATCAACTACAACAACCTCGGCCAAATTGAATAACATATAAACAATCTGCCAGGAAACATTTTGAAGCAAAAGTAGAGCACGAAAATGACATTCTAGACTACTCCATAATTGCAACTATTACCATGGATGGATAGCGCATAACCATGTTTTCAAAACACCCTTACTGAAGTATCTCAAATTATGCATGTATCTCTCTGTAGCAACATGTTTACATGGCATCAAAATTACAGCAGAACAGGAACTAAAATCAGCATTATCACGAAGCCTAGTTTGCATGATTGTGCTAGTCACCACATTTATCACAAAAATACATGGTAAGCACCTCTGTAAAGAAGACATAGCCTAGTTCAAAACACATTTAAGGACCAAGTCCATAGGATGCACACATCAATCATGGCAAAAATGACAAAAGAGCTCGTTCTGATAAGAATATGAAACTAACAATATGAAGCCCTCTTCCAACAGCATTTCGGGCATCAAGATGAGGTCAAATGTGGATGATGCAATGGAATGGAATGATTTACTCTTTGAGACGAACAATTTGACATATTACACGCACGAAACGAAGCTACGGGTGCGAAGATGTGATGCGATGAAGATGCACAATTTTTATCACAGAATAATGACTTAGAGAAAAAACAGGGGGAGAGAAAGTCAACCGCTGCGGATCTGAGATCGGATCTGGCCGGATCAAGGTCGAGGACGACGCCGGAGCTTGCGGCGACGGCGACCGGAGTCAAAGGAGGCCGGGGGCGAGGAGGTCTGGCGGAGGGCGGCGGAGGCGGCCGGCGCCGGAGAGGGCGTCGGGCGGTGGGGCGCGCGGCTCCGGCCGGGGGCGCGCGGGGCGCGGGCGCGCGGCGCACGAGGCGGGCAGCGATGGCGGCGGAGGACGACGGCGGCGGCGGTCGGCGGCGGGCTGTGGCTGGAGGCGGAGGACGGCGGCGGCGCTGCGGGCCGAGCGCGGGGGCGACACGGGCCGCGGGGGCCGGGGACGGGCCTGGCGCGGCCGCCGGCGATGTGGGCATGGGCCTGCCACGTGGCGGAGCCTGATTCGCCGGGGCGCGTCGGCGGACGTGTCCGACCGTCCGGATTTCATCCGGCGGCGCGAGGGGAGCGGGGAGACTAGGGTTTCGTCCGGATTTCGGGGAAGGGATCTATATTTATAGGTAGAGGGAGTTAGGAGTGTCCAAATGGGGTGCGGTTTTCGCCCACACGATCATGATCCCACGATGGAGAGCATGGAAGTGACTTAGATGGGTTATTGGGCTGTTTTGGAGGGGTGTTGGGCTGCAACTCAAAAGAGGCCTTTGCGGATAAGCGGATAACCGTTGGAGTACCAAACGAGCTCCAAATGACCCGAAACTTGATAGGTGGTCTACGGTGCTATACCAGGGCCACTTGGCAAGGCTCGGTCCATTCCGAGAACGTTCAACACCCGCACACGAAAATAGACAAGAGGGGGGCGCCGGTGCATGTGGGAGTGTCGGATTGCGAAACGGACAACGGGGAAAATGCTCGGATGCATGAGACGAACACGTATGCAAATGAGATGCACATAATGACATGAGATGATATGCATGACATGAATAAAATGCAAAACAAAAGACAAAACCCAACCACGGAGGAAATATCATATCACATAGCCAAAAATGGCAAGAGTTGGAGTTACAAAGATGGAAAGTTACATCCGGGGTGTTACAGACAAGTATGCAGAATTGTACCAGCAGTAAGAGACCGTCCAAAATCTGAATCAAGAAGTTTGTCTAGCACTTATTGTTTGCAACTAATCGACGTGAATAATTGGATATTATATTGAATGAGTAAGAAATACAAGTAAAATTGTCAACAAACCTGGCTTGCAGTAGTAATCTGGGTCAATGTCACTACGACCAACAATCCAAAGTGACTAGTGTCTGTTCCGAGGGCCGGAATTTTAAAAACCCTATGAACTTTAGAGGTACTAAAGATTACCGAAATACATCTGAACCATTAAGTGTAGGTAGCACTGAGCACACAACAAACCCTAATGACAGTCTTGCCTAATGAGTAATGAATCAATTAGAAAATGGGTGATGAGGAGTGGCTGCTGAGTGTTGAGGATGTATCTCAGGATAAATCGGGTTGGCTTGATGGGTGCTGCACGCCTAAGCCCTGAACGGACTCAGAAGGTAGTCACGGCGGTGCGCCCAGGCAGCGGTGACGCTATTGCGCGAGCGGCTCCTGACCTCCTGTTAGCCCGGCGTCTCTTCCTAGAGTCATGCCGTCCAAGGACAGCAAGTTGCCAGCGAGGCAAACGGCTGGGGGCGAGTAGAGATCGGAAGCGCGCAGCAAAATAGCGGGGAATCGGGGCCTGGGATGACCCAAAATCCCTAGGTGGGCCGGCCCACGTGGGCACCCTGTAGAGATACACACCCGAGCGACGAACATGCATTTTCATAACTAATTTAGGAACATTTAGCTGACCATTTAAATGACTCTGTTTTAATAATATCATATTCGTATTTGAACAACTAAGTTTGTTTAGCTTGATGGGTGGAGCAGTGCTATTATGACACAAAGCACGTATTCTGATCGTATAATGATCATAAAAGGGGGAAACTCTAAGCATATTTCTTTTAGCAAAAGAGGGTTTCCCCTCTGATTTCTATTAAAGAAACCACCACGGAACCAACATGATCAATTAAACCCTAAGCATGATCAATTAAACCGTATTATGACTGTGCCATGGAAGATTTGAAGCTGCAAACCGGAGAAATGGTATTTAGCATCCATTGTTTGCTTCGAACTAAGAACTAAATTCTAAGAGCTGAAAAGAAAGTAGAGTAACCAAGTTAAGATCTATTTTTTAGTTGAGATCAAAAAGTTGAGGAGATATGAAGTACCACCTCTCTTGCGGTGCCGTGTAGGCATCGGGGGTGCGATGGCCGTCGGTGGCGTTGAAGCAGATCTGCGACGGTAGACGGGTGCATCAGGGGATAAGTCCCGTTGCGATGAAAGAGAAGGTCGTGTGAGCGGCCCCGGCAAAGAGGACGATGGTGCTGATGAAGCGAGAGGACGCGATGTAAGGCTATTGGTCCGTCGCCGTGGATGAGAAACGTCCATCTCTAGCAGTGGACGACGCGGTCTTGGTAGGCGCTCCAGCATGGTGGAGGACGGTGGCGATGGATGTGGTGGAGGACGCCGACGACGGATGGGATGGAGGACGGCGGCGATGGATGGGGTGGCGGACGGAGGCTAGTGTGGGATGGTGTTCTAGCGTGGATGGTGTATGAATGGGAAAATGGAGGGAGAGGTACGGGGAACCATGTTTTTGGGACGCGCCTGTCTGAAATATGGGAAAGTTACAAACTTAGCCCCCGTTTAAAATTTGGACGTCTCGTCGGTTGGGGATAGGACGGTAATCTCGCATCTCGCCAATATTTGCCTAGAGCGATTTCGGGCGACGAGAGGGTGGTTGGCGCCCATGGTTGGTGCCCATGGTGTATGAACGGGGCTGACAGGCAGGGCAGTTGTGTCACGTGTGAGTGAAGCTACAAACCTGCCCCTATTGAAAATATTTGCCTACATCGATTTCGGCCGAGTCGAGTTTGTTTTGCCGCCCACCGTGTATGAATGGGGAAATGGAGGGAGAAATAGAGGTCTTTCGGACGAGCTTGAATCAAATGTGCTTTGCCGCCCATGTTTGGCGCCCACCGTGTCGGAATGGGCTCAGAGGCGGTCGTGTCATGTCTAATTGAAGTTACTAACCTACTCCTATTTTGAGCAGTGGAAATCGGGCCGATGGATTGTCCGTGTAATGGGTAGACAGTAATTTCCATCTCCCAAACACTTGGCTTAGGGCAGCCGATGTGGGAGTGGACATTTTGCCGCTTCTTTCGAATTTTGGGACAATAAGCATCCACGTTTACCCTGGCAACTAAATTCGAATCCATTTTGTATTCCTATACGAATCTTTATAAATCATTCTATGTGTTTTTATATATCTTCAAAAGGACGACAAAGATGTATTCCACTGTCATATATGAATATGGTTTACAAATGCCGATACTTAAATTCAGAAGCTAGAATCCAGTTTAAGGTGAATTCAAATATTTGGAACACTTCATGTCCAACTCAAATGTCACACGCAGCATAATGTGTACTCCCATTTAGATATGTACACAAGCGATGTATGAAAATTCCAATACCGAGTCAATCAACCAAGAATGTATAGAACTAACAGACATATAAACACTTATAGAGTATATGGAACAATAATATCAACTAACATACATAAGCCAGGCCGCTGTACTTTTTTTGCTACAACAACATCCTTTTTTAGCCAAGCTACTACGACATCTTGGCCCTTTCCAATGTGTGCCACTTATGGTCCATCTATACTACTATTATTGCTGAATGCACATTCAGCCCGATTGGCATATTTGTAGGTCTGGCACAACAATCAAAATGAAATGTCTCTGAGTCTTATCAATTAATACAGACTTGTGCTCAAATAAAATTACAAACCAAAAAAAACAATTATTACATAATCTCTAAAACAAATGGTTTGATTGATTACATGAACAAACAACACAAAGGTTATTCAACGATGGAAAGAACATTTCACCTATGATTTACCAAGTGGGAATTTAATTTCCTTTTTTCCTTCAGGACCTTAACAATGTGGTCAGTCTTAGCTTGCTTCGTTTTGAAATCCACCAAATATTTAATGGTTGTCTTGAGTACTGCTTGTGATTGTGCTGTTTACTTCCTCAACATGTCAACTTCATCTCTAAGTGCAGAAGCAGAATCTCTTTCTACCACTAGTTAGCCTCTAGAGCATCAACAGTTGACAATTCATAATGCATGATTTGGCCGGTGCCACTGCTGTGGGATGATACAACGTCCATGGGGACCTCGCTCTTTGATCTTGGGCTAACCTGTTTTGCCATTAAAGTTCCGATTGGATTCAGAAAAGTTGAAGTTAGCAAAACATCTCAACTGGGAGTTATAACAGCAAAGCAGTTAAACAAACAAGGAATTGAAGAGTTTCAATTGGATGCTGAAAAGTAGTTATTAACATCACTGTAACCCATTGTTGCAGCAGCAAAGCAGTTAAACAAACAAGTAGCTATTTAAGTTCAGGCAAACAGGTAATTCTTAACAGAAAGTATCAAACACATAGATAGGCCCAGTCTATAATCGGATTAACAGGCTGTGGCATTATGTAATCAGTAGCAAACTAAATTAAGCCAAGCAACGTAATTGAACAATTTTGCAATAAGTGGCTAACTAAAATTCCGAGAAGCAGGTAACTGAACTTACGCTAGTTCTTTGTACAGGCACACTGCAACTTCTTTTTCGCTTACAAGGTTGTACGAAGGAGTCCATGGCATCATTTGCTTGGATACGCAGTCCCAATACTTCTTTCTTCCCACACTGCATTGGTAAGTCGAATGGTTAATCTGGTAAGATGGTGCGTCCTTGTATGTTATATGAGGATGTGTAGTCAGACTAGTTGTAGCCACACACGTCACACTGGCTTTTACTGAATATTTCATGCGATTACTTTTGGCATATCGAGATCTAAGCAATCTACAATAGGATGAAAAGACTGGCATCCTTCACATTATTGTGGAACTCAGTTCATAGAAACAAGCAATTCAACCATATTCAGTGGGTAAATCAAAAGCGCCACTGGAATATTTTTCACTACCCCAATCATACATGCAAAAAGGGGCAACGCCACCATAGGGGCTGGTATGGGTGGCCGCCTTGGGTGGCTGGAAAGTGTGCACCTAGTTTGAGTCGTCCAGGTTGGCCCAGGCTAGTTTTGTTCATCCCAACGCACAAGCAGGCAATGTAAAAAATGAAGAAAAATGTTTTAATTTGGATGGGCCGATAACATAAGTGCAAGGCAGGCCCTATAGCAGGCTCGCGGCCCAAACGAGCGCCTCCCATAGCGATCGACAGCAGGAAACATCCCAATTCATTCGCTCCAGCCTCCAGTCTGGTTCACTCCTAACCTAGCCGCCGCTGGACAGACCGACACAGCACTTCCTCGCGACCTCGTTGAAGGGCGGTCACCAGGCTTCAAGTGAACGGAAGGACAAGAAGATGAAGATCCAACCCTGGGTGTAGCTTGCACGGGAGGCAACGACGGTAGCACGGGCATGGCATCGAGCTTGTGCAAACGGATAGTCGCAGCTTGCAAGATTAGCATGCGCAACGAGCAGGTACATCACATCCCTGATTATATCTAATTCAACTCTTCAATTTCTGGCCAATAGTTAAACCTGACAGTGTTGTAAAACTGCTTGTATGTAGGGAATCTATGAGAAAATGAAACCAATTTCTACTTATTTTGTAACTCCCCCAATCAATACTGAACTGACTGAATCTGATGTATCTAATCAAGTTTCCGGTGCAAACACACAAGCTCATGTTGTTCTTGAGCCTGAAGTGTCTAATGAACAGACTGCTAATGAAGGATTTGATGCAAACATTTTACATGGTCCTGGTGATGAACATATAGTGTCTAATGAGGGATCTAATGCAAACATTTTGCTAGCTCATTGAAGGATTTAGTGTCTAATGATGATCGACTATGTTGAGAGAGACATAGAGATTTGTAGGCATTGATGACAAGCAAATTATAGTGCATTTTCATAGCTTGAGGAAATGTCGAGGCCATCTACCAGAAAGTCCCCGTATCATGACAACATATCATAAATACTTTTCTAATCTGTTGTTTGAAACTATTGGCATACTTGTGCAGGATAGATATATTGATATGCAGTTTGCGCACTGGTTATAGGTGCAATTACACTTTGATATTTTCAGCCAGAGAGCGAATAATTCATGCAAGTACAGACCATGTTTGTAGTCCTTGTACACCATGTTGCATTTTGTGTTTTTTGGTGCTTGCATCATTTAGTGTTTATAATCTGAACTACTTTGGATCATTAGCTGGTTTTCAAAGTGCATGTAGCTTCACATTTCTCAAGTTATGTTGATTTCCAAGTGCAAGTGCCTTCGTATTTTTTAAGTTAAATGTTCGCCTCTGGTAACTTGAATTCGTGGATCCGCCACTGCACATAAATCATACACGAATGCTAGTACGAATTAAATGAAATGCAGGGACTTACGCTAGCTCGTTGTACAGGCTCACTGCAGCTCTGCTTGCGCTTGGGATGTTCCATGTACAAGTCCATGTTACCACTTGGTTGGATGTGCAGGCCTTGTGCTCCTTGCATCCCCCTCTGCATTTTTGACACGGCGAATAGTTGATCAAATAAGAGGAATCGACCTTGATGTTGTACCGGAGGACAGATACTTACAAGGTTATAAGGGTGTGCAGGATGTGTACCAGATCCCGTAGTGCCATCATGCTTCGCTAAAAAATGGATTTTCTTGTTTCATATGATATCTCCAGAAGAAATAAGAGTTAAAGTCAGAGTTGCATAGGCGTGTAAGCTAAGAGAGTAGTGAAAGGATATCCAAACATCATCGGAACAGTGCACAAGGGAGTGATGTGTGGATACCTAGTTCGGGTCGGCGTTTGGGCATGCTCGCCTAGCTAGAGTGCGGGTCACTTTAGAGCCGTTGAGGGTGATGTGCTGGCATTGGCTGGCCGTGCACGGATGCAAATCTTGAATGGCAGCGGAGTGCTATGATGCGGTGGATGAGACCGTTGGTGAAGCCCCAAAGGCCTCGG
>NC_041393.1:409863842-409864906 GCF_002162155.2 Triticum dicoccoides
TGGAACTCGGTGTTTGTGAGGCGCGTCGGTTGCAGCGGCCGATGTTGTCGGTGGACCACCCGGTGCGGTGGACGAGGGCGTATATGAGGTAGCTCCGGTGCGGTGGTGAAGCGCGACCGTCGGCTTCGTCGTCGTCGTCTGGCACAGAGGGGGGGAAAGAGACAAGACGAGGGGCGATTCAAACTTTGCTTGGGTTGGTGGTGAATTAGGGATTTGAGCAATCTGGGCGCGGAAGGGGACGGTGGAGAAGGGAGATTTTGCAGGGCTGGAATTGGGGCCGCCAGATATTTCAATCTGAAACGTGGAAGCGCGAAATTATTTTGTTGTCGTCCTTTTGGGGGGGAGGGGGGCGTGGGTGACTGGGTGCTACACGTCCGTCCGACACACGCGACCACCACGACACGACCCTGGTCTGCCTGGTGGGCCTACATTTGAGAATGCAAATGAATCTTCTTTCATTTGCAAACGAATCTATATGTATTACCATGCCCGTGTTTTCCTTGCAATAATTAGTCATTCGAAACGAGATACTCCCCCCGTTCACTTTTGTAAGTCGTTTCAGACAACTTAAAATGAACTGTTTTGCACATTGTCTGAAATGTCTTCAAGGTCTTATAAAACTGAACAGAGGGAGTACTATAAAATAATTAATGAGGAGTTATTTGAAAAAAACCCGAAAAGGTATCCACGGTATCCACGCTGACGTGGATTAGAGTGTGTGTCACATAATTAGATATTTGAATTAGAGTGTGTGTCATGTAGCGATCTCCAATTCTAACGTGGATTTCGCATTTCACTGTATCCACGCTACTTTTTTAATACAGATTTATATGTATATGATGAACACCATGGTAGTGAGAAAACTTTTGGATGGATTCAAACATATGACCTACAAAATAGCACAACAAATCAAGTCAATGTCAACTTTTCGAAACCTAGTATGACACGGATTCGAAATAATTACCCATATGCATGGTCCTCAGTTCAAATCTTACAATGTACACCAAATTGAAACATTGATATTAAGTCTCATACTATTTACATTCAAATGTTGTTTTTAGCCC
>NC_041393.1:409865150-409961435 GCF_002162155.2 Triticum dicoccoides
CTACATACTTCCTGTATCGGTCATTCTTCCTCTCCTAACCACCTTAGGAAGCTATCGGTTTCCAACACACGTTCATTACTTATCTCCGTGTTTCGATCTCTAACTCTCTCAACTACACAACCCCCCTTTTCCACTCTGTTACCAAATGTATTTACCTCACACACCCGCCGTTGCACCCCATGCCGAGCTCTCTCTCTCTCCCTCTCCCTCTCACCCTCTCGTGCTAAATTAATACATGCATTGCCTATCTAGCCCCCCCAATCTCTCATGCGCACGCACGCACGTTGTTTATCTAGGTTACTCCCACGAGACTGTCTCACTCTTTCTTCCGCACGGCGGGCCACACTCGCTCAATCTCGCTCTCTTTAATCGAGTCTCGTTTAACCTCGTTTTCTTTCACACACAAATGATATATCTCCCTGTCTGGGCCTCGATCGACACACTCTATACTCTCTCATGTAGATTGTCTATCTAGGTCAGTCCATCCAAGCCGCCCCCACTCTTTCGACCTCATGGCGGGCCACGCTCGCTCAATCTCTCTCTCTCTC
Source organism: Triticum dicoccoides (assembly GCF_002162155.2). NCBI lineage: Eukaryota > Viridiplantae > Streptophyta > Magnoliopsida > Poales > Poaceae > Triticum > Triticum dicoccoides. Next base: position 409,865,699 of record NC_041393.1, read on the forward strand.
TCTCTCTCTCTGTATGTCTCGATTGACCTTGCTCTTTCTAGGACAAAAACGATATATCACCATGTTTGAGTCCAATTCCACCTATTCACATTGTATACTCTCTCACGCACATTGTCTATCTAGGTCACTCTCTCTAACCTGTCTCACTCTTTCGATCGCACGACGACCCTATGTGATCGATTGACCTTGCTTCCTCCCACGCACAAAATATATCTACACGTCTGTGACTGGATCATCTCTCAAGCTCTATCTTACAGCCCTCACCCTTGCCAAAAGCTCAATCGGATAATATCTCTCCAGAGCATATATACATATCTGTTCAATGAATGTCGGACCACACTCACTTTTGTCTCTCTATCTATATGTCTCTCCATTGACCTCGCTTTCTCACACCGCATCTTCCACGCATTGAAGCTACCTCTCCATCCCTCGCAAAGCTGGAGCTATTTACATTGTGAGGGGCACTTCAACCTTGGATTAATTTGTGTAGGCATTTATTCCGGTCGGTTTAGATTATATTTTCATAGCATTCGGCACACAACTACACCAAACACCGTTGCAACCCACGCAACTCCCCTAGTTCCCTCTGGCTCGGTCATCGCTCTCTCGCCTTCAACGTCGCATCATGGTATTATTGCAAAAAACTCTGTTCTTCTCTTTAATTATTATAAATAAGCTACAAAACTACACACCGATAATCCACTTCGAATGGAACAAATTTCGATCCACAAATTAAAGTGCTACAAACTACACACCGAGGGGCCCACATGTCATGAAACAAATTTGGACCCATATACAAACTAAAAAAATAAAGGACGAGGATCGAACATGCGACCAGGGCCTTCAAGCCGCACGTCAATAGGCAACATACGTAGAACATCAGTGTTTCTTGTACCCCCTTTGTTCACATAATGTTTTTATATTACCACAGCCTATTTAATGGATAACATGTAATATTTTTTTAGTACTATTCACCTTCACTTACTGGTGGATTCCATGTGCTCTCTCTCTCTCTCTCTCTCCCCCCCTTCTGCGTTTAGACGCACGGGCAAACACGAAGAACTCGCGGGTGATGTTGCCGTTGACCATATCTGGACGCGTTCACAAGTTACGGCACCAGTTTCACGTACTAGCAGCATTAGTCAGTGTGTACGTTCAATGCACGTTAATTTGGAAGTATATTAAGTGCATGCGGATATTAAGTAGGATATTATTTGCGTGTTATTATCTGATTAGCACTATTTTTGGTATGAAATTAACTGCACGCTAAACGTGTTGAGCGCTCGACATTGAAGCAGTCTAGGTCGTTGGATGACAAGGAATACATGTGGCTTGATGACGTTTTATATTTAATTTGATACGGCTCTAGCAGAACATTCAATCGATCAAACCATAGATTTCGTTCAGTCTGACTCCGGCTTTAAATTATACGATGATCGATATAAAATAAACGGAAATGATAAACTTCGGATTTTAAGCATGGCAATCCAAATGTTTTTCATGGCAAATTTAGATTACGCGGCGGTGGCGGGGGCGTCTTGTGGTGGGAAGCGGCTCCTCTGTCGTGCTCTATGTGTCGTCGGGCCACTGGCCGACGGCAACGGTGGCGTCTTGCATCGTTGTTGGCGTTCTCCTGGACGTTGGCCTAGCTTCAAGGAAGGCCAAAATGTTCTGGACTTTGGAGTGAGTCATCTGGCGGGAGGAGGCGACTGGTGTTGGTGCAAGGAAGCGGTCGATGGTGGCCATCCATGCCGCTAGGGGGGGCACTGGCACCCGCATGGGGACAGGCGCTGTCAATGGCACGGCAGAGACATTCGTGTGCACGGGCACCGGCACGGGCACGCACGTCAGTGCACGCACAGGCGCATGCGCTGGCAGGTGCACGGGCATCGGCACGGGTGTGCGTATTAGTGCACGCGCAGGCGTATGCGCTGGCAGGTGCACGGGCGCATGAAAGTCGGTGGGTCCCTCGTGTAACCCCGTGGCATCAAGCTCGGCGACAATGTGCGGCTCCCAGCCCATCAATGCCACGGGGATGGGTGCTGGCGCAGTCGGGCGACAGGAGTCGAAACGAGAGCGGGGACAGGCGCGGCGTCTTCCCGCAAGGCCAGTTCAAGCTCGTCCCAAAGCGCCTTATGTTCTTGAGACTCCGGCTGGGTGTCTTCCTCAGGAAACTGGAACACTAAAGGCAGACAATCGTGATGCGGCATGGCGTACGTTTAGGTCAGGCTAGTTGGAGGTAGACGACAGGAGAATCGGAGAGGAAGAGAGAAGATTGTAGCGATATCGGGTAGTGCGGGGTTGATTTTAAACTGCAGCGTTGGCGACATTAAAAGTGGGAGCAGTTGGGACGAAGGTGGGCGGCGGAGCCTGGTCAAAGGGCTCGCCTCCTGGTGAGCCTGCACAGCGGTCTGCTCGCACGCCTCCCTGTTAGCCGGTGCAGCGGTCTGCTCGCACGCCCCCCGTTGACTCACACGCTTGCTCGGACGACACCTGCCGATGAGAAGCGGGACTCATGGCGGCACATAAACGCCCACGGTTTCAATAGCGAAAGCGTTCGCCTTAACATGACAGGTCTTTGTTCCAAAATACCTTGGCTCTTCATTTGTGCAACTTGTCATAAGCAGCTTGTCTCAAATTGAAGAAAAAATTACAAAGTAATATTTGTGCCATATCACGTGACCATGCTCAGTTTCAAGAATTTATGGTCACTTTTGGATTTTCTGAAATTTAAGATCCAACATTCGAAAAAATATCATAACCTGCATCATGCAATAACTTTTCAAGCCATACATCTGTCTTGTTATATTTCTTAAGAAAGGATTTGGTCAAACATTTTGCTTAGTTAGACTTCAGACAAGTTATATATGCAGAGTAAAAGGATAATCCCTCCGTACCAGTGCATTGCCTGATATATTAACTCAAGTACTAGGCACGAACAAACGGGCTCAATTCTATGCTCATCCTGGTGTAGTAGTAGTACTAGGCAATGCAGTTGACGGGTGACCTTGGCGAGCGGCGACCGAGGGAATTGAACTGTGCTCGGCACGGTAGGTAACGTTGTCTAGTTACTAAAGCATCCCTCCGTTGTTCATTATGGACCGGGGACATGAGAGGAAATTCCTAGGGCTGGAGTTCTGGCCGCCAGATATTTTGACTCGAAACGCTGAGGCTCGACTGGTTGGGGTTGCCTAATGTGCGTACCACGCACGCCACCAGAAGGACACGAGCCCGTTTTTTTATTTTTTTATTTTTTTAGGATCAACATGAGCCGAGGTCTGGCTGGTACGCCGTTGGGTCCTACCATTCGAGAATACGAAAGGAACCTTTTAAATTGCAGAACAAATCTATGTGTATTACAATGCCCGTATTTTCCTTGCAAATGCTAATCTCAACGTGGTAATTGATTTATGACGAGTTGTTGAATTAGAGTGAGTTTGTGATATAGTGATCTCAACGTGGACTTCACATTTCATGGTATCCCTAGTAAGTTTTTCAATGCAAACTCAAATTTAAAAGATGAACAATATAGAGGTGAGAAAACTTTGTATGTATCAAGCCTATGACCACACACACACAGACACACACAGAGAGAGAGAGACACACGCACGAACACAACAACAATCCAATAATTATAGTGCATCTATTTTTCCAAACCATGCATGTATGACACGAATTCAAAAATACTCCTTCTATTCCTAAATATTAGTCTTTTAGAGATTTCAACAAGTGACTACATATGAAGCAAAATGAGTGAATCTACACTCTAAAATATGTCTATATACATCCGTATGTGCCAGTCCATTTGAAATCTCTAAAAAGACTAATATTTAGGAATGAAGGGAGTAAAATGTAAGACATGCATGGTCCTCAGTTCAATATTTTAAATGAACATGAATATTAAGTCTAGTACTACAGTACATGCAAATGTTGTGTTTAGGCAGAGCTATGATTGTCGGGGGTCAACCCTTCGACCTTAGACAAAATTGTGAAGCTCTGTTTAGGGTTGTTTAGATTATATTTGTCCCCACCCTCCCAACCACCGATTGGTTGTGCACCCCCCCACCCCTCCTCACCGGGAGAATATCATGTGCCTCCATACCTTAGATGATATATGCTGATACGAGTTGCTTGGAGCTTGTAGATGTGAGATATAGCAGCTCACATGATGTCTTAATATTTTTACAGGAAACCTTGATGAGTTTGAGAATTGCACACAATTTGTACAAAAACTACTCAGATGCCCTTGGATCCCATATCCAACGACCTCGAAGCTCGTATCACGGTAGCATCTAAGATGAAGGAGGACATCATATTCTCCTATATGTAAGAGCCGTTGGATTTGTGACCTTAGGTGCTTTGGTGATACAAGCTTTTCGGAGCCGTTGGATTTGTGACCCAACACCTCCTCGGTGGTTCGAATGTTTTTTTGCAGAAAAACCCCCAGAGTTCGGCCACTGCTTACAAGCACAAAGACTGCTCAGATGCCATTGGATCTCAGATCAAACGACCTCAAAGCTCGTATCACCGTAGCATCCAAGCTGCGATAGCACCTTATGTTTTCTCGCACGGAAGAATATGAGGTGCTCCCGCACCGTAGATTCTATGGTGATATGAGTTCACGGAGATCTAACGGCCCACGGTAGGAGGTTTGAATGTTTTTGCAATATACGGCTGAGAGAGTTTGGGAAATGCGCAGAAAGTACAAGTACTACACATGTGCCATCTGATCACTGATCATACGACCTAGATGCTGATATCACCATAGTGGGTAATTAAGCTACGGGGAGCACCTAATATGAGCAATGGGGAGCCATTGGATCCAAGATGTAGCGGCACACATGGGGCCTGAATATTTTATTTGCAAGAAAACCTTTGGAGAGTTTGGAAATTGCGCATAATTACAAAGACTACTCCCAAGCCATTGGATCTCACTTTCAACGGTGTAAAACTCGTATCACCATAGCATCTAAGCTACGGGGTGGATGTGATATTCTATGGCATTGTCATTTTTGTTCGTAAACTTGCAAAATACGTGTAACTCATGCCGTTACTTGTCTAACCGCGCAAAGTGTTTGTTCAAAAAAACCATCCTACACTGAAATATCAGAACAACACACGGGGGTCCCACTTGTCATTAATCAAATTTGGACCTAAAACTAACAAATCTGAAAGACGAGATTCGAACTGGCAACCTGGACTACAAAGCGTAAGTCGATATCCTGAAACAACAATGGTTGTTGGCTTTGTCCCATAACTTGATTTTATACAGTATTGCGTTGAGTAGAGTAGAGGGAGTACCTCGTCAACACGTGCATGACCATTGACTCACTTACTGGTGGGTTCTAGGTCTGCGATCTCTCTCTTCTCTCCATCGTCTAACCTTTGCACGGGCACACACGAAGAGCGGCGCTAGCTTGCGGTCGTGTTATTACAACTAAAAAAAGCTTGGAAAATAGAAGAATCGCCTAGAACAAGAGACGTTGTGGCTGGTCGAGACGGAGCCAACCACATCTATCCTCCGTGCCACGTTAGCATGATGAAGTTGTGTGGCTAGTGGGGTGTTTTCGACCATTTGGCTGGGTCCCTAGGTCGAACCATAGGTATATTTTTACACGCACAATTTTCCTCCGTGCCGAGACGTGGCACACCCTACCGCGCGGTTTCGGGGTCCTCCCGGGTGGTGCACGCATATATTCTTCCTGACGTGGGACGCCCCACCGCGCGTTTTCTGGGTCCTCCTAGGTCGTAGTGCCGAAGCAAGTAAATGAGTCGTAAAATCACGAAAGACCACCTTTCCTGCCAAGTACATCAGTGAAGCACGGTGGCCAGCTAGTTGGGCTAGTTCGACTGATTAGCTAGGCCGAAGCCACATTTGTTTTTTCGCCCCTTTTTTTATCTACTTGCCTGCAGGTAAATTTAAATATCCACCGCGGCGTTGCTGTGGTTTTTGGGTGCGGCAAGATTTTTAATTTTTTGATTGACGGGAGCAGGTGCGGCAGGATTTTTAAGTTTTTTAATTGACGGGAGCAGGCGTGGCAGCAATTAGTCATGAGGACTCCGCCTGTAAAACCCACTGCTCCCTGATGTGAGAAGTCGTCGACTAATGTTTTACCATGATGAAAACCAAAAGATTCCCCACTCCTCGGCTGGCTCCCTCCGCCTTCCCGTAGATTGCATTGCCTTTCAGCCGTTTTGCCCCCTTTGCTTCCTCTCCCCATTGCTTCTACCTGGTGCCATGACAGCGCAGCAGATCACGGAGTCTGAGGTGAGGCGCCTGACACAGAAGCTCCAGGCCAAGGATGCCGAGCTCAGGGCCAAGGACGTGGAGCTCCGTGAGCTCAAGGAGGAGAGGAGTGCCATGCTCCTCCATTATGTGCGGGAGTTCACAGAGCTTCAAAAGCGTCAGGCGTCCACCACAAAGATGCTCGAGGCGTTGGCGGTGTTGCTGCAGAAAGCGGGAGATACGATAGGCCGTCAGGGGAGCCAGATGGAGCGCGAGCGGGCCGATCGTGACGAGGTTCAGGATCGCCTCAGCCACTTGGTGAACCAAGTTGCCATGCACGTGTTGCGGCTGCGCGATGCCTACCGTCGTGCCAACACGATCATGCCGGCCGTCGGGCTAAACCCGTTCGACCACCCGGTCGACTTCAACAAGCTGCGGCTTCCTGACCTGGTCTCGTTCTTCACCTATATATCTGAGGAGCTTAGCCATCTTCGGGCGATGGTGGGGCAGAGCTAGACAAGGAGGGGTTGCAGGCTGCCATCACCGTTGCCGGGCGAATCCTTTTAGGGCTCCATCACCGGAATCCATTCGTGCAATTGGACGCCGTCTTTGACGAGCTGGCTCCCGTCGACCGAGAGCGGGCTCTGCGGGCGGTTGCACCCTCCATCACCAACGTCGCACGCCTCGAGAAGCAGAGGGACTTTGGTGGTGTTTAGGCGCCCTCTACATGGGCATGTCCATGTCTCAGCGCAACATGACCATTGGATCAAACTCAGACAGTGCACATTAGTCACTGTAGCACAAAGCGTGTGCGTGTGTTTGGTTGCGTTCTCATCTCAATATAGTTGTTTCCTCTATGTGTATTTGTGTTAACCTACTAGTGTGTACTCATGCACCCTTCATGCACTCTGCCAAACACCCAAAAGTGGGTCGAGAAGGGAACTTTTGCTCCCATCCCGTGCACCCTTCATACACCATGCCTAACACTATTCGTGCTTCATATGGTTCATGTTTCATGGAGTACTATAGCACCGTACTCTCCATGCGCTGTAGACCTAGTTCTGTTAACATTGATCTCATCGTTCATTCTCGACCGGACAGTCGAAAAAGCGGTACTATGTTACTACATTACTGTTCATATAGTTTACATGCGCACAACATCATTTGTTATCGTCATATCTTACTACACTAGCAACAAGATTATGTAATGCTGACGTATGAACCAGTGCACATGCCTAGTAGTAGGAGCAGTGTGTATGTTCAAGTGGCTACCATGTTTCACACTCCTCTGTCGTAAGAGTGGAAACGCTTGTTGTAATCATTTTTTTCTTCAGAAAAACAGTGGACACGCTCTACCGTGCGGATCCTCCTCTGGCCATGCACTAAGTTACTCACTTTCACCGACATGTGGGACAGCCAGCATCTGGGTCCACTAGCCATGCACTAAATTACTCCATAGTGGAGTGACGGTAGACTACCCCGATCGAAGCGCCGCAGTAATGCCCAATGAGCCATCAAATCACAAAACCCCCTCCTTTCTAGCAGTAAGTTGGATGGACGAAGCAACCATCATTTCACTCTTCTCTCTCAACTTCCTCTCTTGAAGAAACCCCCACTCGCTTCGCTTCTCCCTCATCTCGTTCCTCATTTCACTCTTCTCTCTCAGCTTCCTCTCTTGGATGGACACTGGAGCATCGGCCGACATGATGTCTATAGCTCTGGCCAAAACCGTCGAGGCTCATGGTACGAAGAAGCGCAAACACCCCACTGAGACTACTGCAGACAAGCTCAAAGCCATCGCCCTGTCCAAGCCCCCCTCTTCGGGATCCCTCATTAAGCAAGTCCAGGTAATATCTCTTCTTGATGATCTTTTTCTCGATCTTGATCGTGTTTTTTCATCTAACACGCAGTACTAGTACTAGTAGTACAACTTTCTTGGTGATCTTGCATGTGATTTTGTGTGCCAAATGACGGTTCTAAATTCCTATTTTGACCAAAACATGTGAGAGGTTGACACTGATTTCTTATAGATTACTTTCAACTACTCCCTTTGTCCCAAATTTCTTGTCTTAGATTTGTCTAGATACGGATGTATCTGTGATTTGATACATCCGTATTTAGACAAATCTAAGACAAGAATTTTGGGACAAAGGGAGTACTTTATGAAAATCAATGCTACCTTTGAAGAGGGTATATTTGCCTCAGTAACTTGTGTTATGGATATTGCAAGTAATCCCTCTGCTCTCATGCCTTTGAAGACATGTTCTAGTGTCTTTGCTCACTCATTTCTGTGCGTATATGTAGTCATATATGGAGTATAATATCGAAAATCATCTTATATTTCTGAACGGAGGTAGTAATAAAATATGGTTTCTGTTTGAATTAGAACCAGGTCCGCGGTGGATATGAAGTTCTGAAAGTCATGTCGTGTGAACTGGGAGACCTGAGGATGAGTTCTACTGCTAAACTATCCAGCTGATGTGTCCTTGTCGCCACATGTCCTGAACTAGTGTTTTCCTGTAGCATTGTTGTCAGGCCTGTTCTCGAGGTTGTACTTGACCACAACAATTTCCTGGTTGTGCCTTCGATTATGAAGGGTGTGGTTCTTATAAAGCTTCCCAACAAATCTGATGCGGCCTGTCTTCATCATCATGTTTATCAGTGGAAAGACCACTCTGTTAGGTTCTCCAAGGTTGACGAGATGGTGATGGTGCATGTAGACATCTCTCACGAAGTCCATGGCCTAGTCAGTTATGCGGGGTTCATCCCGTAGGTCAGTGGCAAGAAATAGTTTGTAGAGTTTAATTAGTGCAACTTTGCTTGTCATACTATTGTTCAGTACTTGATTTGTGTTTGTGAACCATGTATTGTTTATTAGTATTGCCGCTTTTGGTGTGTGGTCATTCCTGAGAACGGTCTATGTTAATGTCTGTCCACTCAATTCAGTCTGTATATTTTGAAGTATCCCGATCATCTTTTTTGTGAGGACGGTTTATCAATTATTGTTACACTCCAATATCTGTATGCATTGCAGGGTTTATCGCACCCACTAGGATTTCCAATCCCATGGATGTTTGGTCCATACGATTTGTCATGGCCTTTGGACTGTCCTGCTTGTGGGAGTAGGCGGGGCCCCTGCATGCCACCCGTAGTTGGACGATCAATCTTATGTTTAGTACTTCAACACAGTGATTTCCTGGTAAGGATTCACTCGTGTCACATCAAGTAAATCTTATTGATTTACTATCTAAATCTTATTGATTTAATGTCATGTTTTCTTTCTTTTCCTGCAATTTTACGATGCAAGTTTTGCCATGTGACATTCATCATAGAATAAACCGTTTGGTTTGCTCTATGATGGCTATTTTTGCAGGTTTCACTTCTTATGTCATGTCAGTAACGAAGGCACTGTACATCACTTATATTACTGGAAAAAATTGGACCCCTTTGATGAACTGCAGTTTGGTTTAACAAAAACGCCACAATTAGTCCTCGCGTTTAAAAGAAATGAAGAAAAACTGGATCAAGGTCATGAATCCTAGTCAAGTTAGTAAGCTGATCATAGCATACCAGACACGATCGCCACTATCTCGCACATTGGTACCACCTTCAGCAACGGATCGAGCACCGACAGTTGCTCTAGCACTGACAGCGGCAGCAGCTCAGTCTGATCCATCAGAGGATTGGGCACCGACCGCGTCAGTGGATCAGGCTGATCTACCGGAGGATCGAGCATCGACACCGGCACCTGCTCCGACACTGGCACCAGCTCTACAAGGAGCACCATCTCCGTCCCGTGCAACGGCAACCGAACGAGCAGTTGCACCGGCAATAGACTAGGCTGCAGTTTGCACTTCATATACCAAAGTCCTTACAAAAACCGACACGTCCACCTTCTTGGTAAGCATTGGCCGCCCAAGTGCTTCGTTCTTTTTTCTTTCCATGTTGTTTCACATGATTCACTGTGTTGATCTAACTGTTTGGGTATGTCTTCTTGTTTGCAAATAGAGAATTCCTAGAGCAACGAGGGAGTCGTTCAATAATTCGGGCGACCGCGGCCAAGTTTCTCTTACCATGCGCAGCCTCAGTGTGAATGAACTTGCTCAATATACCGTAAGTACAAAGGATGGTTGCATGATGATTGATGCTAAAGGAAGGTCAAGGTTCAAATCTAAATCATATCTTGCGGTAGGGGATGATGTCAAAATCGAACTTTCTCAGTAAGGAGAGCTGGTCGAAATCAACTTTGAAATTCTTCAGTAGCAGCACGCAACTGCCGAACTGATCTATCCTCCAAGAGATTTTGATGTAATAATATGGCATGGTGAAACAAGTGTCTTGTGTGTATAAGTAGTACGACAGTATTATTTATCACATGGTATATCGTTGTTAGAATTGCAACTCTCATTGCTGGTTAGGAACTGTCGTTCGATTTCATTCCAACAGCTGTCGTGCTTTATTCAATTTTGTGAATTCGCCTTGTGACATCATCTAAAACCTGCGCCGTACTGATCGCTTGCAATATGAAAAGCGCTGAGGTAGAACACATGTGCCCCCAAACATGCAGGGTGGGCCTGCGGCCCAAAGTCCAGAACCGTGAGCCTGTCTGAGTATTATATTCTCAGCTGAACCCCGATAATGCCTGTGCGTTGCACGTAACATCAAGATACATTCGTATGAGTATTTTATCTTGTGAGAGAGAAGGATGAACAAGGGAAGGCCTTATTTGCAAATGTCAAGAGGTGTGTGGGTACCTTTTTGCAAAATTGCCATAGTTTCCTTCCCATCCGTCAGATATAAATCGGACGGCCTATATTGCAGGATGGCAGGCACACCATCATCACCAACTCGTCTATACTGTGTTAAAAACAACTCTGTTTTTTATAATTATATATGTTATACTAGGTAATTGCCCGTGCGTTGCACCGGGGTCTAAGCATTCTAGAGGTTCATTATCAATCGTGGAAAAATATATCTTTCACGATTTTCATCCATATTAAGTGACATTATGGACTAACATTGTTTATTGACCTTGCAGGCTGATCAACAATGACCCCCCTTCATTGCAGTCTAAACATGTTGCTGCAACTAAGATTTACTTTTTATCGCATTTCAATTTTTAGAACCTAAAATGGACACAGAACATTAGTCCAAATGTATGGAAGCGGGTAGTAGTACCTATTTTTTTGAACACCATTGTCCCTTTTTTAACAGTTTCTTCACCTGCTACTGCGACATTTATAAATTCATTCTTGAAATAATAAAAGGTAAGAGACTGACCAAGCGAAAATTCCTTCAACACAAGAGCCTGCAACAAATATTAAAAACTAATTTAGATGGTTACCTCACAGAAGTCACCTTCGATATAACTTCAGGAGATAACTTTGTACAATTTTGGCCTACACGGAAGAGAAAAAGCTCATGTAACCAAGTATCATGAACCTATTGATTCCTATTTATCTCAGTTCCGAATGTAAACAGATATCAATTCATCGAGATTTAAGTGAATGATAACCCTTAAATCTCTGTACATATCAGTTTTTGGCGAGTTTGAAGGCCGACTCACATTTATTATACATCTGAAAAATAGAATGTGAGTTTCATTTCCGTTTATACGACAACACTTGTAGAAAAGGAACAACCAGAAGAGAAAACACATAAACAAACTTGAAGAAGCACATGCAGGCAATAAGCCCATCGAAGCTAACCATATTAGTGCTAGTGCATAATAATTTGCTCCTGATTCCTGAATGAAGAAGTTGCAATAAATCTTTTCTCCTGAAGTTAACCATAGTAATTTTATCACTCAGTTAAGTACTTGATCAAGGACCACATGGCATGTGCAGTCACATGCACGAGGCCGATGGACTGGCTAATTGCACTTGCAGTCAAGATGACATGTATGTGTGTGTGCACCGCGCTTGGTATATGCATGAACCCTTCTTATCTGATGATCTTTGCCTATCTAACAGCCATGCACGAATAGCTAATTCCTCCATACGGAGGGCGGGAGCAACCAGATTGAGTTTACCTCCCTCGAGCCAAAATTTTGAAGACTATCATCAGTGAGGGAAGTTGGTGGAGCGACGCCGTCATGTTGAGGGAGGAGCACTGGTCAGGGAGTACACCTCGGCTCCAACCTCGTCCACCTCGAGCGGGCGGATCCTGTGTTGTTGCTGGTCCGATGGCATAAGAGGGGTGGAGAACTCGAATGTCTGCGCCGCCGTCACCGAGGGCAGCTGCTTCCGCCGCGGCACGCGCCTCGCCCAGATCCCCTCGGGCTCGCCGCCGGGGAGCACAGTGGCCGACGCCTTGGCAAAATTGTTACCCACCGCCGCTCTGGAGGCATGGAAACCCTTATGGGGATGCGACTGGTGTAGTAGATGATGGCTTGAGGAGCGGGCCAGGTTATGGATTTTCTTTCTTGACGCACCAAAGTTGGTTTGAGGAAAAACTGGGGAAAAGAAAACCAGGTGGAACGATGATGTGGGGTGGGAGGAACAATGCGGGGAGCGAGAGTCGGACGAAACGGGTTGACATAAGAGGGGAGAGGGAACCTTACGTTTCTTTTAGATAGTAGAGATATATTCCCCTTGATTTTTCTTATGTATGAAGTTGTGATATAAAAGATCTGTATATTTCTTTACAGAGGGAGTATCTCTCTGTCAAAAATATATTTATGTGTAACTAGTTACTCCTGTCTTTCTATTTCGCTGATATGTGGGGCATCCGGCAATGGGGTCCACGTGCCATATGCACAAATTAGAGTGCACAACTGCATGGTAGACACACCCCGGTCGTAGCGCCGCAGTAATGCCCAATGAGCCGTCAAATCACAACCCCCCCCCTTTCCAGCTTTAGCAGTAAGATAAAGCGGCAATATTTCACTGGGCCTGAATCCCCTTCTCCCTCGTTTGCTTGTTCAGAGAAAAATCCCTCTTGGCGATTGCATAAGGTTTTCTCATGGAGAACCAGGTACAAATTCTTCATCCATCCTCGATAAATCCATGTCCCTTGGTCGCAGGTAATCCTAGGATGGCAGCCGCCGTCGTTCATGCATTTTTCTTCCTGCTGAATCTAGTGTGTTTCATTTGCAGTGCCCAAAGTGCGAGGACCCTACAGGTTTCTGCGCCCTCGACGAGATGCCACACTTGTTCCTTCTCATCCTAACACATGATTTTAAAATGCGCACAGTATGTTCCTAGAATCCTCTTTTCTATCGGGGAGGGTGGTTTTTTTTGAACATGCTGTCGACTAATTTGGAAATTTGGATTGCTATATTTGGATAAAAGGTACTACTAGTACGATGGTCAACACTGACGTGAAGGAGGAAGTTATTTTTAGATTTGGATAGGGAATACATTGTGTTCTCATATTATTTTTCCTGCAATGCATTATTTGCTCTGCCAGAACACATGTACTCAAGATGCTCGGCCTTGCCATAACTGAATACACTAGTTTAATGGTCACAGCGAAGACAAGCCATGGATATAAGTTCCGAGTTGGGTTCATGAACCAACAAGATCGCTGCTTTTTTTATGGCTAAACTTGGATAAACTTTCTCAAGTGTTACAGACTGAAAGTTGGCGCACGAATGTTGATAGAAATAGTAGAACTTGGTCTCATCTTCATCGCGATCTTCCACCCCGAAGTTGTTCCAATTGTTCATCCATATTAGTTTTGTATCTGGTTCTTGCTTGTTGCCTCGATTACTTCTTAATCCACCTATTCTGTCTAACTAATCACAATTTAGTTAGAAGTAGCAACGAATCTCTCACGAAGATGCTACTTCTAACTAATATTTTCTTATAATTGGTAACCCGTGTAGATTTTTTCAGAGTTAAGCAGTCTGCTCGTTTGTTATTCTGTAATAACTCGGCTGTTACTGATGGCACTGAAGTTGACTGGGACGACATCCACAAGTTCCTACACTTTATTGATTGTCTTGAGGTCCTTGTGGGGCGTTTCAATGGTGGAAGGCCACGTGGGATATGTGTGCCACTGCTGCACTCGTTGAACAGGTCCAACTGTGTTGAGAAACGTATGGTACGAGTTGTTTTCTGTTATATATGTTGTTCATAAACTATTGCTTATACATAGTTTTACAGCTATGATCTTCTTGAAATAGAAACTGCCCAGTTCTATTGTTCCTATACAGATGCCTGGCCATGGTCGGGTCAGACTTGCGCTTGGTCACAACATGATGTTTATGTCGACCTACTCCATTCCCCTTGGAGGTGAAAAGATACTTATTCATGGGTGGTCTCAAATAATGAAGGCCCGTCCATCTTGGAGAATAGGACAGAAGATTATGTTCATGCTTTTCCATGGCTCTAAAGCGAATATCCTGTTTATTGACCACATTGCGAGATGAAGCCGCTTTTAGAAGGTTGTGGATGCGCGGGGTGGCGCCTGGGCCTTGTCCTGGGGCTTGGCGGCCTCACCCTTGGTTAACTGTAGGCAAAGTAGCATTGTTCAAGGTGTGCTTTGTACAGTTGAACCTGTATAAGTACTCATACTGCTTTCAGCTTTGGTTGTTAAGTGCCCCTGCTGGTTTCAGTTAAGGTTGTTAAGTACTCCTGCTGCTTTTACAGTCTGTCGTGTTTCTTCAGTTCTATCTTCCTCCAGCCACCAAAACCCAACCAGCGCCAGCGGGGTCGCCTACTTCCGCCTCCCATGGCTGGCTGCGCCTCAACGCACGCATTGCCGCCCCACCGTCTCCTAAATCATTAACACCGACGTCCGAGGCCTCGACGTTGTCCTCCGCGCGCTTTGGTGCGCTCGCCGCGGCACCGCCCTCTCGCGTTATCAACATGGTCAACAAACAACAGGAATCGATAGAAGTACGTGGAGAGGATGACAGTAGGGGCGCACCATGTCAGTGTATGGAAAAATAAAATGCTTCCTCCTAGTGTTTTCCTGACATCTGGGACCCACGACATTGTCATCGTATATAGTCAATATACAAGAGAACAACACGAGATCGGCTGACACCTGGGACGTAGCTGCTCGAGCAGTATTTTTTTTGTTATTGTTGAGACGGAGCAGGGTTTGAACTGGGCTATGGCCCGTCTAGCCCAGGCTTATATTTTATGTTCACCATGTGACCAGCCCAACTATTTTTTCTTTGTGAAAATGAGCCAAGTTTATTTTTTCTGAAGAATACCCAATCCAGGCCTACTTATTTTTCTACGCCCTGATGGGTTGCAACTCTTTCAAGACGCCTGCAAATCTTGAAAGTAATATGAAATGGGTTGTAAATATAAAAACAGATGACAAATTGGCAATTACTTTATAGTTTCTGAATTTTTTCACATTTTCAGATTCCTATTTCACTGGGCATTAACCTAATTCAAATATATCTTCAAAGTACTTTAAATCTGGCTCGACATTTCGGTATTAAAAATAGTTTGGAACCCACAGAAATATTCGAAATTGGCCCTGGCCAACCAAAAAAACGGATTGCAATAAGTTGCATAAGAAGTTGCAATGAGCTATATATAAATTACTAAAAAAAGAGGGAATGGTCTGACTTGTGGGCCTGTTAAGTTGACGCATATGCAAGATTTTTTTAGTTATTATATACATCAACAAATGATTCTAGCAGACGTAACCATTGGATGTCAATCCAACGGTCGTCGTGTTTCTTCAATCTCTGATCTTCTTGCTCCAGCCGTCAAAGCAGCGCCGGCAGGACCGCCTGCTCCCGCCTCCCGTGGCCGGCTGTGCTGCAGCGCAGGCCTTGCCGCCCCCTACTACTCCCACCGTTGGCCAGGGCATCCCGCTACTCACCCACACCCCCTATTATTCTGTGGCGACGGTGGCCTCACACCGCAGCTGAACCAGTGAACCCTCGTACTCCTCTCCGTGTCGTCTCCTTCCTAGGCCTCGCCGTCATCCACCGCCCTGGTGCTCTCGGCGCGACATGGTCAATGTCGTCAATGACCGACTTCCATCGGAAGAGTACTGTACGTGCAGAGGCTGACAGCTGGGTCCGTGGCAGCTGCAAGGAAGTGCCTCCTTATTACGCGGAAAATAATTATTCCTCCACCTGACAGCAGGGACCCAGCGGACAGGCCACTATATTTCGCAAAAAAAAACATTTCCCCCTGACTGTTGGGACCCACCAGGCAGGCCACCGTATTTCGTGAAAAAACATTCCCCTCGCTGTCATCTCGGACCCACCGGAAGTGCCTCCTTATTACGCACAAAAAAATGAATACTCCCCTGCTAGCTGGGACCCACCTTGGTGGGAGGCTGACTTGTGGGCCTACTAAGTTGACTGGGATGGAGGCCTTTGTCAACTTAGTCAATATGAACGATTCTAGCTCAAGTGACCGTACGATGTCCATCCAACGGCCGTAGTGCTTCTTCAACCTCTGGTCTTCTTGCTCCAGCCGCCCAAAGCAGCGCCGGTCGTGCCGCATGCTCCTGCCTCTCGTGGCCGGCTGTGCTGCCGCGAGGCCTCACTGCCCCCTACTATTCCCACCGCTAGCCAGGCCCTGCGGTGACGGCAGCCTCACACCGCAGCCGAACCAGTGAACCCTCGTACTCCTCTCCGCGCGGGCTTCCACTACCGCGTCGTCCCCTCCCTAGGCCTCGCCGTCGTCCATCGCCCTGGTGCTCTCGGCGCGGCGTGGTCAACATGGTCAAGGAACGACTTCCATCGGAGGTGGACCGTATGTGGAGAGGCTGACAGCTAGGTCCATGGCGGCAGCAAGGAAGTTCCTCCTTATTACACGGAAAATAATGATTCCTCCACCTGACAGCAGGGACCCACCGGATGGGCCACTATATTTCACAAAAAAAACGTTTCCCCCTGACTGCTGGGACCCACCGGCTACATCTTCGCACGCAAGGAAGTGCGCCCAGGCAAAATAAAACCATTCGCCCCCCTGACTGCTGGGACCCACCAGCTACATCTTCGCACGCAAGGAAGTGCGTGTGGGCAAAAAAACGGTTCGCCCCCCTGACTACTGGGACCCACCAGCTACATCTTCGCACGCAAGGAAGTGCGTCCGGGCAAAAAAACGATTCGCCCCCTGACTGCTGGGACCCACCATCTACATCTTCGCACGCAAGTGCCTGACAGTCGGGACCCACCTGGTCGAAGCATACGTAGCATTGTCATTTTGGTCGCGAACATGTACGTACATACTGGTGGATGTAGAGGCATGCACGTGTCGTAGTAGAGGCGCACATGTAGCATGTACACGTACGTACAACGGCCAGTGTGCAAGAAAGAAAATACGGTCACGTACGTACATACGGGTGGGGTCTCGAACGCCTACTCGCGCATACGTACGGCTAGGGCTCGTGTACATGGCTCGGTCGGAACAGAGAAATAGTATCGTCATCGTGTTCATGGGGAGCCAACCGGCTGGGTCGGAACGGAATGCGTCGTCGTGTTCATCGGGAGGGCTTGGACGGAACAGGCGATGGAAACGAGGCCTGGTGTACCGCAGAACAAAGGAAACGGCCTTGTGTTCGACCGGCCACGTTCAAAACGGGATCCTGTTCATCGGGAGGGGTATGGCGTACCACAAAACAGAGGAAACAGACTTGTGTTGGACCTCCTACGGTCGAAATGGATCAGGAGAGGTGTGGCGTACCGCAAAACCAAGGAAACGGACTTGTGTTGGAGCGCTACGGTCGAAACGGGGGTCCTGATCATCCGGAGGGTGTGGCGTACTGCAAAACAGGACTCCACGGGATATTGTTCATCTCCACCGTCAACCTCCTCCAGCCTCCACAGGCTACTGTTCATCCACCGTCGACCTCCTCCAGCCTCCACCTGCGACTGTTCATCCACGGGCTCCTATTCATCCAGCCTCCACCGCGTGCTACTCCACCGGCTACTGTTCAACCACCCCTCTCCACGGGCTCCTGTTCAACCACCCCTCCATGGGCTACTGTTCATCCACCCCTCCATCGTCTATTGTTCATCCAGCCCTCCACGGGGTCGTCCTACTCATCCAGCCCTCCATGAGGTCCTGTTCATCCAGCCCCAACTAGCTCGATCGATCGGGGTCCTGTTCATCCAGAGGCCACGCCACGGGGTCCTGTTCATCCACCCCCACCGCTCATTGTTCATCCAGAGGCAGCATCGATCGGCTTTAGTTAGCAGCAGTAGCGAAGGAATCACTCGATCAGGTTCAGTGAACAGCAATTGATCGATCGCTCGGGTTCAGTAACGCGTAGCCTGCAGTGCAATCGCTCGGGTTCAGTTAGAGCCCAATGCCTTGCTTGGGTTGAGTTAGAGCCCAACGCCTCGCACACGCAGATACATGTACAAGAGAAACGCGCATCGCTCAGCCCCCGACCACCCACCGTAACCGGGAACTCGCCGAAATTTTCCTCGCCCTCGCTTCTACCACAGTTTTTTCCGTCATGGACGACCCAAAGAATGTCATGCAGCTGTGTCTCCGGCCCGCCCAGGACGAAAAGCCCATTTTCTGTCATGATTTTTTGTCATAGAAGTAGGAGCCCACCACATCTATGATGATACCGGGTTTTGTCACAATTATCGTCATAGAAGTGTCATAAGTATGACAGGAAATTTTTTTGTTCGGCCCAAAATGTCACGGATGTGTCTTTTTTTAGTGACACCTACTGGACTGCATACTGTAAATCAGGCCGAGTGAGGGTGAGGTACTGTAGGGTGCCGACAATGGAGTGGTAAAATGCGGCGTCAAGCGCGGGGGATCCCTCCAAAGCAGAGACCTTCGCCTTAGTATCAACAAGCATGGGGGGGGGGGGCTTGCAGTTAAGCATACCCACGCGCTCAAGAAGCTCATGAGTGTACTTCTGCTGATGCAGAAAGAACCCATCGGCACGGTGAATGATGTCTACTACACAACCTTCTTCTTGTAGACGTTGTTGGGCCTCCAAGTGCAGAGGTTTGTAGGACAGTAGCAAATTTCCCTCAAATGGATGACCTAAGGTTTATCAATCTGTGGGAGGCGTAGGATGAAGATGGTCTCTTTCAAACAAGCCTGCAACCAAATAACAAAGAGTCTCTTGTATAGGTGCACTAGTTCGGCAAAGAGATGGTGATACAAGTGCAATATGGATGGTAGATATAGGTTTTTGTAATCTGAAAATATAAAAATAGCAAGGTAGAAAGCGATAAAAGTGAGCGTGAACGGTATTGCAATGCTAGGAAACAAGGCCTAGGGTTCATACTTTCACTAGTGCAAGTTCTCCCAACAATAATAACATAATTAGATCATATAACTATCCTTCAACATGCAACAAAGAGTCACTCCAAAGTCACTAATAGCGGAGAACAAACGAAGAGATTATGGTAGGGTACGAAACCACCTCAAAGTTGTCCTTTTTGATTGATCTATTCAAGAGTCCGTAGTAAAATAACACGAAGCTATTCTTTCCGTTCGATCTATCCTAGAGTTTGTACTAGAATAACACCTTAAGACACATATCAACCAAAACCCTAGTGTCACCTCAAGTATCCGTGGGTATGATTATACGTTACGCATCACACAATCTCAGATTCATCTATTCAACCAACACAAAGAACTTCAAAGAGTGCCCCAAAATTTCTACCGGAGAGTCAAGACGAAAATGTGTGCCAACCCCTATGCATAAATTCACAAGGTCACTGAACCCGCAAGTTGATCACGAAAACATACATCAAGTAGATCACATGAATATTCCATTGTCACCACAGATAAGCACATGCAAGACATACATCGAGTGTTCTCAAATCCTTAAAGACTCAATCCGACAAGATAACTTCAAAGGGAAAACTCAATCCATTACAAGCGAGTAGAGGGGGAGAAACATCATAAGATCCAACTATAATAGCAAAGCTTGCGATACATCAAGATCGTGCCAAATCAAGAACGCGCGCGAGAGAGAGAGAGATCAAACACATAGCTACTGGTACATACCCTCAGCCCCGAGGGTGAACTACTCCCTCCTCGTCATGGAGAGTGCTGGGATGACGAAGATGGCCACCGATGAGGGATCCCCCCTCCAGCAAGGTGCCGGAACAGGGTCCCAATTGATTTTTGGTGGCTACAGAGGCTTGCGGTGGCGGAACTCCTGATCTAGGTTATTTTCTGGAGGTTTCTGTATTTATAGGAATTTTTGGCGTAGGTCTCACGTCAGGGGGGTCTCTGAGTCATCCACGAGATAGGGGGACGCGCCCAGGGGTAGGGCATGGCCCCCACCCTCGTGGACGGCCTGGGACTCTTCTAGCCCAACTCTTTTACTCCGGGGGCTTCTTTTGGTCCATAAAAAATCATCAAAAATTGGCACATCAATTGGACTCCATTTGGTATTCCTTTTCTGTAGAACTAAAAAAACAAACATAAACTGGCACTGGGCTCTAGGTTAATAGGTTAGTCCCAAAAATCATATAAAATAGCATATAAATGCATATAAAACATCCTAGATGGATAATATAATAGCACGAACAATCAAAATTATAGATACGTTGGAGACGTATCAGTGAACAACATCAATGCCAAGGAAGTACTGTAGCGCTCCCAGATCCTTGAGGGCAAACTCATCGCGATGATGAGCTGTGAGCTGCTGAAGAAGCCCAAGAGAGGATGCCGTCAGGATGATGTCGTCAACATAGAGCAGCAGGTATGCAGTGGCAGTGCCCTGATGATAGACGAAGAGGGAAGCGTCGGAGTGGGCGGTGTGAAACCCAAGCTACTGTAAGAATCCAGCCATAGACTGGTACCACGCCCGGGGGGCCTGCTTCAGTCCATAGAGAGATTGAGAGAGAAAGCACATGTGACCGGCGCGCTCGGCGTCGACGAAGCCGGTCGGCTGCTCACAGAGGACCCGTTCCGTGAGGTGGCCGTGCAGAAAGGCGTTGGAAACGTCCAATTGATGCACGGGCCAAGCACGGGAGATCACCAGTTGGAGCACCGTGCGGATCGTGCCCGGTTTAGCAACCAGGGCGAAGGTGTCGGTGTAGTCCATGCCGGCGCGCTGACGGAAGCCGCGCACTACCCAATGAGCCTTGTAGCACTCGAGAGAACCGTCAGGATGGTTCTTGTGGAGAAACACCCATTTGCCACTGATGACGTTGGCATGAGGGGGTCGTGAAACAAGATGCCACGTGCGGTTGCGCTGCAACGAATCGAACTCCTCGCACATGGCAGCGAGCCAATGTGGATCACGAAGGACTGCCCGTGCGGACGAGGGGATGGGCGACAGTGGAGAGGACAATATTAACACCGTGCACGCATATTCGTGAGAGGTGTAGCGCATGCTGGGCCGGTGGATACCGGCTCGGGACCGAGTCATCATGCCAGCAGGTGGAGGGTGAGCTGCCGCGGGAGCAACCGATGAGGTTGGTGAAGAGTCCATCACAACCGCATCATGGAGGGGTCGGTAGGGGCAGAGCCTGACGCAGCCGGGGCAGCACCCGACATGGGAGGAGCTGAAGGGCCACCCGAGGAGGCCGATGCAGAGGGGCCCGTAGCCGGGAGAGCCGCAGGGGGCATGCCGAGGCCGCGCCTGCAGGGGCTGCAGGGAGCCACGTCGGGGCCACGTGGGGCCACACCAGGGGCTGCACCAGGGCCGCGTCCGAAATAGCCACGCCCGAAAGGGCTACTCGGGGACGCATCGGGGCGAAGGTAGTGGCACCGTCGAGAAGCGCCGAATCCTCTATAGATGGTGGTACCTGGTGAAAAGGAAATACCCGCTCATCCAAGTACACGTGTCGGGAGGTGTACGCACGATGGGAGACAGGGTCGTAGCACCGGTAACCTTTGGTGTTAGGGGGATATCCTAGAAAGGTACATGCTACAAAGCGAGAAGCGAGTAATTAGTGTGGTGCAGTGGAAGTGGTGCTAGGATAACACAAGCAACCAAAGATGTGGAGACCATCATAGGATGGAGGAGAATCGAAGAGAAGGTGATGTGGAGTATAGTTCCAACGGGGACGACATGGCCTAATTGAAGGAAATATGCCCTAGAGGCAATAATAAAGTTGTTTTTATATTTCCTTTTATCATGATAAATGTTTATTATTCATGCTAGAATTGTATTAACCAGAAACTTAGTACATGTGTGAATACATAGACAAAACAGAGTGTCCGTAGTATGCCTCTACTTGACTAGCTCGTTTATCAAAGATGGTTATGTTTCCTAACCATAGGCATGTGTTGTCATTTGATGAACGGGATCACATCATTATAGAATGATGTGATGGACAAGACCCATTCGTTAGCTTAGCATTATGATCGTTGAGTTTTATTGCTATTGCTTTCTTCATGACTTATTCATGTTCCTCTGACTATGAGATTATGCAACTCCCGAATACCGGAGGAACACCTTGTGTGATATCAAACGTCACAACGTAACTAGGTGATTATAAAGATGCTCTATAGGTGTCTCTAAAGGTGTTTGTTGGGTTGGCATAGATCGAGATTAGGATTTGTCACTCCGTGTATCGGAGAGGTATCTCTGGGCCCTCTCGGTAATGCACATCACTCTAAGCCTTGCAAGCAATGTGACTAATGAGTTAGTTACGAGAAGATGCATTACGGAACGAGTAAAGAGACTTGCCGGTAACGAGATTGAACTAGGTATTGAGATACCGACGATCGAATCTCGGGCAAGTAACATACCGATGACAAAGGGAACAACATATGTTGTTATGCGGTTTGACCGATAAAGATCTCCATAGAATATGTGGGAGCCAATATGAGCATCCAGGTTCCGCTATTGGTTATTGACTGGAGATGAGTCTCGGTCATGTCTACATAGTTCTCGAACTCATAGGGTCCACACGCTTAATGTTCGATGACGATCGATATTATGAGTTTATGTGTTTTGATGTACCGAAGGTAGTTTGGAGTCCCGGATGCGATCACGGACATGATGAGGAGTCTCGAAATGGTCGAGACATAAATATTTATATATTGGATGACTATATTCGGACACCGAAATAGTTCCGGGGGTCACCGGATAAATATTGGAGTGCCGGAAGGGTTATCAGAACCACCCAGGAAGTTATGGGCCTTGTTGGGCCTTAAGGGAGAGAGAGGGAGCAGCCAACGGGTGGCCGCGCCCCCCCCCCCCACGGGCCAAGTCTGAATTGGACTTGGGGGAGGGGCGGCGCCCCCTCCTTCCTTCTCCTTCCCCTCTCCTTCCTTCTTCTCCTAGTAGGATTAGGAAAGGGGGAATCCAACTCCTACTAGGAGTAGGATTGCCCCCCTTGGGCGCGCCCTATAGGGTCGGCCGGCCTCCCCCTTGCTCCTTTATATACGGGGGCAGGGGGCACCCTAGAACACACAAGTTAAAGATTGTTTTAGCCGTGTGCGGTGCCCCCTCCACAGAAACACACCTCGGTCATATCGTTGTAGTGCTTAGGCGAAGCCCTGCATCGGTAACTTCATCATCACCGTCACCATGCCATCGTGCTGATGAAACTCTCCCTTGACCTCAACTGGATCAAGAGTACGAGGGACGTCACCGAGCTGAACGTGTGCAGATCGCAGAGGTGTTGTGCGTTTGGTACTTGATCGGTTGGATCGCGAAGATGTTCGACTACATCAACCGCGTTTCTTAACGCTTCCGCTTACGGTCTACGAGGGTACGTGGACTACACTCTCCCCTCTTGTTGCTATGCATCACCATGATAGATCTTGCGTGTGCGTAGGAATTTTTTTGAAATTACTGCATTCCCCAACACTAATGTTAAGAAGAAGTGTGCCAGTGGCGAGGGCATTGGGCCAAAACCGAGGGGGCACGTTGGAGTGAAACAAACAATGTGCGGACGCAGTCGTTAAGAGTGCGAATAATGCGCTCGGCGCGACCGTTCTGCAGGGATGTGTAGGGCATGTGAGGCAAAAGGTGGTGTCGTAGGAAGCGAGAAGTTGACGAGTGGCAGCATTGTCAAACTCTTTTCCGTTGTCATTTTGTAAGGGAGAATAGGGCGCCCGAACTGGGTGGTGATGTAGGAGTAAAAAGCCGTGAGAGTGGCGAGGACATCGGACTTACGACGGAGCGGAAACGTCCACGCAAAGTGAGAAAAATCATCAAGTAAAACAAGATTATATAGAAAGCCCGTGTTGCTCGCAACGGGAGATGTCCATACATCACTATGAAGTAACTGAAACAGAAAAGTAGAAATATTGTTTGACGCGCTAAAGGGTCGACGAACATGTTTGCCAAGGCGGCAAGCATGAAAAGTTTGCTCGTCGAATTTATTACTTGAAAAGGAAAAACTCTTGAGAATCTGACGAAGGAAGGTGGAGTTGGGTGACCCAAACATGCATGCCAAATATCGACGCCGGCGGAGAAGGCAACCGAAGAGGCGGTGGTGGCGGTGGCGTTGAAGGTGGAGTGCACCGGGTACAGAGTCCTCGGGGCTGTCACATCGATGGAGAACAATCCGTGTACGGGCGTCTGATACGTCCATTTTGCGTCATGTTTTCCTACTATTATTTCTGATGTTTGTATGCATAATAATGCTTTTTGGAGTAATTCTAATGCCTTTTCTCTCATAATTTGCAAGGTACACACAAAGATGGAGAATTAGGACAGATGGAAACCTAGACCTGGAAAAGCTACGCCAGGCTACCTATTCTACACAACTCCAAACAAGCTGAAACTTCATGGAGAATTTTTATGGAATATATGATGAATATTGGAGCAAATAGGTACCAGAGGGGGCTCACCAGGTGGGCAGAACCCACCTGGGCAAGTAGGGAGCCCAGACGCGCCCTGGTCGGTTGTGCTTACCCAGGCCCACCTCCGGTGCCCATCTTCTGGTATATAGGTCATTTTGACCTAGAAAAAAAGGAGAGGACTTTCAGGACGGAGCGCCGCCGTCTCGAGGCGAAACTTGGGCAGGAGCACTTTTGCCCTCCGGCGAAGCGATTCCGCCGGGGGAACTTCCCTCCCAGAGGGGGAAATCATTGTCATCGTCATCACCAACAACTCTCCCATCTTGGGGAGGGCAATCTCCATCGACATCTTCAATAGCACCATCTCATCTCAAACCCTAGTTCATCTCTTGTATTCAATCTTGTTACCGAAACTGTAGATTGGTGCTTGTGGGTGACTAGTAGTGTTGATTACATCTTGTAGTTGATTACTATATGGTTTATTTGCTGGAATATTATATGTTCAGATACAATATCTATTTAATACCCCTCTGATCTTGAGCATGATTATCATTTGTGAGTAGTTACTTTTGTTCTTGAGGTCATGGAGAAATCAAGTTGCAAGTAATCATGTGAACTTGATATGTGTTCGATATTTTGATAGTACGTATGTTGTGATTCCCTTAGTGGTGTCATGTGAACATCGACTACATGACACTTCACCATATTTGGGCCTAAGGGAATGCATTTTGGAGTAACAAGTAGATGATGGGTTGCGAGAGTGACAGAAGCTTAAACCCAAGTTTATGCGCTATTCCGTAAGGGCCTGATTGGATCCAAAAGTTTAATGCTATGGTTAGAATTTATTCTTAATACTTTTCTCGTAGTTGCGTATGCTTTAGGGAGGGTTAATCATAAGTAGGAGGCTTGTTCAAGTAAGAACAACACCTAAGCACCGGCCCACTCACATATCAAATTATTAAAGTAGCGAACACAAATCGAACCAACATGATGAAAGTGACTAGATGAAATTCCCATGTACCCTCAAGAACGCTTTGCTTATCATAAGAGACCGTTTTCGCATGTCCTTTGCCTCAAAAGGATTGGGCTACCTTGCTGCACTTTTGTTACTACTATCGTTACTTGTACAAATTATCTTGCTATCAAACTACTCTGCTACTTATAATTTCATCACTTGCAGACATTACCTTGTTGAAAACCACTTGTCATTTCCTTCTGCTCCTCGTTGGGTTCGACATTCTTACTTATCGAAAAGAGCTACAATTGATCCCCTATACTTGTGGGGCATCAAGGCTATTTTATGGCACCGTTGCCGGGGAGTGAAGCGGCTTTGGTAAGTGGAATTTGGTAATGAAACATTTATATCGTGTGCTGAAATTTATTGTCACTTGTTACTATGGAAAACAATCCTTTGAGGGGTTTGTTCGGGGTATCTTCACCTCGTCAAGAACCACAATTAGCTAACCCCCAACCTACTGCACCTACTGAAAATATTGAATATGAAATTCCTTCGGGTATGATAGAACAACTGCTAGCTAATCCTTATGCAGGAGATGGAACCGAATATCCTGATATGCACTTGATATATGTGGAGCAAATTTGTGGATTGTTTAAGCTTGCAGGTTTACCTGGAGACGAGGTTATGAAAAAGGTTTTCCCTTTATCTTTGAAGGGAAAATCATTGGCATGGTATAGGCTATGCGATGATATTGGATCTTGGAATTGGAATCGATTGAAATTGGAGTTTCACCAAAAAAAATCCTATGCATCTAGTTCATCGTGATCAGAATTATATATATAATTTTTGGCCTCGTGAAGGACAAAGTATCGCTCTAGCTTGGGGGAGGCTTAAGTCAATATTATATTCATTCCCCAATCATGAGCTCTCAAGAGAAATTATTATCCAGAATTTTTATGCTCGACTTTCTCGTGATGATCAATCTATGCTTGATACTTCTTGTACTGGTTCCTTTATGAAGAAGACTATTGAATTCCGGTGCAATCTTTTGGAAAGAATTAAATGCGACTCTAAAGATTGGGAACTCTACGAAGGTAAAGAGTCGGGTATTAAGCTTAAGTATGAATGTGTTAAATCCTTCATGAATACCGATGCTTTTCAAAAGTTTAGCACTAAATATGGACTTGACTCCGAGATAGTAGCCTCCTTTTGTGAATCATTTTCTGCTCATGTTGATCTCCCTAAGGAGAAGTGGTTCAAATATCACCCACCTATTAAGGAAGAAATTAAAGAACCGATACCAGCTAAAGAGGAAACCATAATTTATAATGTTGATCCAGTTGTTCCTACTACTTATATTGAGAAACCACCTTTCCTTGTTAGGATAAAGGAACATGCTAAAGTTTCAACTGTGATCAACAAAAGTTATGTTACAACACCTAAACCTGATGAACAAATCAAAGTAGAACCTAGTGTTGCTATGGTTAAAGATCTCTTGGAAGAAGATATGGATGTGCATGTTCTTTACTTCTGTAATGAAGCCACTAGAATTGCTAAACCCGATAAAGCGGATAAACATAGACCTGTTGTTGGCATGCCTGTTGTCCCAGTTAAAATAGGAGATCACTGTTATCATGGTTTATGTGACATAGGTGCTAGCATAAGTGCTATTCCATTTACCCTATATCAAGAAATTATGGATGACATAGCACCTGCTGAGATAGAAGAAATAGATGCCACTATCAAACTTGCTAATAGAGACACCATCACACCACTTGGGATTGTTAGAGATGTTGAAGTCTTGTGTGGGAAATTAAAATACCCTACTGATTTTCTTGTTCTTGGTTCCCCACAAGATGACTTTTGTCCCATTATCTTTGGTAGACCTTTCTTGAACACCGTTAGTGCTAAAATAGATTGTGAGAAACTGTAACACCCCAAAAATTTAATCAAATTTTAGTAAAGTAAAATTTGGCTAGAAATAAATTTTTGAGCTATATGAGGTCATTTATTAATTTCAGGGCCTTTTTTATTTTCTGTTTTACAAAAGTTCTCCTCTCCATAGAAGATTATTTTTGTGAAATATTGTGGTATGTGGTTGTTTTGTAAATCATTTCATTTATATCATAAACAACAGTAGGAAACATTTTCATAATGAAATTTTCCACAAAGTAATACTTTTAGTAGCATTTTCAATCTCTAAAATGCTTGTGTTGCACTAGGACCCTTTCAAATAATTATTTAAAATTCCACAAAAATTATGGGAGGTTAGGTGATGCCTATAAATCACTTTTGAGCAAAAACCTAACTATGTCTTTTGAAAATATTGAGTGAAACATCCTCTGTTCAATTCTTTCCCACTTTTGAGTTACAACTACATCCCTAATTTTCCTAGCCCCATTAATCCTGAAACTTTGGCACCTAGTAGTCCTTCCAACCAAAACCTTAACTCCAGGAGACCAGCTCCATTTTCATGTTTCAAGTCCACCAATCATGCCACTCAAGTTTCTGCCCAGAACTGAATTCTGGTAAAACTTGCACTAGCAAGTTTCTCATCTTACCAAACTAACTCCACTACCATCTATATCATCTAAAGATACCCCATCCTGCCAAGTTTCAAATCCATCAAAGTCCTCTAGCTTGCCCTAGCATTCTGTCGAACATTTCATGTGCATGAGATAAATCTGCAAGTTCATAAACTTGCATTGAGCATCTGCTCATCTGACCAAACCACCATGTCAAATAGCTCTAGTATACCCCAAATCAACTCTCTGGAAAGTGGCACCAGCATCAGAGGCTCCTAGACCACCGAGGCATTTCGTCGAGCACTCTGTGCACATGCTGTGGGCACGACCAGATCATGCGTATTGCACGCGTCGACACCAAGCTACTGCCGCCGCTCTGCTGCCTCCCCCTCTCGTCCTGATCCTCCCCTGGATCAGCCCGACTGCCCAGGAGCTCACCTACACCCTCGCTTGGCCTCTAGCACCGGCCACCGCCGTCCACGAAGACCAGGACCGTCACCTGACGAGTCCCGCACGGCCACATCTCTGCTCAACCTACGTGGCGCGCCCCGAGCAGTCCAACTCCTCCCAGGAGTAACTGTGGGCGGCCACCGCCCTCGCCTACCTCCACCGGCCACGCCTACTGCCGTAATGGCCGCCCCCGTCGTGTCTATCTTCGGGAAGCCGCGAAGCCGACCTCATGGGGCTATAAAAGGTTACCCCGAGCATGATCCCAACACCATCAGCCCCTCTCCTCCCTCTTTGAGCTCTCTCATTTAGAAGAACGACCAGAAGTGGTTATCTTCCTCACCTCCAACCGAGGTGGCCGCCGTTGCTGTTCGGTTGATTCCGACACCACTAGAGACACTCCCTCTCCAAGTTCTTCTCCAGTAGCTTTCTAGGGATCCCACGAATCCAACCCACCTCTCGATTCTGCTCAGGAGCCACCATAGGCGAAAGCTCAATCCCACCCGACACCACCCTCCACCGAAGAGCTCGCCGCCAGTGACTCCGTCCACTCCGGCGACCACAGAGGGTACCTACGGGTTCGCCTCGATCTCTTAAGCTTGTAGGTGGCCTCGCTTTTCTGAACAATGCCACCTTCACCGGTGCCGATCGCCGAAGCTCCGCCTCTGTTCGGCCGGAGAAGGAGGCGCGCGCGAGGATCGGTCACACCTGACCAGTGGGCCAGGCGGGCCCACTGTCAGTGACCCAGCGCCATGCCATCTCGACTTAAGTGGAGGCGTATTTCTCGAAATACGTCTCCTCCTCTGGAAAGCGTTGTACCGGACGCGTGTTCTCGCTCGTACTGTTTTCTTTTTCTGTTTTAATTTAAAATCCAGATTTGACTCTAACTTGGCTCTAGTTTTTAAACCATAATCAAAATGACTTGATTCTTTTTCTTCTATTTCTCAAATTTTATCTAGTTTATTTTAGTTTTTATTTCAAAATTTTCCAAACAACTTTTATGTACTATTTTGCGATTATGTGGTAATTAAAATATTCTAAAATAGGAGATGGAGGGGAGATATAATTTTCAAAGTTTTGGAATGCACCCAACATTTGTGCATGCTCAAGGCAAGCATCTTGAACACATGAATATATTCAACTCATATGAAATTTGCATAGTATTGGTCATACATGCATGATCCCCCTGGATGGTATTTTATTTTCATTTAATCATGAGGTAGATGTGAATATGGTTATTTTCACATGCCATATATGGCTGTGTTGGTCCAGGCTAATCTGCAGGAAAGGATCAGTCACGAGAAAAGTGATCGTGAGACTGAAATCTCGTTGTGACAAGAATGATCATTGAGGGTATGTTGGGACATACCAGGTGGTGACCCTATTAGGTACTGCCAAGGAGTTAAATTGTGCTAACCACTGCAGGAAAACTTAAACCTCTTGAGTTGACCGTAGATCGAGTCTTGTTCCCGTAACCCCCATATTGGTTTCGTGCTACCACTTGTCCCTACCACAGGCAGGGTACGGTTCAGTAAGTTGTTAACCCCTTTCCCTGCACACACTGTATAGAGAGCCACGATGAGGGTTTCCAGGTACTGGCTGCAATGCCAGTCATCGGGTTAGGGGGCATGGGTGTATCCGGCTGGGCCAAGAGGGGGGCACCCCTTGTAATCCACGCGTGTTAATAGTGATCCCATGTTACTCGAGACGATGGTCTCGCCGCCTTAGAGTTTCTCTTGAACGATGCTTTGGGTGATTCCTGGCATCCGGAAAGTTAATATGGCGTGTGCTGATCAGGTGTGTATTCAACCCAAAGGTTGTAACGGGAATTAGTCAGCGTCTCAGTGCTGGCTAAAGAAATCATTTACTTGTGGGTAAAGAGTACACCCTCTATAGAGTTATATCTATTCGAATAGCCGTGTCCATGGTTAAGGACTACAGTCTGGGTTGGTCAAGTGTCAATCTTAGTGTCAGTCTCCAGAGGCAATAATTGAAGTGATCATGGTTCCTTTTGTAGGATAATGATTGTCACTACTGGTGCTATTATGAATATTATTGTTGATATGGCTATTGTTGTGGACTAACCTTTTCCTCTTATGTTTAACCTTGAGTATCCCTTGGGATGGCTAGACTACCCAGGATAATCAAGTTTATTTTTGTTTCTG
Source organism: Triticum dicoccoides (assembly GCF_002162155.2). NCBI lineage: Eukaryota > Viridiplantae > Streptophyta > Magnoliopsida > Poales > Poaceae > Triticum > Triticum dicoccoides. The sequence continues at coordinate 409,896,640 of NC_041393.1, forward strand.
AGTATCACTTGGGATGGCTAGTCTACCTGGATACTTGTGTTATTATTTTCTTATAAGCCCTTTATGAGGCGTCGCCCAGACACCCGACTGTGGCATTTATTTTCAAGACCTCTCGAGGCGTCGCTTTTAGACACCCGTTTGGCATTTCTTTCCAAGACCTCTCGTGGCGTCGCTTGAGTTCTCGGGCGGTCTTATCTCGCCCGATTCTCTTTTAGACACCCGTTTGGCGTTTCTCTTGGAATTTCTTGGGTGGTCCAATGCCCAACATTCCATTTCATTTCTTTGATTTACTAATAACATGACTTATTTTCTGTATGAATATTTGTCATGCCATGCTTTAATGCTCAGTCAGCACATGCATGTAATTTTAATTCATCATGAGCATATGCATCCGGTATATCTTTTGTTCTTGATGTTTGCGAGTACATTCAAACATACTCACTGGCTTGTCCCTGGCTATTGTCTTGGCCAGATCATGATTCAGAGAGGAGTACTGCAAAGCCACCCCGCAACCTAGGATTCAGAGATAGCAGCCACGCGAGATAGGAGTTATCCAGGTCAGCTGTTCCTGTGGGAATGGAGTTCCATCAACGTTGGAGATCCACGAGTCGCTTCCATCATCTGCCACTAGAAATCATTGTTGTACTCAATGGACCTATATGGTCTTGTACTCAAATCCTTGTAATTGCTTGGCATTCTGTATCAAGGAAATACCCACAAGCAACAGTAATCCTGGGGCTGGTGGTGACATAAGGGTCGTTTGCTGGGAATTTATATCCCGGAAATCCGCCCCCTACAGAAACAAACTTTGGTGTTAGCTTTGGTGATGAGTCTCATGAGTTTAATTTTTCCAAGTTTAGTAGAAAGCTTCATGAAAAAGAATTGCCTAGTAAGGATGAAATAATTGGTCTTGCTTCTATTTTTGTGCCCCCTACTGATCCTTTAGAACAATATTTGCTAGACCATGCAAATGATTTACATATGCATGAAAGAAATAAAATAGATAAGATTTTCTTTGAACAACATCCTCTGCTTAAACACAATTTTTCTGTTGAAACTCTAGGAGGTCCTCCTCCACCTAAAGGTGATCCTGTGTTTGAATTAAAACAATTGCTAGACACTTTGAAATATGCTTATCTTGATGAAAAGAAGATATATCATGTTATTATTAGTGCTAACCGTTCAGCACATGAAGAAGAAAGATTATTGAAAGTTCTAAGGAAGCACCGAGCTGCTATTGGATATACTCTTGATGATTTGAAGGGCATTAGTCCCACTCTATGTTAGCATAAGATTAATATGGAACCTGATGCTAAACCCGTTGTTGATCACTAACGTTGGTTAAATCCGAAAATGAAGGAAGTGGTAAGAGCGGAAATCTTAAAACTTCTTGGAGCAGGTATAATCTATCCTATAGCTGATAGTAGATTGGTAAGTCATGTTCATTGTGTTCCTAAGGAAGGAGGTATTATTGTTGTTCCTAATGATAAGAATGAACTTATTCCACAAAGAATTGTTACAGGCTATAGAATGGTAATTGATTTTAGAAAATTAAATAAAGCAACTAGAAAAGATCATTACCCTCTGCCTTTTATTGATCAAATGTTAGAAAGATTATCTAAGCACACACACTTTTGCTTCCTTGATGGATATTCTGGTTTTTCACAAATACCTGTTTCTCAACCTGATCAAGAAAAGACCACTTTTACTTGTCCCTTTGGAATTTATGCTTATAGACATTTGCCTTTTGGTTTATGTAATGCACCTGCTACCTTTCAAAGATGTATGATTGCTATATTCTCGGATTTCTGTGAAAAGATTGTAGAGGTTTTCATGGATGACTTCTCTGTTTATGCGAAGTCTTTTGATGATTGTTTAAGCAATCTTGATCAAGTTTTGCAGAGATGTGAACAAACAAATCTTGTCTTGAATTGGGAGAAGTGCCACTTTATGGTTAATGAAGGTATCGTCTTGGGTCATAAAATTTCTGAAAGAGGTATTGAGGTGGACAAAGCTAAGGTTGATGCAATTGAGAAAATGCCATGTCCTAAAGATATCAAAGGTATTCATAGTTTCCTAGGTCATGCTGGTTTCTATAGGAGATTTATCAAAGACTTCTCTAAAATTTCTAGGCCTCTTACAAACCTTTTGCAAAAGGATGTTCCTTTTATTTTTTATGATGATTGTTTAGAAGCCTTTGAAACACTCAAGAAAGCCTTAATCTCTGCACCTATTGTTCAACCACCTGATTGGAACTTGCTTTTTGAAATTATGTGTGATGCTAGTGATTATGTTGTTGGTGACATTCTAGGACAAAGAGTTGATAAGAAACTGGATGTTATTCATTATGCTAGTAACACCCTAGACAGTGCTCAAAGAAATTATGCAACTACTGAAAAAGAATTCTTAGCAGTGGTGTTTGCTTGTGATAAATCTAGATCTTATATTGTTGACTCTAAAGTTATTGTTCACAGCGATCATGCTGCTATAAAATATCTTATGGAAAAAAAAGAGGCTAAACCTAGACTTATTCGATGGGTTCTCTTGCTACAAGAATTTGATTTACATATCACTGATAGGAAAGGAGCTGAGAACCCCGTAGCTATTAACTTGTCTAGGCTTGAAAATGTGCTTGATGACCCACTACCTATTGATGATAGTTTTCCTGATGAGCAGTTAGCTGCAATAAATGTTTCTCATAACACTCCTTGGTATGCTGATTATGCTAATTACACTTATGCTAAATATTTACCACCTAGCTTTACATACCAACAAAAGAAAAAAATTCTTCTATGATTTAAGACATTACTTTTGGGATGACCCACATCTTTATAAAGGAGTAGATGGTATTATTAGACGTTGTGTACCTGAGCATGAACAGGGACAAATCCTACAAAAATGTCACTTTGAAGCTTATGGAGGGCATCATGCTGGAGATAGAACTGCTCATAAGGTATTGCAATCTGGATTTTATTGGCCTACTGTCTTCAAGGATGCCCGTAAGTTCGTCTTATCTTGTGATGAATGCCAAAGAATAGGTAATATCAGTAAGCGTCAAGAAATGCCTATGAATTATTCACTTGATGTTGAACCATTTGATGTTTGGGGATTTTATTACATGGGACCTTTTCCTTCCTCTAATGGTATACGCATATTTTGGTTGTTATTGATTATGTTACTAAATGGGTAGAAGCTATTCCAACCAATAGTGCTGATCACAAAACCTCTATTAAAATGCTCAAGGAAGTTATTTTCCCAAGGTTTGGAGTCCCTAGATATTTAATGACTGATGGTGGTTCACACTTTATTCATGGTGCTTTCCGTAAAATGCTTGCCAAGTACGATGTTAACCATAGAATCGCATCACCCTATCATCCTTAGTCTAGTGGTCAAGTTGAACTTAGCAATAGAGAAAATAAAGTTGATTTTGCAAAAGACTGTTAATAGGTCCCGAAAGAATTGGTCTAAGAAATTAGATGATGCACTTTGGGCTTACAGAACAACTTATAAAAATCCTATGGGTATGTCTCCTTATAAAATGGTTTATGGAATGGCTTGTCATTTGCCTCTTGAGTTAGAACATAAAGCATATTGGGCAATTAAAGAACTCAATTATGATTTCAAACTTGCTAGTGAAAAGTGGTTATTTGATATTAGCTCATTAGATGAATGGAGAACCCAAGCTTATGAAAATGCAAAATTATTTTAAGAAAAAGTTAAAAGATGGCATGATAAAAGAATCCAAAAGCGTGAGTTCAAAGTCGGAGAATGCGTTCTTTTGTACAATTCTCGTTTTAGGTTCCTTGCAGGAAAACTCATCTCTAAATGGGAAGGCCCTTATGTCATCGAGGAGGTTTATCGATCTGGAGCTATCAAAATAAATAACACCGAAGGTGCTAACCTAAAGGTTGTTAATGGGCAACGAATAAAACATTATATCTCAGGTACGCCCATTAGCACTGAAAGTAATATTATGCAAACTTTGACACCGGAAGAACACATAAGAGTCCTTCCGGAACACTCCAGAATCATGAAAATAAGGAGGTACGTGATACGTTAAGTAAACGGACTCCGAAAAATCCACAAAAATATTTTTTGTCAGTTTTGGAATATTTATAAAATTAGGAAAATAAGAAACTTGCATGAAGCGTACCCTAGTGCGCACAAGACACCAGGGCGCGCCTGGCAACCAGGCGCGCCCAGGTGGGTTGTGCCCACCTGGGACACCTTCCGGACTCTGTTTTTCTTCTGCTTTCTTGTCCTCCAAGATAAAAAATCTTTATATACTCCCCGAACCTGTTGACCACCGTATCGCGGAGAAATCTTTTGTTTTCTTTCATTGCTGTTTTCTGGCAGATCCAATCTACCATGGTCGCTCCACGCTCCTCCAAGGACAAGTTCTTCGAGAACGTCATCAACCCATATCTACGGGAGGTGATGCAGCACCCTCAGACTATCCAGATGCATGAGGGGGTGTGCACATCCACGATGTGCAAGTTCCCAAGGGGACGGGAACCGTGGAGGCCAGGCTTGAGGCTATGTAGCAGGAGGTCTTCCGGTGCAAGGGGATGGTGGAACATGGACTCAATGCCAGTCACCTCATGACCGCGGACTACACCCGTGATCTCAAGGTGGATGGCAAGTCTATGAAGGACATCGTCTTCACCCTTAGTGAGCAAATCAACTTCCTCCAAAGAAAGATCTATGATCTTCAAAACCAAGTATTTGAATATGAGGCAAGGTTTAAAGGTATGAGTTTGGTTGCCACTTGCAGGACCCGATAGACTCACTCCTCCTCTTATAATGGTGAGCCTCTGCCATGGAAACCCGAGGACAAGATATCTTCATCACCACCTCCTTCTTCTTCATCACCAAAGGAAAATTGAGTTTTGGGTACGGGCACTCCCCTTGGCTTCCGCCAAGCTTGGGGGAGGTGCCCCGGTACCGTATCATCTCCACTATCTTTTTGCTTTTACTTATTTTAGTTCAATCTTTTACTTTAGACGAATAAAAGTTTAGTTTGATCCTTTCTTTTCGAGAGCTTGCCTAGTGATCTATCCTTGTAATCGTGTGCAAAATATATAATAAAGTTTAGTTTGAGTTTCTGCTTTCTTTACTTTCATGTTGCAATAAAAAGAAAGGAAATAAAAGAAAAAGATCATATGCTAATATTATGGTAGGTGATGGCACCACATAAGGAAAAGTATAAGTAGATTTTTTTTAGAGATTGACAAACATAGCATTGGTCAATGATGCAACTCATGAAAGAATTAATAAGGGAAGAGAAGATTCACATATAAATACACTATCCTAGAAATCTTTTGTGATTGTGAGCCCCCATCAAAATATTATATACCAAAATTGTTGGCGTTGGACAAGGAAGACAACTTAATGATTTATGTTTGTTCATATTCACATACAAGTTATATTTTCAACATGTGGTGCTTGCCCCCTATCTTTTCTAGCCAAAATTCCACACTAAGTAGAGATACTACTAGTGCATCCAAAAACCCTTAAACCCAAATCTTGTTTTCAAGAGTCCACCATACCTACCTAGGGATTGAGCAAGATCCCTCAAGTAAGTTTTCGTCGGTGCAAAAGGGCAATAAAAATTGCTTCTAAATGTGTGAGATCATTTAGTATAGGAGAAAACTGAGTGTTGCACGAACTTGTGATGGTGAAGAATAAAAGCGACATGCTGCATAATAAAGGTCATTATCACAAGGGGCAATGCAACGTGACGTTCTTTTGCACTAAGGGGTTGAGCATACAAACAATGTCAACCTCTGCTTCCCTCTGCGAAGGGCCTATCTTTTACTTTGTTGTATTACTTTTATGCAAAGAGTCAAAGTTTTCTCTCTATTCTTTTTTATTTTCTCCTTTGGAAAGCATCATGTGGTGGGAAAAAATCTAGGCACATATGTCCAGTTGAATATGGGTGGCATGAGTTATTATTGTTGGCATCACCCTTGAGGTGAATACGTTGGGAGGCGAAACTATAAGCCCCTATCTTTCTATGTGTCCGGCTGAAACGTTTTGCTCATGTGTATGCGATGAGTGTTAGCAATCATAGAAGACTATATGATGGTTGAGTATGTGGACTTGCCTAAAGGCTCTGATATGTGACCCTTCCTGAAAAGATGATGAATTGTAGTTGCAAAGTTGACTGAGAACATAGTTTGTTGGTTTCTAATAGAGTTTATGCTTTATACTTCGATTGTGTGATGGACTGTTACTTATTCATGAGAAGTTTATGATAAAAGCTCTATGATAAAAGTCTTATGTTTAATTTCGTTTCTGTTATAATAATCTACATGATGCTTCTATGTCCATATTTTATTTTTATCGACATCTCTCTCTAAGCATGTGGACATGTTTTCGATTTCGTTTTTCGCTTGAGGACAAGTGAGGTCTAAGCTTGGGGGAGTTGATACGTCCATTTTGTATCATTTTTTCCTACTGTTATTTATGATGTTTTTATGCATAATAATGCTTTTTGGAGTAATTCTAATGCCTTTTCTCTCATAATTTGCAAGGTACACACAGAGGGAGAATTCCGGCAACTGGAAATCTGGACCTGGAAAAGCTACGTCAGGCTACCTATTCTGCACAACTCCAAATAAGCTAAAACTTCACGGAGAATTTTTATGGAATATATGATGAATATTGGAGCAAATAAGTACCAGAGGGGGCCCACCAGGTGGGCACAACCCACCTGGGCGCGTCAGGGAGCCCAGGCGCACCCTGGTGGGTTGTGCTCACCCAGGCCCACCTCCGGTGCCCATCTTCTGGTATATAGGTCATTTTGACCTAGAAAAAAATAAGGAGTGGACTTTTGGGATGAAGCGCCGCCGTCTCTAGGCGGAACTGGGCAGGAGCATTTTTGCCCTCCGGTGGAATGATTCCGCTGGGGGAACTTCCCTCCCGGAGGGGGAAATCATCGTCATCGTCATCACCAACAACTCTACCATCTTGGGGAGGGCAATCTCCATCAACATCTTCAACAATAACATCTCATCTCAAACCCTAGTTCATCTCTTGTATTCAATCTTGTTACCGGAACTATAGATTGGTGCTTGTGGGTGACTAGTAGTGTTGATTATATCTTGTAGTTGATTACTATATGGTTTATTTAGTGGAATATTATATGTTTAGATCCAATATGCTATTTAATACCCCTCTGATCTTGAGCATGAGTATCATTTGTGAGTAGTTACTTTTGTTCTTGAGGTGACGGGAGAAATCATGTTGCAAGTAATCATGTGAACTTGATATGTGTTCGATATTTTGATAGTATGTATGTTGTGATTCCCTTAGTGGTGTCATGTGAACGTAGACCACATGACACTTCACCATATTTGGGCCTAAGGGAATGCATTATGGAGTAACAAGTAGATGATGGGTTGCGAGAGTGACAGAAGTTTAAACCCCAGTTTATGCGCTATTCCGTAAGGGACCGATTGGATCCAAAAGTTTAACGCTATGGCTAGAATCTATCTTAATACTTTTCTCGTAGTTGCGTATGCTTGCGGGAGGGTTAATCATAAGTAGGAGGCTTGTTCAAGTAAGAACAACACCTAAGCACCAGTCCACGCACATATCAAATTATCAAAGTAGCAAACACAAATCGAAACAACATGATGAAAGTGACTATATGAAATCCCTGTGTACTCTCAAGAATTCTTTGCTTATCATAAGAGACTGTTTTGGCCTGTCCTTTGCCTCAAAAGGATTGGGCTACCTTGCTGCACTTTTGTTACTACTATCGTTACTTGCTCGTTACAAATTATCTTGTTATCAAACTACTCTGCTACTTATAATTTCAGCACTTGCAGACATTACCTTGCTGAAAACCACTTGTCATTTCCTTCTACTCCTCGTTGGGTTCGACACTCTTACTTATCAAAAAGAGCTACAATTGATCCCCTATACTTGTGGGTCATCAACGTCCTTCATAGAGAAACCAATGTCATCAAATTCAACAGTGAGAGGATTGTCACGTGCAAGACGACGAACGGAGACAAGATTTTTAACTAGGTCAAGTGAAACAAGAACATTAGTCATATTAATTGGCATGGAATTAGCAGGAAAGAAACTATGACCGACATGAGTAATGGGCATGGAAGAACCGTCACCGAGGGTGATGCGGTTTGAGGTAGTGACAGGAAAGGAGGAAGCAAGGTTACCGGGGTGCGATGGGCGGTAGCCCCTATGTCCATGTACCAATCGTCGCTGCCTCCGTAGTTAGAGGGGGACGGCACCGAGTGCAGCGCGGCAAGAAGTGCGGGATCCCACGGGGCCGGCGGGAGGGGGTAGCCTCCGGGCTGAACCAGCGCAGGGGGCAACGCGTAGCCGCCGGGCTGCGGGTAGGCGCCGGCCGAGGGAGGCACGGGCAGCTGTGGGTAGTCGCCCCCACCCGCGTGGTAGGGAGCGGAGGCGAAGTGCGCCTGGGGCCCGGCGGGGTGCAGACCGAGGATGCCCGGAGCCCGTGGGACCGGCATGTGGTAAGCATGGACCACGCCGGTCCATGGGTTGGTGTTGACGGTCCAGGGCGGGGAGGGCTGGTGTTGGCGTGGTGCCCCCATACCCCGGCTGCTGCTGCTGCTGGTGTGGTGGCCCGGAGCGGCCGCCTTCTCGGTGTCGGTTGCGCCGACTGCCACCGCCGCCCCTATTGCTGCTGCTGTTGAGGGGCGGGTGGCGTGGGCGGGGTCGACGGGAGGGGGAAGTACCCTGATACGTCTCTGTCGTATCTATAATTTCTGATTGTTCCATGCCAATATTCTTCAACTTTCATATACTTTTGGCAACTTTTTATACTATTTTTGGGACTAACATATTGATCCAGTGCCCAGTGCCAGTTCCTGTTTGTTGCATGCTTTATGTTTCGTAGAAACCCAATATCAAACGGAATCCAAACGGGATAAAAACGGACTGAGAATTATTTTGGAATATTTGGGATTTTCCGGAGGAAGAATCAACGCGAAACGGTGCTCGAGGTGGCCACGAGACAGGGGGGCGCGCCCACCACCCGTGGGCGCGCCTGGCACTCTCGTGGGCCACCTGTAAGGGAGTTGACGCTCTTCTTTTGCCGCAAGAAAGCTAATTTTATGAGAAAAATCTAGGCGACAGATTCACCCCAATCGGAGTTACGGATCTCCGGATATAAAAGAAATAGTGAAGGGGCAGAATCTGAGAACGTAGAAACAGAGAGATAGATCCAATCTTGGAGGAGCTCTCGCCCCTCCCAAGCCATGGGAGCCAAGGACCAGAGGGGAAACCCTTCTCCCATCTAGGGAGAAGGTCAAGGAAGAAGAAGAAGAAGAAGGGGGGGGCTCTCTCCCCCTTGCTTCCGGTGGCGCCGGAACGCCGTCGGGGGCCATCATCATCACCGCGATCTTCAACAACACCTCCATCATCTTCACCAACATATCCATCACCTTCCCCCATCTATATTCAACGGTCCACGCTTGCTAATAGTTCCAATCATAAGTGCATAGAATTCCAAGTCAGGGATGACATGCTAGCTGTGGCCTCTCCCACATAATACTTGCTATCGGTCTAGTAACGTAGTCAATTGCTTAGGGACAATTCCACAACTCCTACCACCACTTTTCCACACTCGCTATATTTACTTTATTGCATCTTTATCTAAATAGCCCCTACTTTTTATTTAGGTGTTCTTTATTATCTTGCAAACCTATCCTATCACACCTACAAAGTACCTCTAGTTTCATACTTGTTCTAGGTAAAGCGAACGTCAAGCATGCGTAGAGTCGTATCAGTGGCCGATAGGACTTGAGAGAGTATTTGTTCTACCTTTAGCTCCTCGTTGGGTTCGACACTCTTACTTATCGAAAGAGGCTACAACTATCCCATATACTTGCGAGTTATCAAGACCTTTTTCTGGCGCCGTTGCCGGGGAGTCATAGCGTGGGGTGAATATTCTCGTGTGTGCTTGTTTGCTTTATCACTAAGTAAGTTTTATTTGTTGTTCTAAGTTTTTCTCTATCTTTAGTTATGGGTAGAACGCAACATACCAAAAAAATAGTTGTACCTACTGAACCAATGGTTGAAGAACCACTCAAAATCTATCACAGTCCTGAAGCTTTTTACTTGGATCATCTTTGATCCCTTTGTGCTCGTGCTGAATCTCCCACTAGCTTAGTTGAGGGCAAATCTTTAGATGAGCATGCTTGTTTTGTGCAACACCGTATATCTGAAAAGGGGAAACTTTTACTGGATCAAATTCATCGTTTGCAATGCTATGCTTGGAATTTATGTGAAATATATGATGTTACTTGTTGTTCTGAAAACCCTAAGAAACACCTTCCCTATCAATGTGAGTTTATTGATAATGGGATCGTATCTCCGTATGCTAAGGGTGTTTATAATTACTATGATGTTCAACAAATTGAAGAATTTGTTGCTTTTGAGGGTGCTTATGAAATTGCTTCATTGATTGAAAAGTATGATGCTACTCTCTACAAATCTGAAAATTTTGCCATACTTGAATATTGTTATGATAATTATGCTTCTAATGCCTATGTTAGACTGTATATTGAGAAATTCTCCGCTATCCAAGAAGAGACTAATATTTTGCAGGAAGCTATGGAAGAAGAAATTGATGAAACTGTGAGCTCATTAGATGAAAAAGATGATGAGGAGAGCGAAGAACAAAAGGAGGAAGAGCGGATTGATCACCCATGCCCACCTTCTAATGAGAGTAACTCTTCAACTCATACATTGTTTAATTCCCCTTCGTGCTTACCGAAGGATGATTGCTATGATCCCTTGAATTTGTTTGAAATATCCCTTTTTGATGATGCTTACTATACTTGTGGCCAAGATGCCAATATGAATTATGCTTATGGAGATGAACTTGCTATAGTTCCTTATGTTAAACATGAAATTGTTGCTATTGCACCCGCGCATGATAGTCCTATTATCTTTTTGAATTCTCCCGACTACACTATATCGGAGAAGTTTGACGGGCCCAGGGGTAGGGCATGGCCCCCACCCTCGTGGACAGCCTGGGACTCTTCTAGCCCAACTCTTTTACTCCGGGGGCTTCTTTTGGTCCATAAAAAATCATCAAAAAGGCACATCAATTGGACTCCATTTGGTATTCCTTTTCGGTAAAACTAAAAAAACAAACATAAACTGGCACTGGGCTCTAGGTTAATAGGTTACTCCCAAAAATCATATAAAATAGCATATAAATGCATATAAAACATCCTAGATGGATAATATAATAGCACGAACAATCAAAATTATAGATACGTTGGAGACGTATCAGTGAACAACATCAATGCCAAGGAAGTAGTGTAGCGCTCCCAGATCCTTGAGGGCAAACTCATCGCGATGATGAGCTGTGAGCTGCTGAAGAAGCCCAAGAGAGGATGCCGTCAGGATGATGTCGTCAACATAGAGCAGCAGTATGCAGTGGCAGTGCCCTGATGATAGACTAAGAGGGAAGCGTCGGAGCGGGCGGTGTGAAACCCAAGCTACTGTAAGAATCCAGCCATACGCTGGTACCACGCCCGAGGGGCCTGCTTCAGTCCATAGAGAGATTGAGAGAGCAAGCACACGTGACCGGGGCGCTCGGCGTCGACGAAGCCGGTCGGCTGCTCACAGAGGACCCGTTCCATGAGGTGGCCATGCAGAAAGGCGTTGGAAACGTCCAATTGATCCATGGGCCAAGCACGGGAGATCGCCAGTTGCAGCACTGTGCGGATCGTGCCCGGTTTAGCAACCATGGCGAAGGTGTCGGTGTAGTCCATGCCGGCGCGCTGACGGAAGCCGCGCACTACCCAATGAGCCTTGTAGCACTCGAGAGAACCGTCAGGATGGTTCTTGTGGCGAAACACCCATTTGCCACTGATGACGTTGGCATGAGAGGGTCGTGAAACAAGATGCCACGTGCGGTTGCGCTGCAACGAATCGAACTCCTCGCACATGGCAGCGAGCCAATGTGGATCACGAAGGGCTGCCCGTGCGGACGAGGGGATGGGCGACTGTCAGGACCCCGACTCAATGCCACATTGACCTAGCATGTAACACCTCATATCACTTTGCGGCCTCACGCACGGTATTCCCACGGGTGTCACCTTACCTTTGCCCGGGACCGTTTGCGCCTTTTGGCACATGTATATGATAGTGTCGCTAGCATCCATATGATAAGGAGCCCGGGCTGACATGGCTAGTCGTAAACCCAAAGTGGCACAAACTTACAAGGACAGGCATCCATGACCCAACATCGAACGTGTCGGTCATCAGCGAGTGAATCCAGGCTGTAGCACTGGGCTAGCAGGACTCCGGTGAACCGGGCTGTAGCGGGCTAACAGGACTCCAGAATTCATCGCATGACATTTCCCCGAAGGGACAGACACAGGAACGAAGAAGGACACATGCCGGCCAGCCTAAGTGTTCCGGAGCAGTAGCAAGCTACCATGGCTCAGTGGAAACACTAGGAGACATTTCCCGGTAAGAGAGGCTACTAAGGATAAACAACTAGATAGTCAGATCCCACACATACCAAGCATTTCAATAACATACACACAATATGCTCGATATGTGCAAATACAACATGGCATCACAACATGACTCTACAACTCAAACATTTTATTCAATAGGCTCCAAGGAGCGAGATATTACAAACATGGGTCTCATGACCCAACACTCAGAGCATACAAGTCAAAGCACAAGCGGAAGCTTAACATGTCCGAGTACAGACATCTACAAATGAAAAAGGCTGAGAAGGCTGACTATCTACCAGATCCTACCGAGGGCACAAGATCGTAGCTGAGGTAACAAGCTAAATGTCGAAGTCCACGTGGAACTACTAGCGAGACTGAAGTCTCTCTGCAAAAACATAAAATAGGCAAACGTGAGTACAAATGTACCCAGTAAGACTTACATCAGATCTATCTACATATGCATCATTATCAATAAAGGGGTGGTGGGGTTTAACTGCAGCAAGCCAGCTTTGACTCGGTGGCTATCCTAAACTACGACTGTAAGTAACTCTTTTGAGGTGGCGCACACGAGTCCACATATTCACCATATCAATACACCACTATGGATCCGCTCACGTCTCCCTACGAGAACGCCATGCATAGCACTCACGCTTATCTTGCGCATTTTAGAGTATCCACTTTCACTTGTCTATGAACTGTACAGGCAACCCAGAAGTCCTTTACCGCCGACACGGCTATTCGAATAGATCATATTAACCCTACAAGGGTGTACTTCTTCACACACGCTCTCACCACTTACCGCCGTTTACGCGACATGTACTCGGCAACCTTCAAGCAGAAGCCCAGCGAGGGTGTCGGCCACGACCTGACTAACCACACAAGTCTCTCGTCCAGGTTCATCGCCTATTCGGGTTCCATCCGCAAGGAGATCCGGCCGGGGTGTCGCTCACGGCCCCAAACGATGTGTGCAGGGTTCCCAAGCCCACCTCGACGGGTGGATCTACGCTTGGTACACCGTGCCACGGTGCCTAGTCTGTCCCAAGCCCACCTGTACCGGGTGCCACTTGGTAGACTACTAACCCTACCTACAAACACCAGAAACTAGTTGCAACTCCTGGATAGAGATCAAGTTGATTAATAAGTCGAGAGAGTCAATTAAGGATCCCAATGCGTGGTAGTAGCTGGTCATGGATCACAAACACAGAACTCAGTTCCTGAGGACGGCTACAATGAGACAACCCACCATGTACTCCTACATGGCCTCTCACCGCTACCTTTACCAAATCGTGTTCACACACTTAGCTCTCAATAGTAGGACATGTTCACACACCTCCGATTCATCCCCGATGAATCAGACCTGACTCAACTCTAAGCAGTAGCAGGCATGACAAACAAGCATGAATGAGTAGGCACATCAGGGCTCAAACAACTCCTACTCATGCTAGTGGGTTTCATCTATTTACTGTGGCAATGACAGGTCATGCAGAGGATAAAGGGGTTCAGCTACCGCAACAAGTAACAGTTGAATCGGCGTTGTCCTAATGCAGTAAAAAAGAGCAGGAGCGAGAGAGTGGGACTGTATCGGAATGAACAAGGGGGTTGTGCTTGCCTGGCACTTCTAAAGATAATATAGCTCTTCATCGGTGTCATCGAACTCATCGTGGGAACCACGTCTATCGAGAGGGGGCAAGTTCCGGCAACATAGAAGGAAACACAATCAATGCAATGCACAATATGATGCATGATCATGACATGGCAAAATGAGTGTGTTGGGCTAATGCAACTAGCAGCAGCTTAAATGAAGTTGGTTTGAACCTAAGATTCAAATTCAAACTCCATACGTGATTTATTACATGCCATTTAATTGATTTGTCCTAACCAGTAGCTATAAGTTGTTCTAACATGCATGAAAATGGTACAGATGGATAGATTGGATTTTTCTGATCATTTTTCATATATAAATTATTTGATTTGGAGCTACGGTTGAATTTCTATGAATTTTTAGAAGTTTAGATCATTTTCTGGAATTTCCTGAATTATTTTAAATCCAGAAAATAATTACTGCGTCAGCATTGCGTCACTGTGACGTCAGTGGTCAACGTGGCTGGTCCAGGTCAAACTGACCTGTGGGCCCTGCGTGTCAGTAGTTAATTAAACTAACTAATTTTAGTTAAACTAATCTGGTTAGTTAGCAGGGGGGCCCACTTGTCAGTGGCTCGGGTTTAGTTTAGCGAGGGGATTAGCACCTAACAGTGGTGATTAGCACTAACTAGCATCTAACTAATCCGGCTAGTGCCGGCCCCACATGTCATTGACCCGAGTGGGGCCCGACCAGGGTCAAAGTGGGTCAAACCCACCGGCGACTCGACGCCGGCGAGGCCTGAGACGGTGGCGCGGCTCGGAAAACGCCCACAGGGCACGGACGAGGCCGTTCTTGGGCTCGTTGGAGAGCTCTCGCTGGCGCGCATCGAGTGGTGGTGGTGGCCGAACCTACGGTGGCCGGAGCCGACGACGGCGAGCTCCGAGGCGGCGGACGGAGTTCGGGTGGTCGTGGGATCGGTGTTGCAGCTCGCAAGCGAGCCAACTGATGCGCCGGGGCTGCTCTACGGGGTGCTACGAGCGTGTTGGAGTCGCCGGGGTGACCAAATGGTCACCGGAGCTGCGTTGACGGCGAGCTCGGCCGGCGGCGTGCTGCGGGCAGCAAGGGGGCGACGGCTACGGCGAGCAAGAGGCAGCGGGGTTAGGGGGATTAGATGCAGGTGCTCACAGCGAGGTCGTAGGTGACCTCAGAGGGCTCGGGGATGGCCTGGTGATGACGAATTGGTCGACGGCGGCCGCCGGAGCAGAGGACGAAGATGGCGTCGACAAAGGTGCTACAGGGCGTCCGGCGTCATGTGGCTCGGCGGAGAGGATGGGGGCGTCATGGCGGTGGCCATGGACACGTCGGCGAGGCGAGGGAGGGCCTGTGGCCGTGGCTACGGCAAGCAGTGGCGACGGTGGCGCTCGGGTGTGTTCGAGAGAGAGCCAGGGAAGGGGAGAGGGTGCAGCGAGTGAGGGAGAGGAGCAAGGGGACACGGGGCGTCTCCGTGGAATCGCTAGAAGGGCCGAGAGCCTCTCGGTGGCAAGCAGGAGGTGGCCACGGCGGCGCGCGCGGCCAACAGGCAGCTGCCTGCTTGCTCTGGCGGGAGGTGGCCGATGACTGGCACTTGCCAGGTGGGCTGGGCCGGCACAGTGCTAGGCCAGGTGGGCTGCAGGGTGAGCGCCAGGTACTTCTCTCTCTATCTCTCTTTTCCTGTTTTCTTTTTCTATTATTCTGTAGCTTCTGGGCTTTATAAAAAATGTCAGGGCTTTTCCAAAAATCATGAAACTAATCATGACTACTGTTTGGAATATATCCAACAGTAAACATTTTAGTTTATGAATATTTGAGCATTTAAAATATTTAATAGCATTTAAATGCCCAAATGCAAATAATTTATGATTTAATCCAGATCCCAAATATGTCATGGAAAAATGTGCAACACCCCTGGTTATGTTTCCAGCATTTTCCAGAAATGATGAACATTTTTGAAAGCCATTTGGACTAACTGGAAATATTTTAGTTGAACCTAGTTGAATTCATTTGGTGCTAGGGTTTAGGCAATCCCTATTTCAGGTTTAACTGAAATTTAAACATGATGCAACACCAGATGCTAGCACTATGCATAATAGAACTAGGGATGTGACCACTCACCCCCACTAAACAAGAATCTCGTCCCGAGATTCAAGCGTAGGGTAAGATGAAAGGGGAGCACAAACTAACACAATCTTCACGATCCAAATGTCCTTCTCGAGGATGCTAATTCAGTGCTCCAATTGATCTTGACGTCTTTGCTTTGAGAACTCCAGCCAACATGACAACGAGAGAAGGAGACTCTAGAAGGATCGATCTTCTCGAAGATCGAACAACTTAGGATCAACTCGCGGAATGAGGCATAGCAACACCACTCGAGCTGAGACACAAAACACACATCTAGAGGGATGGAGTGGAACAAATGACGAGGGTTCACTAGGTAGACAACAATTCCACGCTTAAAAGGGTGGTGAACGGTTGTCAACGTAGCGAGGAGTTGAGTTGCCATGATGCCACAGCGGAACATCCTGGAGGAGGGTGATTCGTAGATTATTACCTTAAGTGGCAAAAAGAATTACCTTTGATTCAGAGATCATTGAAAATCTTTATACCAGCCTAAGGCAATTCTCAAGCGATCGTTTGGAGGGGTTCGGTAGAATGGCATACTTGGACTAGCATGGATGATGTGGATTACCTTGTTGAAAACAACACAAGGGATGATTTTGCTTGCGCGTGCTCTCAAGAACTTGAGCATTTCCATATTCATCAAGGTTTTACCAATTTCCGAAACGAGGATCCTGGTAGCACATCATACTACCATGATGAATACCGGTGGAAGATGCAGATGCAAAGGAAGATAACACCTTCTCAGATTTCACCTTAGCAATGCCAAGGTCGCGAGATCTGGATAATCGACCGAGAGACATTTAGCACTCCGCTTCTAATGTTCTCCTTGATGTGCTAGTGTATCCCATTCATAGATATGGTTTGATATCTAGAACATCAAGTAAAAGGTCGGACTTTGGGAACACAAAAATCCATAAGGAACAACTAGGGAGTAGATCCTACGAAATCCTTATGGGGAGGTGGCCAACTTCCTCAAACAAGATACTACAATAATAGGTCTTCCGGCTGGGTGTGTTGGCCACGACATCCACTTTACCGGTTATCGGGAGACCAATATTATAGTTCTTGAGAAATGTTCCAACCATCATATCTGCCTGAGATTCAGATCTGGTTGGTGTCAGAATATTCCATACTCATCAAGTCTAGAAAGAAAAATGAAAGTTTGCAACACAAATCGACGAGATGATGTTGCGAGATTCTCAGGGAATGAACTACGATAGCAAGCTCCAAAACATGAGCTGGTTCTGCTACATACATGTGAACACGTTGTCCAAGACAAGCATGACCACATAGTAGTCTTATAATGAAACACTACCGAGTTCAGGTGGGGAACCATCATCAAGGATTTCGAAGTCTTTACGCGCGCTAGACTTCTTTTCCTTGAACAAATCAATCAGTGGCTTGGTGTGCTAGGGACACATATAGAATGGAGGTTGCTAATCTCACAATCCAATGTATACTTCGCACATGCATGACTGACTTGGGATGATTCCAAGTGAAGCAAAAACAATCTTTCTCGGATACACGGCGGCAACTTACACCAAGTGCACATGAATTAGAGAAAGTCACATCATTCATCCGGACATATGCTCCATGAGCGGGTCATGAAGATAATGCTTATAAAAGTTTCCAATACTAGCTGGATGTTCAACACAATCATGGAGAGGTTAAATATGTTGCTGATGGGCTCAACAACAATTCATCCCGGTTTCCATGAAGAAGTAATTCCATAAATATGTGAACAAGTGATAGCACTGGTCAGACCCAAAAGATATAATGGTGTATGCTTGAGGAAAATCCACGAGTAAGACAACATTACGAACATCGTTGGTTCTGACTTGATTTGAGGATAGCCCACACCCAAATCAAAGGTTGGAAAAGATGATAGGTCCATTAACTGATCACGAGGGTCAGTCGATGAAAATATCAACTTTCTTCAACACACACATACAAAGGATATCCCTTTGAAATGAACTAAGTCAGGTAAGCTTTTATCTTCCAACTCTCCAAGTTGTTGTTTGGCTTAAACAACTAGCTCAGGGGTATCCCACACAGATTCTTGGAGAATGGGTGGTTTGGAGGAAACCCAACATGATCACGAACTCAACATAGCGGTCAGGTGACGACCTGGTGATACTTCCGAGAAGATATTCAGAAAATCACGAACCACCGATATGTTACTAAGCTCGAGAGCAATCTTGCTTTCCAGGCAAGATGATATGATCAGATGAGCGAGGGATTGACGAAATCCTAACTCACCGATCGAAGAGTGCACCAACAATAAGGACTAGGTAGCACAATCTATCTTAGAATGATGATTCAAGAACCAACACGCTAAGAATGAGATTATTGTCCTTTAACTACCAGGCAACAAGGTTGCTAGTAGTATTGGTTTCACACATCATAGTTCACATGTCGGCATTCCGGTTGCAACAACACAGGGACCGAGGAGTGAAAATGATGGAGAGAGTATCACTGTATCAAGAGTTCATAGGATGGTGTGCAATTCCCATGATAATCTTGATATAAAGATGGTAATACATCAAGGTGGAGCAGAGCAAAAGCTGGATTAGTATTTGATCTGCGGAGCACAACTACTTTGACCCAATCCTGGATATGGATGGGGTACTGGAGTTTGTTTCTCCTAGTCATTCCGGAATAGAATGGCTTGACGGACCACAAGAGTAGTGGCATCGATGAACACGGATGCATAACTACTCCTGACTATCAATTGATAGACGAGGTCAGAAGACAACTAAAGAGGGACAACCCAAAGGAACATATGTTTTTCTAAGTTGTGGATGCATGGATTAGTATGCCGAACAAATTCAGCATATTTCTTCCGGATAACCCATGCTAAAGAGGAAGGACTGACAGATTCACAACTATGAATGGAGGACTCATCAAGAGCATTCTGGTTGCGATCTTTTGGTTCAAAGAACTTCTGCCATAATGGTTCATGGTATTGGAAGAATGATATACCACGAACCTCAAAGACTATCGCAAAGGTTACTAATATCCTAAAGGTACGAGCAACACTAACAACATGAAGTAAGTAGGGAAATCTCGGGTTCAGAAACCCAGGAGTAGAATACCTACTACTAAGTGGAATCACAGGATGCTTTCGAGAATGAAGGCCAGAATCATCACACTGGGAACACAAATCATGGCTAGATTACTAGATGATCCCCTAAGACATCTAAGGTCATAATAATAGCTCCGACATATATGTTAAGGCAACAGAGTACCTCAACTCACCGATTAGTGTGGTTAATCTGGCCCAAAGGACATCGGAACGGGAGGAAGGGATTTTGCAAATGCTTCAGACTATTTAGAAACCTGGGATGACTCGGACAGCATAACGGCTGTAAATGCTCAAAAGATTGGAGACATGCTACAAAAATGGTGGCATAACCACTCGATCATCATAATATCAAGGTTCTGAGATCAACTATAAACATACAAAAGATAGTAGGAACTGAACTCAAGCTTAGAACCATCAATCCTAAAAGTCTACGGATTAGTAACACGTGATCCTAATAGAAAGAAGAGATAGCCTAGTTCCTTAACCCCGTAGGAAAGATAAGATGACTCAGATCAGAAGGGCATAAGGTATAAGGAGTAAAAAGAGCCTTATGTTCCAACCCACAATCAATTCCCCTACATATAACTAAAGCATTTCTAGACTCAACTTCGACCAGTTTGGCTTGGTAATCCTACAGGCAGTCAAGCTCTGATACCAAAGCTGTCAGGACCCCGACTCAATGCCACATCAATCTAGCATGTAACACCTCATATCACTTTGCGGCCTCATGCATGGTATTCCCACGGGTGTCGCCTTACCTTTGCCCGGGACCGTTTGCGCCTTTTGGCACACGTATATGATAGTGTTGCTAGCATCCATATGATAAGGAGCCCGGGCTGACATGGCTAGTCGTAAACCCAAAGTGGCACAAACTTACAGGGACAGGCATCCATGACCCAACATCGAACGTGTCGGTCATCAGCGAGTGAATCCAGGCTGTAGCACTTGGCTAGCAGGACTCCGGTGAACCGGGCTGTAGCGGGCTAACAGGACTCCAGAATTCATCGCGTGACATTTCCCCGAAGGGACAGACACAGGAACGAAGAAGGACACACGCCGGCCAGCCTAAGTGTTCCGGAGCAGTAGCAAGCTACCATGGCTCAGTGGAAACACTAGGAGACATTTCCCGGTAAGAGAGGCTACTAAGGATAAACAACTAGATAGTCAGATCCCACGCATACCAAGCATTTCAATAACATACACACAATATGCTCGATATGTGCAAATACAACATGGCATCACAACATGACTCTACAACTCAAGCATTTTATTCAATAGGCTCCGAGGAGCGAGATATTACAAACATGGGTCTCATGACCCAACACTCAGAGCATACAAGTCAAAGCACGAGCGGAAGCTTAACATGTCCGAGTACAGACATCTACAAATGAAAAAGGCTGAGAAGCCTGACTATCTACCAGATCCTACCGAGGGCACAAGATCGTAGCTGAGGTAACAAGCTAAACGTCGAAGTCCACGTGGAACTACTAGCGAGACTGAAGTCTCTCTGCAAAAACATAAAAAAGGCAAACGTGAGTACAAATGTACCCAGCAAGACTTACATCAGATCTATCTACATATGCATCATTATCAATAAAGGGGTGGTGGGGTTTAACTGCAGCAAGCCAGCTTTGACTCGGTGGCTATCCTAAACTACAACTGTAAGTAACTCTTTTGAGGTGGCGCACACGAGTCCACATATTCACCATATCAATACACCACTATGGATCCGCTCACGTCTCCCTACGAGAACGCCATCCATAGCACTCACGCTTATCTTGCGCATTTTAGAGTATCCACTTTCACTTGTCTATGAACTATACAGGCAACCCAGAAGTCCTTTACCGCGGACACGGCTATACGAATAGATCATATTAACCCTGCAGGGGTGTACTTCTTCACACACGGTCTCACCACTTGCCGCCATTTACACGACATGTCCTCGGCAACCTTCAAGCGGAAGCCCAGCGAGGGTGTCGGCCACGACCTTACTAACCACACAAGTCTCTCGTCCAGGTTCATCGCCTATTCGGGTTCCATCCACAAGGAGATCCGGCCGGGGTGTTGCTCACGGCCCCAAACGATGTGTGCAGGGTTCCCAAGCCCACCTCGACGGGTGGATCTACGCTTGGTACACCGTGCCACAGTGCCTAGTCTGTCCCAAGCCCACCTGTACCGGGTGCCACTTGGTAGACTACTAACACTACCTACAAACACCAGAAACTAGTTGCAACTCCTGGACAGAGATCAAGTTGATTAATAAGTCGAGAGAGTCAATTAAGGATCCCAATGCGTGGTAGTAGCTGGTCATGGATCACAAACACATAACTCAGTTCCTGAGGACGGCTGCAATGAGACAACCCACCATGTACTCCTACATGGCCTCTCACCGCTACCTTTACCAAATCATGTTCACACACTTAGCTCTCAATAGTAGGACATGTTCACACACCTTCGATTCATCCCCGATGAATCAGACCTGACTCAACTCTAAGCAGTAGCAGGCATGACAAACAAGCATGAATGAGTAGGCATATCAGGGCTCAAACAACTCCTACTCATGCTAGTGGGTTTCATCTATTTACTATGGCAATGACAGGTCATGCAGAGGATAAAGGGGTTCAGCTACCGCAGCAAGTAACAGTTGAATCGGTGTTGTCCTAATGCAGTAAAAGAGAGCAGGAGCGAGAGAGTGGGACTGTATCGGAATGAACAAGGGGGGGTTTGCTTGCCTGGCACTTCTGAAGATAATATAGCTCTTCATCGGTGTCATCGAACTCATCATCGGAACCACGTCTATCGAGAGGGGGCAAGTACCGGCAACACAGAAGGAAACACAATCAATGCAATGCACAATATGATGCATGATCATGACATGGCAAAATGAGTGTGTTGGGCTAATGCAACTAGCAGCAGCTTAAATGAAGTTGGTTTGAACCTAAGATTCAAATTCAAACTCCATACGTGATTTATTACATGCCATTTAATTGATTTGTCCTAACCAGTAGCTATATGTTGTTCTAACATGCATGAAAATGGTACAGATGGATAGATTGGATTTTTCTGATCATTTTTCATATATAAATTATTTGATTTGGAGCTACGGTTGAATTTCTATGAATTTTTAGAAGTTTAGATCATTTTCTAGAATTTTCTGAATTATTTTAAATCTAGAAAACAATTACTGCGTCAGCATTGCGTCACTGTGACGTCAGTGGTCAACGGGGCTGGTCCAGGTCAAACTGACCTGTGGGCCCTGCGTGTCAGTAGTTAATTAAACTAACTAATTTTAGTTAAACTAATCTGGTTAGTTAGCAGGGGGGCCCACTTGTCAGTGGCTCAGGTTTAGTTTAGCGAGGGGATTAGCACCTAACAGTGGTGATTAGCACTAACTAGCATCTAACTAATCCGGCTAGTGCCTGCCCCACATGTCATTGACCCAGGTGGGGCCCGACCAGGGTCAAAGTGGGTCAAACCCAACGGCGACTCGACGCCGGCGAGGCCCGAGACGGTGGCGCGGCTCGGAAAACACCCACAGGGCACGGACGAGGCCGTTCTTGGGCTTGTTGGAGAGCTCTCGCTGGCGCGCATCGAGTAGTGGTGGTGGCTGGACCTATGGTGGCCGGAGCCGACGACGGCGAGCTCCGAGGTGGCGGCCGGAGTTCGGGTGGTCGTGGGATCGGTGTTGCAGCTCGCAAGCGAGCCAACTGATGCGCTGGGGCTGCTCTACGGGGTGCTACGAGCGTGTTGGAGTCGCCGGGGTGACCAAATGGTCACCGGAGCTGCGTTGACGGCGAGCTCGGCCGGCGGCATGCTGCGGGCAGCAAGGGGGCGACGGCTACGGCGAGCAAGAGGCAGCGGGATTAGGGGGATTAGATGCAGGTGCTCACAGCGAGGTCGTAGGTGACCTCAGAGGCTCGGGGACGGCCTGGTGATGACGAATCGGTCGACGGCGGCCGCCGGAGCAGAGGACGAAGGTGCTCCAGGGCGTCCGGCGTCATGTGGCTCGGCGGAGAGGAGAGGGGCGTCACGGTGGTGGCCATGGACACGTCGGCGAGGCGAGAGAGGGCATGTGGCTGTGGCTACGGCGAGCAGTGGCGACGGTGGCGCTCGGGTGTGTTCGAGAGAGAGCCAGGGAAGGGGAGAGGGTGCAGCGAGTGTGGGAGAGGAGCGAGGGGACACGGGGCGTCTCCGTGGAATCGCTAGAAGGGCCGAGAGCCTCTCGATGGCAAGCAGGAGGTGGCCACGGCGGCGCGCGCGGCCAACAGGCAGCTGCCTGCCTGCTCTGGCAGGAGGTGGCCGATGACTGGCACTTGCCAGGTGGGCTGGGCCGGCACAATGCCAGGCCAGCTGGGCTGCAGGGTGAGCGCCAGGTACTTCTCTCTCTATCTCTCTTTTCCTATTTTCTTTTTCTATTATTCTGTAGCTTCTGGGCTTTATAAAAAATGTCAGGGCTTTTCCAAAAATCATGAAACTAATCATGACTACTGTTTGGAATATATCCAACAGTAAACATTTTAGTTTATGAATATTTGAGCATTTAAAATATTTAATAGCATTTAAATGCCCAAATGCAAATACTTTATGATTTAATCCAGAGCCCAAATATGTCATGGAAAAATGTGCAACACCCCTGGTTATGTTTCTAGCATTTTCCAGAAATGATGAACATTTTTGAAAGCCATTTGGACTAACTGGAAATATTTTAGTTGAACCTAGTTGAATTCATTTGGTGCTAGGGTTTAGGCAATCCCTATTTCAGGATTAACTGAAATTTAAACATGATGCAACACCAGATGCTAGCACTATGCATAATAGAACTAGGGATGTGACAGCGATGGTGGAGAGGACGATATTAACACCGCGCACGCATATTCGTGAGAGGTGTAGCGCATGTTGGGCCAGTGGATACCGGCTCGGGACCGAGTCATCATGCCAGCAGGTCGAGGGTGAGCTGCCGCGGGAGCAACCGACGAGGTTGGTGAAGAGTCCATCACAACCGCATCATGGAGGGGCCGGCAGGGGCAGAGCCTGACACAGCCGGGGCAGCACCCGACATGGGAGGAGCTGAAGGGCCACCCGAGGAGGCCGATGCAGAGGGGCCCGTAGCCGGGAGAGCCGCGGGGGGCGCGCCAAGGCCGCGCTCGCAGGGGCTGCAGGGAGCCGCGTCGGGGCCACGTGGGGCCGCGCCGGGGCTGCACCGGGGCCGCGTCCGAAATAGCCACACCCGAAAGGGCTACTCGGGGACGCATCGGGGCCAAGGTAGGGGCACCGTCAAGAAGCGTCGAATCCTCTACAGAAGGTGGTACCTGGTGAAAAGGAAATACCCGCTCATCCAAGTACACGTGTCGGGAGGTGTACGCACGATGGGAGACAGGGTCGTAGCATCGGTAACCTTTGGTGTTAGGGGGATATCCTAGAAAGGTACATGCTACAGAGCGAGAAGCGAGTAATTAGTGTGGTGCAGTGGAAGTGGTGCTAGGATAACACAAGCAACCAAAGATGCGGAGACCATCATAGGATGGAGGAGAATCGAAGAGAAGGTGATGTGGAGTATAGTTCCAACGGGGACGACATGGCCTAATTGAAGGAAATATGCCCTAGAGGCAATAATAAAGTTGTTTTTATATTTCCTTATATCATGATAAATGTTTATTATTCATGCTAGAATTGTATTAACCAGAAACATAGTACATGTGTGAATACATAGACAAAACAGAGTGTCCGTAGTATGCCTCTACTTGACTAGCTCGTTAATCAAAGATGGTTATGTTTCCTAACCATAGACATGTGTTGTCATTTGATGAACGGGATCACATCATTATAGAATGATGTGATGGACAAGACCCATTCGTTAGCTTAGCATTATGATCGTTGAGTTTTATTGCTATTGCTTTCTTCATGACTTATTCATGTTCCTCTGACTATGAGATTATGCAACTCCCGAATACCGGAGGAACACCTTGTGTGATATCAAACGTCACAACGTAACTAGGTGATTATAAAGATGCTCTACAGGTGTCTCTAAAGGTGTTTGTTGGGTTGGCATAGATCGAGATTAGGATTTGTCACTCCGTGTATCGGGGAGGTATCTCTGGGCCCTCTCGGTAATGCACATCACTCTAAGCCTTGCAAGCAATGTGACTAATGAGTTAGTTACGGGATGATGCATTACGGAACGAGTAAAGAGACTTGCCGGTAACAAGATTGAACTAGGTATTGAGATACCGACGATCGAATCTCAGGCAAGTAACATACCGATGACAAAGGGAACAACATATGTTGTTATGCGGTTTGACCGATAAAGATCTCCATAGAATATGTGGGAGCCAATATGAGCATCCAGGTTCCGCTATTGGTTATTGACTGGAGATGAGTCTCGGTCATGTCTACATAGTTCTCGAACTCGTAGGGTCCACACGCTTAATGTTCGATGACGATCGATATTATGAGTTTGTGTGTTTTGATGTACTGAAGGTAGTTTGGAGTCCCGGATGAGATCATGGACATGATGAGGAGTCTCGAAATGGTCGAGACATAAAGATTTATATATTGGATGACTATATTCGGACACCGGAATAGTTCCGGGGGTCACCGGATAAATATCGGAGTGCCGGAAGGGTTATCAGAACCACCCAGGAAGTTATGGGCCTTGTTGGGCCTTAAGGGAGAGAGAGGGAGCAGCCAACGGGTGGCCGCGCCCCCCCCCCATGGGCCAAGTTTGAATTGGACTTGGGGGAGGGGCGGCGCCCCCTCCTTCCTTCTTCTCCTAGTAGGATTAAGAAAGCGGGGATCCAACTCCTACTAGGAGTAGGATTGCCCCCCTTGGGCGCGCCCTATAGGGTCGGCCGGCCTCCCCCTTGCTCCTTTATATACGGGGGCAGGGGGCACCCTAGAACACACAAGTTAACGATTGTTTTAGCCGTGTGCGGTGCCCCCTCCACAGAAACACACCTCGGTCATATCGTTGTAGTGCTTAGGCGAAGCCCGGCATCGGTAACTTCATCATCACCGTCACCACGCCATCGTGCTGACGAAACTCTCCCTTGACCTCAACTGGATCAAGAGTACGAGGGACGTCACCGAGCTGAACGTGTGTAGATCGCAGAGGTGCCGTGCGTTCGGTACTTGATCGGTTGGATCGCAAAGATGTTCGACTACATCAACCGCGTTTATTAACGCTTCCGCTTACGGTCTACGAGGGTACATGGACTACACTCTCCCCTCTTGTTGCTATGCATCACCATGATAGATCTTGCGTGTGCGTAGGAATTTTTTTGAAATTACTGCATTCCCCAACACTAATGCTAAGAAGAAGTGTGCCAGTGGCGAGGGTATTGGGCCAAAATCGAGGGGGCACGTTGGAGTGAAACAAACAATGTGCGGACGCAGTCGTTAAGAGTGCAAAGAATGCGCTCGGCGTGACCGTTCTGCAGGGATGTGTAGGGCATGTGAGGCAAAAGGTGGTGTCGTAGGAAGCGAGAAGTTGACGAGTGGCAGCGTTGTCAAACTCTTTTCCGTTGTCATTTTTTAAGGGAGAATAGGGCGCCCGAACTGGGTGGTGATGTAGGAGTAAAAAGCCGTGAGAGTGGCGAGGACATCGGACTTACGACGGAGCGGAAACGTCCACGCAAAGTGAGAAAAATCATCAAGTAAAACAAGATTATATAGAAAGCCCGTGTTGCTCGCAACGGGAGATGTCCATACATCACTATGAAGTAACTGAAACAGAAAAGTAGAAATATTGTTTGACGCGCTAAAGGGTCGACGAACATGTTTGCCAAGGCGGCAAGCATGACAAGTGTGCTCGTCGAATTTATTACTTGAAAAGGAAAAACTCTTGAGAATCTGACGAAGGACGGTGGAGTTGGGTGACCCAAACATGCATGCCAAATATCGACGCCGGCGGAGAAGGCAACCGAAGAGGCGGTGGTGGCGGTGGCGGTGAAGGTGGAGTGCACCGGGTACAGAGTCATCGGGGCTGTCACATCGGTGGAGAACAATCCGCGTACGAGCGTCTGATACGTCCATTTTGCATCATGTTTTCCTACTATTATTTATGATGTTTTTATGCATAATAATGCTTTTTGGAGTAATTCTAATGCCTTTTCTCTCATAATTTGCAAGGTACACACAAAGATGGAGAATTACGACAGATGGAAACCTGGACCTGGAAAAGCTACGTCAGGCTACCTATTGTACACAACTCCAAACAAGCTGAAACTTCACGGAGAATTTTTATGGAATATATGATGAATATTGGAGCAAATAGGTACCAGAGGGGGCTCACCAGGTGGACAGAACCCACCTGGGCAAGTAGGGAGCCCAGACGCGCCCTGGTCGGTTGTGCTTACCCAGGCCCACCTCCGGTGCCCATCTTCTGGTATATAGGTCATTTTGACCTAGAAAAAAAAGGAGAGGACTTTCAGGACGGAGCGCCGCCGTCTCGAGGCGAAACTTGGGCAGGAGCACTTCTGCCCTCCGGCGAAGCGATTCCGCCGGGGGAACTTCCCTCCCGGAGGGGGAAATCATTGTCATCGTCATCACCAACAACTCTCCCATCTTGGGGAGGGCAATCTCCATCGACATCTTCAATAGCACCATCTCATCTCAAACCCTAGTTCATCTCTTGTATTCAATCTTGTTACTGAAACTATAGATTGGTGCTTGTGGGTGACTAGTAGTGTTGATTACATCTTGTAGTTGATTACTATATGGTTTATTTGGTGGAATATTATATGTTCAGATACAATATCTATTTAATATCCCTCTGATCTTGAGCATGATTATCATTTGTGAGTAGTTACTTTTGTTCTTGAGGTCATGGGAGAAATCAAGTTGCAAGTAATCATGTGAACTTGATATGTGTTTGATATTTTGATAGTACGTATGTTGTGATTCCCTTAGTGGTGTCATGTGAACATCGACTACATGACACTTCACCATATTTGGGCCTAAGGGAATGCATTTTGGAGTAACAAGTAGATGATTGGTTGCGAGAGTGGCAGAAGCTTAAACCCCAGTTTATGCGCTATTCCGTAAGGGGCTGATTGGATCCAAAAGTTTAATGCTATGGTAACAATTTATTCTTAATACTTTTCTCGTAGTTGCGTATGCTTTAGGGAGGGTTAATCATAAGTAGGAGGCTTGTTCAAGTAAGAACAACACCTAAGCACCAGCCCACCCACATATCAAATCATCAAAGTAGCAAACACAAATCGAACCAACATGATGAAAGTGACTAGATGAAATTCCCATGTACCCTCAAGAACGCTTTGCTTATCATAAGAGACCATTTTCGCATGTCCTTTGCCTCAAAAGGATTGGGCTACCTTGCTGCACTTTTGTTACTACTATCGTTACTTGTAAAAATTATCTTGCTATCAAACTACTCTGCTACTTATAATTTCATCACTTGCAGACATTACCTTGTTGAAAACCACTTGTCATTTCCTTCTGCTCCTCGTTGGGTTCGACATTTTTACTTATCGAAAAGAGCTACAATTGATCCCCTATACTTGTGGGGCATCAAGGCTATTTTATGGCGCCGTTGCCGGGGAGTGAAGCGCCTTTGGTAAGTGGAATTTGGTAATGAAACATTTATATCATGTGCTGAAATTTATTGTCACTTGTTACTATGGAAAACAATGCTTTGAGGGGTTTGTTCGGGGTATCTTCACCTCGTCCGGAACCACAATTAGCTAACCCCCAACCTACTGCACCTACTGAAAATATTGAAT
This sequence comes from Triticum dicoccoides, assembly GCF_002162155.2. NCBI lineage: Eukaryota > Viridiplantae > Streptophyta > Magnoliopsida > Poales > Poaceae > Triticum > Triticum dicoccoides. The sequence goes on from NC_041393.1 coordinate 409,925,680, forward strand.
ATGAAATTCCTTCGGGTATGATAGAACAACTGCTAGCTAATCCTTATGCAGGAGATGGAACCGAATATCCTGATATGCACTTGATATATGTGGAGCAAATTTGTGGATTGTTTAAGCTTGCAGGTTTACCCGGAGACGAGGTTATGAAAAAGGTTTTCCCTTTATCTTTGAAGGGAAAATCATTGACATGGTATAGGCTATGCGATGATATTAGATCTTGGAATTGGAATCGATTGAAATTGGAGTTTCACCAAAAAAAATATCCTATGCATCTAGTTCATCGTGATCAGAATTATATATATAATTTTTGGCCTCGTGAAGGACAAAGTATCGCTCTAGATTGGGGGAGGCTTAAGTCAATGTTATATTCATTCCCCAATCATGAGATCTCAAGAGAAATTATTATCCAGAATTTTTATGCTCGACTTTCTCGTGATGATCAATCTATGCTTGATACTTCTTGTACCGGTTCCTTTATGAAGAAGATTATTGAATTCCGATGCAATCTTTTGGAAAGAATTAAATGCAACTCTAAAGATTGGGAACTCTACGAAGGTAAAGAGTCGGGTATTAAGCTTAAGTATGATTGTGTTAAATCCTTCATGAATACCGATGCTTTTCAAAAGTTTAGCACTAAATATGGACTTGACTCTGAGATAGTAGCCTCCTTTTGTGAATCATTTTCTGCTCATGTTGATCTCCCTAAGGAGAAGTGGTTCAAATATCACCCACCTATTAAGGAAGAAATTAAAGAACCGGTACCAGCTAAAGAGGAAACCATAATTTATAATGTTGATCCAGTTGTTCCTACTACTTATATTGAGAAACCACCTTTCCTTGTTAGGATAAAGGAACATGCTAAAGTTTCAACTGTGGTTAACAAAAGTTATGTTACAACACCTAAACCTGATGAACAAATCAAAGTAGAACCTAGTGTTGCTATGGTTAAAGATCTCTTGGAAGAAGATATGGATGTGCATGTTATTTACTTCTGTAATGAAGCCACTAGAATTGCTAAACCCGATAAAGAGGATAAACATAGACCTTTTGTTGGCATGCCTGTTGTCCCAGTTAAAATAGGAGATCACTGTTATCATGGTTTATGTGACATAGGTGCTAGCGTAAGTGCTATTCCATTTACCCTATATCAAGAAATTATGGATGACATAGCACCTGCTGAGATAGAAGAAATAGATGCCACTATCAAACTTGCTAATAGAGACACCATCACACCACTTGGAATTGTTAGAGATGTTGAAGTCTTGTGTGGGAAATTAAAATACCCTACTGATTTTCTTGTTCTTGGTTCCCCACAAGATGATTTTTGTCCCATTATCTTTGGTAGACCTTTCTTGAACACTGTTAGTGCTAAAATAGATTGTGAGAAACTGTAACACCCCAAAAGTTTAATCAAATTTTAGTAAAGTAAAATTTGGCTAGAAATAAATTTTTGAGCTATATGAGGTCATTTATTAATTTCAGGGCCTTTTCTATTTTCTGTTTTACAAAAATTCTCCTCTCCATAGAAGATTATTTTTGTGAAATATTGTGGTATGTGGTTGTTTTGTAAATCATTTCATTTATATCATAAACAACAGTAGGAAACATTTTCATAATGAAATTTTCCACAAAGTAATACTTTTAGTAGCATTTTCAATCTCTAAAATGCTTGTGTTGCACTAGGACCCTTTCAAATAATTATTTAAAATTCCACAAAAATTATGGGAGGTTAGGTGATGCCTATAAATCACTTTTGAGCAAAAACCTAACTATGTCTTTTGAAAATATTGAGTGAAACATCCTCTGTTCAATTCTTTCACACTTTTGAGTTACAACTACATCCCTAATTTTCCTAGCCCCATTAATCCTAAAACTTTGGCACCTAGTAGTCCTTCCAACCAAAACCTTAACTCCAGGAGACCAGCTCCATTTTCATCTTTCAAGTCCACCAATCATGCCACTCAAGTTTCTGCCCAGAACTGAATTCTGGTAAAACTTGCACTAGCAAGTTTCTCATCTTACCAAACTAACTCCACTACCATCTCTATCATCTAAAGATACCCCATCCTGCCAAGTTTCAAATCCATCAAAGTCCTCTAGCTTGCCCTAGCATTCTGTCGAACATTTCATGTGCATGAGATAAATCTGCAAGTTCATAAACTTGCATTGAGCATCTGCTCATCTGACCAAACCACCATGTCAAATAGCTCTAGTATACCCCAAATCAACTCTCTGGAAAGTGGCACCAGCATCAGAGGCTCCTAGACCACCGAGGCATTTCATTGAGCACTCTGTGCACATGTTGTGGGCACGACCAGATCATGCATATTGCACGCGTCGACACCGAGCTACTCCCGCCGCTCTGCTGCCTCCCCCTCTCGTCCTGATCCTCCCCTGGATCAGCCCGACCGCCCAGGAGCTCACCGACACCCTCGCTTGGCCTCTAGCACCGGCCACCGCCGTCCACGAAGACCAGGACCGTCACCTGACGAGTCCCGCATGTCCACGTCTCTGCTCAACCTGCGTGGCGCGCCCCGAGCAGTCCAACTCCTCCCAGGAGTAACTGCGGGCGGCCACCGCCCTCGCCTACCTCCACCGGCCACGCCTACCGCCGTAATGGCCGCCGCCGTCGTGTCTATCTTCGGGAAGCCGCGAAGCCGACCTCATGGGGCTATAAAAGGTTACCCCGAGCATGATCCCAACACCATCAGCCCCTCTCCTCCCTCTTTGAGCTCTCTCATTTAGAAGAACGACCAGAAGCGGTTATCTTCCTCACCTTCGACCAAGGCGGCCGCCGTTGCTGTTCGGTTGATTCCGACACCACTAGAGACACTCCCTCTCCAAGTTCTTCTCCAGTAGCTTTCTAGGGATCCCACGAATCCAACCCACCTCTCGATTCTGCTCAGGAGCCACCATAGGCGAAAGCTCAATCCCACCCGACACCACCCTCCACCGAAGAGCTCGCCGCCAGTGACTCCGTCCACTCCGGCGACCACAGAGGGTACCTACGGGTTCGCCTCGATCTCCTGAGCTCGTAGGTGGCCTCGCTTTTCTGAATAGTGCCACCGTTCACCGGTGCCGATCGCCGAAGCTCCGCCTCTGTTCGGCCGGAGAAGGAGGCGCGCGCGAGGATCGGTCGCACCTGACCAGTGGGCCAGCGGGCCCACTGTCAGTGACCCAGCGCCATGCCAGCTCGACTTAAGTGGAGGCGTATTTCTCGAAATACGTCTCCTCCTCTGGAAAGCGTTGTACCGGACGCGTAATCACTGAAGTACGTTTTCCCTATTCTGAAAGCGTGTTCTCGCTCGTACTGTTTTCTTTTTCTGTTTTAATTTAAAATCCAGATTTGACTCTAACTTGGCTCTAGTTTTTAAACCACAACTCAAAATGACTTGATTCTTTTTCTTATATTTCTCAAATTTTATCTAGTTTATTTTAGTTTTTATATCGAAATTTTCCAAACAACTTTTATGTACTGTTTTGGGATTATGTGGTAATTAAAATATTCTAAAAATAGGAGATGGAGGGGAGATATAATTTTCAAAGTTTTGGAATGCACCCAACATTTCTGCATGCTCAAGGCAAGCATCTTGAACACATGAATATATTCAACTCATATGAAATTTGCATAGTATTGGTCATACATGCATGATCCCCCTGGATGGTATTTTATTTTCATTTAATCATGAGGTAGATGTGAATATGGTTATTTTCACATGCCATATATGGCGGTCTTGGTCCAGGCTAATCTGCAGGAAAGGATCAGTCACGAGAAAAGCGACCGTGAGACTGAAATCTCGTTGTGACGAGAATGATCATTGAGGGTATGTTGGGACATACCAGGTGGTGACCCTATTAGGTACTGCCAAGGAGTTAAATTGTGCTAACCACTGCAGGAAAACTTAAACCTCTTGAGTTGACCGTAGATCGAGTCTTGTTCCCGTAACCCCCATATTGGTTTCGTGCTACCACTTGTCCCTACCACAGGCAGGGTACGGTTCAGTAAGTTGTTAACCCCTTTCCCTGCACACACTGTATAGAGAGCCACGATGAGGGTTTCCAGGTACTGGCTGCAATGCCAGTCATCGGGTTAGGGGCATGGGTGTATCCGGCTGGGCCGAGAGGGGGGCACCCCTTGTAATCCACGCGTGTTAATAGTGATCCCATGCTACTCGAGATGATGGTCTCCCCGCCTTAGAGTTTCTCTTGAACGATGCTTTGGGTGATTCCTGGCATCCAGAAAGTTAATCTGGCGTGTGCTGGTCAGGTGTGTATTCAACCCAAAGGTCGTAACGGGAATTAGTCAGCGTCTCAGTGCTGGCTAAAGAAATCATTTACTTGTGGGTAAAGAGTACACCCTCTATAGAGTTATATCTATTCGAATAGCCGTGTCCATGGTTAAGGACTACAGTCTGGGTTGGTCAAGTGTCGATCTTAGTGTCAGTCTCCGGAGGAAATAATTGAAGTGATCATGGTTCCTTTTGTAGGATAATGATTGTCACTACTGGTGCTATTATGAATATTATTGTTGATATGGATATTGTTGTGGACTAACCTTTTCATCTTAAGTTTAACCTTGAGTATCCCTTGGGATGGCTAGACTACCCGGGATAATCAAGTTTATTTTTGTTTCTGAGTATCACTTGGGATGGCTAGTCTACCTGGATACTTGTGTTATTATTTTCTTACAAGCCCTTTATGAGGCGTCGCCCAGACACCCAACTGTGGCATTTATTTTCAAGACCTCTCGAGGCGTCGCTTTTAGACACCCGTTTGGCATTTCTTTCCAAGACCTCTCGTGGCGTCGCTTGAGTTCTCGGGCGATCTTATCTCGCCCGATTCTCTTTTAGACACCCGTTTGGCGTTTCTCTTGGAATTTCTTGGGTGGTCCAATGCCCAACATTCCATTTCATTTCTTTGATTTACTAATAACATGACTTATTTTCTGGATGAATATTTGTCATGCCATGCTTTAATGCTCAGTCAGCACATGCATGTAATTTTAATTCATCATGAGCATATGCATCCGGTATATCTTTTGTTCTTGATGTTTGCGAGTACATTCAAACATACTCACTGGCTTGTCCCTGGCTATTGTCTTGGCCAGATCATGATTCAGAGAGGAGTACTGCAAAGCCACCCCGCAACCTAGGATTCAGAGATAGCAGCCACGCGAGATAGGAGTTATCCAGGTCAGCTGTTCCCGTGGGAATGGAGTTACACCAACGTTGGAGATCCACGAGTCGCTTCCATCATCTGCCACTAGAAATCATTGTTGTACTCAATGGACCTATATGGTCTTGTACTCAAATCCTTGTAATTGCTTGGCATTCTGTATCAAGGAAATACCCACAAGCAACAGTAATCCTGGGGCTGGTGGTGACATAAGGGTCATTTGCTGGGAATTTATGTCTCGGAAATCCGCCCCCTACAGAAACAAACTGTGGTGTTAGCTTTGGTGATGAGTCTCATGAGTTTAATTTTTCCAAGTTTAGTAGAAAGCTTCATGAAAAAGAATTGCCTAGTAGGGATGAAATAATTGGTCTTGCTTCTATTGTTGTTCCCCCTACTGATCCTTTAGAACAATATTTGCTAGACCATGCAAATGATTTACATATGCATGAAAGAAATAAAATAGATAAGATTTTCTTTGAACAACGTCCTCTGCTTAAACACAATTTTCCTGTTGAAACTCTAGGAGGTCCTCCTCCACCTAAAGGTGATCCTGTGTTTGAATTAAAACAATTGCCAGACACTTTGAAATATGCTTATCTTGATGAAAAGAAGATATATCATGTTATTATTAGTGCTAACCGTTCAGCACATGAAGAAGAAAGATTATTGAAAGTTCTAAGGAAGCACCGAGCTGCTATTGGATATTCTCTTGATGATTTGAAGGGCATTAGTCCCACTCTATGTTAGCACAAGATTAATATGGAACCTGATGCTAAACCCGTTGTTGATCACTAACGTTGGTTAAATCCGAAAATGAAGGAAGTGGTAACAGCGGAAATCTTAAAACTTCTTGGAGCAGGTATAATCTATCCTATAGCTGATAGTAGATTGGTAAGTCATGTTCATTGTGTTCCTAAGAAAGGAGGTATTACTGTTGTTCCTAATGATAAGAATGAACTTATTCCACAAAGAATTGTTATAGGCTATAGAATGGTAATTGATTTTAGAAAATTAAATAAAGCAACTAGAAAAGATCATTACCCTCTGCCTTTTATTGATCAAATGTTAGAAAGATTATCTAAGCACACACATTTTGCTTCCTTGATGGATATTCTGGTTTTTCACAAATACCTGTTTCTCAACCTGATCAAGAAAAGACCACTTTTACTTGTCCCTTTGGAATTTATGCTTATAGACATTTGCCTTTTGGTTTATGTAATGCACCTGCTACCTTTCAAAGATGTATGATTACTATATTCTCGGATTTCTGTGAAAAGATTGTAGAGGTTTTCATGGATGACTTCTCTGTTTATGCGAAGTCTTTTGATGATTGTTTAAGCAATCTTGATCGAGTTTTGTAGAGATGTGAACAAACAAATCTTGTCTTGAATTGTGAGAAGTGCCACTTTATGGTTAATGAATGTATCGTCTTGGGTCATAAAATTTCTGAAAGAGGTATTGAGGTGGACAAAGCTAAGGTTGATACAATTGAGAAAATGCCATGTCCTAAAGATATCAAAGGTATTCATAGTTTCCTAGGTCATGCTGGTTTCTATAGGAGATTTATCAAAGACTTCTCTAAAATTTCTAGGCCTCTTACAAACCTTTTGCAAAAGGATGTTCCTTTTATTTTTTATGATGATTGTTTAGAAGCCTTTGAAACACTCAAGAAAGCCTTAATTTCTGCACCTATTGTTCAACCACCTGATTGGAACTTGCTTTTTGAAATTATGTGTGATGCTAGTGATTATGTTGTTGGTGATGTTCTAGGACAAAGAGTTGATAAGAAACTGGATGTTATTCATTATGCTAGTAACACCCTAGACAGTGCTCAAAGAAATTATGCAACTACTGAAAAAGAATTCTTAGCAGTGGTGTTTGCTTGTGATAAATCTAGATCTTATATTGTTGACTCTAAAGTTATTGTTCACAGCGATCATGCTGCTATAAAATATCTTATGGAAAAGAAAGAGGCTAAACCTAGACTTATTCGATGGGTTCTCTTGCTACAAGAATTTGATCTACATATCACTGATAGGAAAGGAGCTGAGAACCCCGTAGCTATTAACTTGTCTAGGCTTGAAAATGTGCTTGATGACCCACTACCTATTGATGATAGTTTTCCTGATGAGCAGTTAGCTGCAATAAATGTTTCTCATAACACTCCTTGGTATGCTGATTATGCTAATTACACTTATGCTAAATATTTACCACCTAGCTTTACATACCAACAAAAGAAAAAAAATTCTTCTATGATTTAAGACATTACTTTTGGGATGACCCACATCTTTATAAAGGAGTAGATGGTATTATTAGACGTTGTGTACCTGAGCATGAACAGGGACAAATCCTACAAAAATGTCACTTTGAAGCTTATGGAGGGCATCATGCTGGAGATAGAACTGCTCATAAGGTATTGCAATCTGGATTTTATTGGCCTACTGTCTTCAAGGATGCCCGTAAGTTCGTCTTATCTTGTGATGAATGCCAAAGAATAGGTAATATCAGTAAGCGTCAAGAAATGCCTATGAATTATTCACTTGATGTTGAACCATTTGATGTTTGGGGATTTTATTACATGGGACCTTTTCCTTCCTCTAATGGTATACGCATATTTTGGTTGTTATTGATTATGTTACTAAATGGGTAGAAGCTATTCCAACCAATAGTGCTGATCACAAAACCTCTATTAAAATGCTCAAGGAAGTTATTTTCCCAAGGTTTGGAGTCCCTAGATATTTAATGACTGATGGTGGTTCACACTTTATTCATGGTGCTTTCCGTAAAATGCTTGCCAAGTACGATGTTAACCATAGAATCGCATCACCCTATCATCCTTAGTCTAGTGGTCAAGTTGAACTTAGCAATAGAGAAAATAAAGTTGATTTTGCAAAAGACTGTTAATAGGTCCCGAAAGAATTGGTCTAAGAAATTAGATGATGCACTTTGGGCTTACAGAACAGCTTATAAAGATCCTATGGGTATGTCTCCTTATAAAATGGTTTATGGAATGGCTTGTCATTTGCCTCTTGAGTTAGAACATAAAGCATATTGGGAAATTAAAGAACTCAATTATGATTTCAAACTTGCTAGTGAAAAGTGGTTATTTGATATTAGCTAATTAGATGAATGGAGAACCCAAGCTTATGAAAATGCAAAATTATTTTAAGAAAAAGTTAAAAGATGGCATGATAAAAGAATCCAAAAGCGTGAGTTCAAAGTCGGAGAATGCGTTCTTTTGTACAATTCTCGTTTCAGGTTCCTTGCAGGAAAACTCATCTCTAAATGGGAAGGCCCTTATGTCATCGAGGAGGTTTATCGATCTGGAGCAATCAAAATAAATAACACCGAAGGTACTAACCTGAAGGTTGTTAATGGGCAACGAATAAAACATTATATCTCAGGTACGCCCATTAGCACTGAAAGTAATATGTGCAAACTTTGACACCGGAAGAACACATAAGAGTCCTTCCGGAACACTCCAGAATCGTGAAAATAAGGAGGTACGTTATACGGTAAGTAAACGGACTCCGAAAAATCTGCAAAAATATTTTTTGTCAGTTTTGGAATATTTATAAAATTAGGAAAATAAGAAACTTCCATGAAGCGTACCCTGGTGCGCACAAGACACCAGGGCGCGCCTGGCAACCAGGCGCGCCCAGGTGGGTTGTGCCCACCTGGGACACCTTCTGGACTCCATTTTTCTTCTGTTTTCTTGTCCTCCAAGATAAAAAATCTTTATATACTCCCTGAACCTGTTGACCACCGTATCACAGAGAAATCTTTTGTTTTCTTTCATTGCTATTTTCTGGCAGATCCAATCTACCATGGTCGCTCCATGCTCCTCCAAGGACAAGTTCTTCGAGAACGTCATCAACCCATATCTACGGGAGGTGATGCAGCACCCTTAGACTATCCAGATGCATGAGGGGGTGTGCACATCCACGATGTGCAAGGTCCCAAGGGGACGGGAACCGTGGAGGCCAGGCTTGAGGCTATGTAGCAGGAGGTCTTCCGGTGCAAGGGGATGGTGGAACATGGACTCAATGCCAGTCACCTCATGACCGCGGACTACACCCATGATCTCAAGGTGGATGGCAAGTCTATGAAGGACATCGTCTTCACCCTCAGTGAGCAAATCAACTTCCTCCAAAGCAAGATCTATGATCTTCAAAACCAAGTATTTGAATATGAGGCAAGGTTTAAAGGTATGAGTTTGGTTGCCAGTTGCAGGACCCGATAGACTCACTCCTCCTCTTATAATGGTGAGCCTCTGCCATGGAAACCCGAGGACAAGATATCTTCATCACCACCTCCTTCTTCTTCATCACCAAAGGAAAATTGAGTTTTGGGTATGGGCACTCCCCTTGGCTTCCGCCAAGCTTGGGGGAGGTGCCCCGGTATCGTATCATCTCCACTATCTTTTTGCTTTTACTAATTTTAGTTCGATCTTTTACTTTAGACGAATAAAAGTTTAGTTTGATCCTTTCTTTTCGAGAGCTTGCCTAGTGATCTATCCTTGTAATCGTGTGCAAAATATATAATAAAGTTTAGTTTGAGTTTCTGCTTTCTTTACTTTCATGTTGCAATAAAAAGAAAGGAAATAAAAGAAAAAGATCATATGTTAATCTTATGGTAGGTGATGGCACCACATAAGGAAAAGTATAAGTAGATTTTTTTTAGAGATTGACAAACATATCATTGGTCAATGATGCAACTCATGAAAGAATTAATAAGGGAAGAGAAGATTCACATATAAATACACTATCCTAGAAATCTTTTGTGATTGTGAGCCCCCGTCAAAATATTATATGCCAAAATTGTTGGCGTTGGACAAGGAAGACAACTTAATGATTTATGTTTGTTCATATTCACATACAAGTTATATTTTCAACATGTGGTGCTTGCCCCCTATCTTTTCTAGCCAAAATTCCACACTAAGTAGAGATACTACTAGTGCATCCAAAAACCCTTAAACCCAAATCTTGTTTTCAAGAGTCCACCATACCTACCTAGGGATTGAGCAAGATCCCTCAAGTAAGTTTTCATCGGTGCAAAAGGGCAATAAAAATTGCTTCTAAATGTGTGAGATCATTTAGTATAAGAGAAAACTGAGCGTTGCACGAACTTGCGATGGTGAAGAATAAAAGCGACATGCTGCATAATAAAGGTCGTTATCACAAGGGGCAATGCAACATGACGTTCTTTTGCACTAAGGGGTTGAGCATAAAAACAATGTCAACCTCTGCTTCCCTCTGCGAAGGGCCTATCTTTTACTTTGTTGTATTACTTTTATGCAAAGAGTCAAAGTTTTCTCTCTATTCTTTTTTATTTTCTCCTTTGGCAATCATCATGTGGTGGGAAAAAATCTAGGCACATATGTCCAGTTGAATATGGGTGGCATGAGTTATTATTGTTGGCATCACCCTTGAGGTGAATACGTTGGGAGGCGAAACTATAAGCCCCTATCTTTCTATGTGTCCGGCTGAAACATTTTGCTCATGTGTATGCGATGAGTGTTAGCAATCATAGAAGACTATATGATGGTTGAGTATGTGGACTTGCCTAAAGGCTCTGATATGTGACCCTTCCTAAAAAGATGATGAATTGTAGTTGCAAAGTTGACTGAGAACATAGTTTGTTGGTTTCTAATAGAGTTTATGCTTTATACTTCGATTGTGTGATGGACTGTTACTTATTCATGAGAAGTTTATGATAAAAGCTCTATGATAAAAGTCTTATGTTTAATTTCGTTGTTGTTATAATAATCTACATGATGCTTCTATGTCCATATTTTATTTTTATCGACACCTCTCTCTCTCTAAGCATGTGGACATGTTTTCGATTTCGTTTTTCGCTTGAGGACAAGTGAGGTCTAAGCTTGGGGGAGTTGATACGTCCATTTTGTATCATTTTTTCCTACTGATATTTATGATGTTTTTATGCATAATAATGCTTTTTGGAGTAATTCTAATGCCTTTTCTCTCATAATTTGCAAGGTACACACAAAGAGGGAGAATTCCGGCAACTGGAAATCTGGACCTGGAAAAGCTACGTCAGGCTACCTATTCTGCACAACTCCAAATAAGCTGAAACTTCACGGAGATTTTTTATGGAATATATGATGAATATTGGAGCAAATAAGTACCAGAGGGGGCCCACCAGGTGGGCACAACCTAGCCCCGGGCGTTTGGTCTTTTCGGTTTGTTCGGTCCGGTCTTTTCGGTCTTTCAAAATTTCGGTCTCCCATAATTGAAGACCGATATAATTTCGGTCTTTTCGGTTATTCACTATTCGGTCTTCGGTCTTTACTATTCGGTCTTCGGTCCTGACCAAACAGACCAAATTAATTGCTAGAACCCAGATTTATGTTACTTCCAGTACCAATTGTATACAAACTACATAGAGTAAAGAGGTACTTGTGTGCACAAAGCTGTGTTTACAGAGATAACATATCTCTGTATACTGGCGCATGTGTACATAAGAAAAATTCAAACAAGTAACACTTGTATGCAATCTGGATGGGATACAGTACACCATATTAAAATCTTTAAATAGAAAATTAGCACTATATATATTTGACACCAAAAAGTAAGAAGATCAAGTAACATCAGCGGATCAGCCCATGGAGTCGACAAGCAGCAAACAGAAACACCATCACCACTTGGTACTTGGCAACATAGAACTTGACAACATAGAACTTGACATGAAACAAATCAAGTTTAGTACATGCTTTAAATCCAGCAGCAAACAACAAACATTAAGGTCTCACACTCTCACTCTCAGTTCTCAATTCTCAAGTCTCAAGTCACAAATCAAAAGCAAAAGATGATAACTAAAACAGCATACATTCAACATGATTTTAGTTCAGCCATGAGTAGACGTGGATGTCACTTTGTTGGTCGACTTGCACACTTGTTTGACTTGGCCGTGGAAGAAGCAACAACACCACCATTGAACTTGCTCTTTCCCTTCACCTTGTCACCAAATTCTTCAATCAACTCTACAACAAGTCAAGTATTCAATCAAATTTCATAATCTGCTAGCTATGGTGATATACTGATAGTGAGAAATGCAATGTGATTTTGTTGAGATCTACTAGCTAGGTCTAGTTAATGAAGAAGTTTGTCAAGTCATGCATATAAAGTTCTCCATACATTGGTTTGGTACTGATGCATGTCATGCATAGTAATATCTCTACAATAAAAAAACAAATGTATTGACAAGTTGGCTGATTGTTTTACCTTTTTCTAGCACTTCTAATTCTTCCAAGTTCTCCTTGATGTCGACCGGGTTTGTTGACCTTCTCAGCCAGTCTTGCGTACAAACTAAAGCTTGCACCATAAATGGAGTTAGAGATGTCCTAAAGTCATCAAGTATGCGTCCACTTGTGCTAAAGGCAGACTCGGAAGCCACAGTTGTAATGGGGATAGCAAGAATATCACGAGCCATATTTGCCAAGATTGGAAACCTAGATGAATTCTCTTTCCACCATCCTAGGATGTCAATTTTTTTGTCAGGGTCTTCAGAGTCTTCGGCAAGGTATTTTTCAAGCTCAGATTTACTACTTGCACTTCCTCCACTACTATTTTGCCTCAACCTACTTGCAATTACTTCCTTCATCATACTTGCTTCTCCTCCTCCTCCTTCTATTGTTACTTGGCTAATGGCTGGTGTTGTTGGTTCTGGTGTAGTCAATCTTACTCAGTATTCTTCAAACAACTCGCGAACACATTTGTTGACAACATACCACACCTTCTCTCCAGACTCAACACCAAATATTTCCAAAGTAGTGAGCCTAGTGAAATCAGAAAGCTTATACCTTGGATCAAGAGCTGCAGCAATAAAAATGAGAAAGTTGAGATTTTCCTTCTCCTTATCCTCCTTCTCCTTCTTCTTCCCTTTCCCTCTTTCATTTACAATAGGACCCTTCTCCTTCGCCTTCTCATTCTCATGCCAAGACCCCCAGTATTTGTCAAACTTTTCTTTCATCCTCTCTGCCATAGCTTTTTGCAAAGGATCTGTACTGCTCATCCTCTCATCCTCTCTGTCACTACCATATATCCATCTTGCTGCTGAGAAGTCCAACAATCAGTGGTTACAAACACACTTCCACAATTCTCTTTGAAAAACTTTTTCAACTTGCATTTCTCATCTAGATAGATTTTGACAGTGTCCCTGGTACAAGTTCTTCTTGATGGTGGACTAAAGCGGGGGCAAGCGACTGAAATGAACTTTCTGAATCCAGATTTCTCACCAAATGCAAAAGGCAGTTCATCCTCTATGACCATCACAGCAAATGCCTTCCTAACTTTTTCTGCATCATATCTCCAAGTATTAATGCCATCTCCTGGAGTTGCTTGCAAAGTGGTCTAATTTGGATCCATTTTCTTATTTGGATTGCGCTTGCATGTACCAAAGTGCCTGCGCATTGCTGTTGTCCCATTGATTGATGTAGTAGCTTGAATTGGTTGGTCACAATACTTGCATTTTCCTTCCTTTACTAACCCCTTGTCATCAAAAACTTTGGTAAAATGCTCCCAGATTTTTGATCTTGACGCCATTTGCTTCCGTCCTTTTGGCTTGTCATCTTGAGCAGCTTTTGGATTGGCACCTTCACCAACTTTTGCTTCTGTATCTTCATCTTCAATGATGCTACGTAAGAATGATTCGTCTCCTGCTTCTGCAGCCGCTGCTTCTGCATCTGCTTCTGCATCTACCTCTGCATCTAGACTCATAAATGCATCGTCTTTGTCCTTCAATCCCTCATCATGTTCAGATTCCAGTATAGAAAGCATCTAAAAAAACAGGTTACTCCTTACTGAACCATTTATTCATCTAATGGTACAGAGGAACATATAAACTAACAAAAATATACTACTTATAGCCTAGTTAGTACATAAAGCAGCATGGCACGAATCTGTCATGAATATATACAAGCCAAAAAAGGCAAGCCACTATATCAACCTTAATTTGAACATCACAGAACTTGAACAATATAATTGATTCAATAAAATAATAACAATCTAGACATCACATATGCACATAGAGAGATGAAGTATCTTGCTTACCTTCAGGATTCAGCTGCAAGGTACAACACCGGAAGAACAGCAGGCAGCGACCCGGCACCAACCTCGAAGAGGACGAGAGGTGGTGACGAACTGCAGCAGTGAGGAGATGGAGCACCGTCGGTGGATGTCCCCGTCACTGGCAGTGGAGCGACGAAAGAGGGTCGGGCTTGGCGGCGTGACGCAAGGGGCACGGTGGTCGCGGATGGTGGTCGGCTCGTCGTCACCGGTCAGGGCAGCAGCTCGGGGCGCCGGTCCTCGTCGCTCATCGGTCAGAGGCGCGCGGCGCTCCTTGGTCACGGCTGACATCTCACGGCATCGCGCCACAGCGAGGGACGACGGCTAGGGTTCGTGGTGGGAGAGAAAAGAGGAATTGTGCAAAGCGGGCGGCGGCGGCTAGGTTCTGTGAATCGATTGCATCGTGAGGTGAGGACGAGGTGTGTTTGTGTGTTATCTCACTTGTGAGTTGTGAGTTGTGACCTTGGGCTGGCCAGATGGGCTGTAGCCTGTACGTACTTACTACTCCTATGTATGGGCTTTTCTAAATTCGGTCTATACGGGCTATTCGGTCCACAACATCAGATGACCGATCTGACTGTAACTAGTTCGGTCATACAGTAGTGCAGACCGTTTTTTATTCGGTCTTATTTAGTTCGGTCATTTTGGGTTCGGTCTCGGTCTTTTCGGGTTCGGTCTTCGGTCTTCAGTTTTTATGCTCGGGGCGAGGCACAACCCACCTGGGCGCGTCAGGGAGCCCAGGAGCGCCCTGGTGGGTTGTGCTCACTCAGGCCCACCTTCGGTGCCCATCTTCTGGTATATAGGTCATTTTGACCTAGAAAAAAATAAGGAGAGGACTTTTGGGACGGAGCGCCGCCGTCTCTAGGCGGAACTCGGGCAGGAGCATTTTTGCCCTCCGGTGGAATGATTCCGCTGGGGGAACTTCCCTCTCGAAGGGGGAAATCATCGTCATTGTCATCACCAATAACTCTACCATCTTGGGGAGGGCAATCTCCATCAACATCTTCAACAACACCATCTCATCTCAAACCCTAGTTCATCTCTTGTATTCAATCTTGTTACCGAAACTATAGATTGGTGCTTGTGGGTGACTAGTAGTGTTGATTATATCTTGTAGTTGATTACTATATGGTTTATTTAGTGGAATATTATATGTTTAGATCCAATATGTTATTTAATACCCCTCTGATCTTGAGCATGAGTATCATTTGTGAGTAGTTACTTTTGTTCTTGAGGTCACGAGAGAAATCATGTTGCAAGTAATCATGTGAACTTGATATGTGTTTGATATTTTGATAGTATGTATGTTGTGATTCCCTCAGTGGTGTCATGTGAACGTCGACTACATGACACTTCACCATATTTGGGCCTAAGGGAATGCATTATGGAGTAACAAGTAGATGATGGGCTGCGAGAGTGACAGAAGCTTAAACCCCAGTTTATGCGCTATTCCGTAAGGGACCGATTGGATCCAAAAGTTTAATGTTATGGCTAGAATCTATCTTAATACTTTTCTCTTAGTTGCGTATGCTTGCGGGAGGGTTAATCATAAGTAGGAGGCTTGTTCAAGTAAGAACAACACCTAAGCACCAGTCCACGCACATATCAAATTATCAAAGTAGCAAACACAAATCGAAACAACATGATGAAAGTGACTAGATGAAATTCCTGTGTACCCTCAAGAACGCTTTGCTTATCATAAGAGACTGTTTTGGCCTGTCCTTTGCCTCAAAAGGATTGGGCTACCTTGCTGCACTTTTTTTACTACTATCGTTACTTGCTCGTTACAAATTATCTTGTTATCAAACTACTCTGCTACTTATAATTTCAGCACTTGCAGACATTACCTTGCTGAAAACCACTTGTCATTTCCTTCTGCTCCTCGTTGGGTTCGACACTCTTACTTATCAAAAAGAGCTACAATTGATCCCCTATACTTGTGGGTCATCAACGTCCTTCACAGAGAAACCAATGTCATCAAATTCAACAGTGAGAGGATTGTCACGTGCAAGACGACGAACAGAGACAAGATTTTTAACTAGGTCAAGTGAAACAAGAACATTAGTCATATTAATTGGCATGGAATTAGAAGGAAAGAAACTATGACTGACATGAGTAATGGGCATGGAAGAACCGTCACCGAGGGTGATGCGGTTTGAGGTAGTGACAGGAAAGGAGGAAGCAAGGTTACCGGGGTGCGATGGGCGGTAGCCCCTGTGTCCATGTACCAATCGTCGCTGCCTCCATAGTTAGAGGGGGACGGCACCGAGTGCAGCGCGGCAAGAAGTGCGGGATCCCACGGGGCCGGCGGGAGGGGGTAGCCTCCGGGCTGAACCGGCGCAGGGGGCGGCGCATAGCCGCCGGGCTGTGGGTAGGCGCCGGCCGAGGGAGGCGCGGGCAGCTGCGGGTAGTCGCCCCCACCCGCGTGGTAGGGAGCGGCGGCGAAGTGCGTCTGGGCCCGGCGGGGTGCGGACCGAGGATGCCCGGAGCCCGTGGGACCGGCATGTGGTAAGCATGGACCACGCCGGTCCATGGGTTGGCGTCGACGGTCCAGGGCAAGGAGGGCTGGTGTTGGCGTGGTGTCCCCGTACCCCGGCTGCTACTGCTGCTGGTGTGGTGGCCCGGAGCGGCCGCCTCCTCGGTGCCGGTTGCGCCGACTGCCACCGCCCCCCCCTGTTGCTGCTGCTGCTGAGGGGCGGGTGGCGCGGGCGGGGTCGACGGGAGGGGGAAGTACCCTCATACGTCTCCGTCGTATCTATAATTTTTGATTGTTCCATGCCAATATTCTTCAACTTTCATATACTTTTGGCAACTTTTTATACTATTTTTGGGACTAACATATTGATCCAGTGCCCAGTGCCAGTTCCTGTTTGTTGCATGTTTTATGTTTCGCAGAAACCCAATATCAAACGGAATCCAAACGGGATAAAAACGGACGGAGAATTATTTTGGAATATTTGGGATTTTCCGGAGGAAGAATCAACGCGAAATGGTGCCCGAGGTGGCCACGAGACAGGGGGCGCGCCCACCCCCCGTGGGCGCGCCTGGCACTCTCGTGGGCCACCCGTAAGGGAGTTGACGCTCTTCTTTTGCCGCAAGAAAGCTAATTTTATGAGAAAAATCTAGGCGACAGATTCACCCCAATCGAAGTTACGGATCTCCGGATATAAAAGAAATAGTGAAGGGGCAGAATCTGAGAACGTAGAAACAGAGAGATAGATCCAATCTTGGAGGAGCTCTCGCCCCTCCCAAGCCATGGGAGCCAAGGACCAGAGGGGAAACCCTTCTCCCATCTAGGGAGAAGGTCAAGGAAGAAGAAGAAGAAGAATAAGAAGAAGGGGGGCTCTCTCCCCCTTGCTTCCGGTGGCGCCGGAACGCCGTCGGGGGCCATCATCATCACCGCAATCTTCAACAACACCTCCATCATCTTCACCAACATATCCATCACCTTCCCCCATCTATATTCAGCGGTCCACGCTTGCTAATAGTTCCAATCATAAGTGCATAGAATTCCAAATCAGGGATGACATGCTAGCTGTGGCCTCTCCCACATAATACTTGCTATCGGTCTAGTAACATAGTCAATTGCTTAGGGACAATTCCACAACTCCTACCACCACTTTTCCACACTCGCTATATTTACTTTATTGCATCTTTATCTAAATAGCCCCTACTTTTTATTTAGGTGTTCTCTATTATCTTGCAAACCTATCCTATCACACCTACAAAGTACCTCTAGTTTCATACTTGTTCTAGGTAAAGCGAACGTCAAGCGTGCGTAGAGTCGTATCAGTGGCCGATAGGACTTGAGAGAGTATTTGTTCTACCTTTAGCTCCTCCTTGGGTTCGACACTCTTACTTATCGAAAGAGGCTACAACTATCCCGTATACTTGCGAGTTATCAAGACCTTTTTCTGGCGCCGTTGCTGGGGAGTCATAGCGTGGGGTGAATATTCTCGTGTGTGCTTGTTTGCTTTATCACTAAGTAAGTTTTATTTGTTGTTCTAAGTTGTTATCTATCTTTAGTTATGGGTAGAACGCAAAATACCAAAAAAATAGTTGTACCTACTGAACCAATGGTTGAAGAACCACTCAAAATCTATCACGGTCCTGAAGCTTTTTACTTGGATCATCTTCGATCCCTTTGTGCTCGTGCTGAATCTCCCACTAGCTTAGTTGAGGGAAAAAATTTAGATGAGCATGCTTGTTTTGTGCGACACCGTATATCTGAAAAGGGGAAACTTTTACTGGATCTTCATCGTTTGCAATGCTATGCTTGGAATTTATGTGAAATATATGATGTTACTTGTTGTTCTGAAAACCCTAAGAAACACCTTCCCTATCAATGTGAGTTTATTGATAATGGGATCGTATCTCCGTATGCTAAGGGTGTTTATAATTACTATGATGTTCAACAAATTGAAGAATTTGTTGCTTTTGAGGGTGCTTATGAAATTGCTTCTTTGATTGAAAAGTATGATGCTACTCTCTACAAATCTGAAAATTTTGCCATACTTGAATATTGTTATGATAATTATGCTTCTAATGCCTATGTTAAATTGTATATTGAGAAATTCTCCGCTATCCAAGAAGAGACTAATATTTTGCAGGAAGCTATGGAAGAAGAAATTGATGAAACTGTGAGCTCATTAGATGAAAAAGATGATGAGGAGAGCGAAGAACAAAAGGAGGAAGAGCGGATTGATCACCCGTGCCCACCTTCTAATGAGAGTAACTCTTCAACTCATACATTGTTTAATTCCTCTTCGTGCTTATCGAAGGATGATTGCTATGATCCCTTGAATTTGTTTGAAATATCCCTTTTTGATGATGCTTACTATGCTTGTGGCCAAGATGCCAATATGAATTATGCTTATGGAGATGAACTTGCTATAGTTCCTTATGTTAAACATGAAATTGTTGCTATTGCACCCACACATGATAGTCCTATTATCTTTTTGAATTCTCCCAACTACACTATATCGGAGAAGTTTGTGCTTATTAAGGATTATATTGATGGGTTGCCTTTTACTACTACACATGATGATTTTGATAGATATAATATGCATGTGCTTGCTGCTCCTACTCGCAATTATTATGAGAAAGGAACTATATCTCCACCTCTCTATGTTTCCAACACGAGAGAATTGCAAGAAACTGCTTATACTATGCATTGGCCTTTACTATGTGTGCATGAATTGTTCTTTTATGACATGCCGATGCATAGGAAGAGAGTTAGACTTCGTCATTGCTTGATATATGTTACTTTGTGCTCACTACTAAATTACAAATCATTGTTAATTAAAATTGGCTTTGATATACCTTGGGATTCAGGTGGATCCATTACTTGAGCACTAAATGCCTAGCTTAATGGCTTCAAAGAAAGCACTGTCAGTGAGACAACCCGGAAGTTTTAGAGAGTCATTTATTTTTGTTGAGTGCTTTTATATAGTTTAAAAACAGAAAATAAATAAAGAGGGGAACCTAAAGACTTTTCAAAAAGGAAAGTCAAAGTGAGAAAGACAAGCATTATTGAAGTGGGAGCTAGCCTTGAACTTTGTTCATGCTCACGGAAACTTTGTGAATCTTGATTACGGAAACTTTTCAACAAAAATAATTATCCCCTTGTACAATTCCATTGTTTTATAAAAATAATGTGCTTAGGTTTGCCTTTAGGATGTTTACAATGCTTGTTGGTTTGTACGGTGCAGGACAGAAACTTTGGCTGTAGTGCGCGATTTTACATTTTCAACTGAAACATCAATTGGTTCTGATTCCTTTGGAAATGTCTTGCTACACAACTTTTTTATTTTTCCTAATTTTGGTAGAATTTTTGGGGTACCACAAGTATGGTGGATGTTCAAATTGCTACAGACTGTTCTGTTTTTGACAGATTCTGTTTTTGATGCATAGTTAGCTTGTTTTGATGAATCTATCAATTTTTATCAGTGGATCAAGCCATAGAAAAGCCAATTACAGTAGACACAATGCAAAAACAAAATATGAATTGGTTTTCAACAGCACTTAGAGTGGTGATTTGCTTTATTATACTAACGGATCTTACCGAGTTTTCTGTTGAAGTTTTGTGTGGATGTAGTGTCTAATCGAGGATGTCTCGATATGAGGAAAAGGAAGAGAGGCAAGAGCTCAAGATTGGGGATGCCTGAGGCACCCCAAGTAAATATTCAAGGATACTCAAGTATCTAAGCTTGGGGATGCCCCGGAAGGCATCCCCTCTTTCTTCAACAAGTATCGGTATGTTTTCGAATTCGTTTCGTTCATGCATTATGTGCAAGTCTTGGAGCGTCTTTTGCATTTAGTTTTCATTTTTCTTTTATGCACCGTGCTGGTATGAGATATTCCTTGGTTGATTTCTAGAATGCTCATTTCACTTCACTTAAATCTTTTGAGTATGGCTTTACGGAATGCTTCATGTGCTTCACTTATATCATTTGAAGTTTGGATTGCATGTTTCTCTTCACATAGAAAACCGCCATTTGTAGAATGTTCTTTTGCTTCACTTATAATTGTTAGAGCGTGGGCATACCTTTTTTAGAAATAATAACTCTCCTGCTTCACTTATATCAATTTAGAGAGATGACAGGAATTGGTCATTCACATGGTTAGTCATAAAATCCTACATAAACTTGTAGATCGCTGAATATGATATGTTTGATTCCTTGCAATAGTTTTGCGATACAAAGGTGGTGATATTAGAGTCGTGCTAGTTGAGTAATTGTGAAATTGAGAAATACTTGTGTTGAGGTTTGCAAGTCCCGTAGCATGCACGTATGGTGAACCGTTATGTAACGAAGTTGGAGCATGAGGTGGTTTTTTTATTGTCTTCCTTATGAGTGGTAGTCGGGGACGAGCGATGGTCTTTTCCTACCAATCTATCTGTCTAGGGGCATGCGTAGTAGTACTTTGCTTCGAGGGCTAAGTAGACTTTTGCAATAAATATGAGTTCTTTATGACTAATGTGAGTCCATGGATATACGCACACTCACCCTTTCACTTTGCTAGCCTCTATTGTGCCGCGCAACTTTCGCCGGTATCATGAACCCATTATTTACCTTCCTCAAAACAGCCACCATACCTACCTATTATGGCATTTTCATAGCCATTCCGAGATATATTGCTATGCAACTTCCATCATCATCATATACATGACTCGAGCATTCATTGTCATATTGCTTTGCATGATCGTAAGATAGCTAGCATGATGTTTTCATGGCTTGTCCGTTTTTTTGATGTCATTACTATGCTAGATCATTGCACATCCCGGTACACCGCGGAAGCATTCATATAGAGTCATATCTTTATTCGAGATATCGAGTTGTAATATTGAGTTGTAAGTAAATAAAAGTGTGATGATCATCATTATTAGAGCATTGCCCCAGTGAGGAAAGGATGAAGGAGACTATGATTCCCCCACAAGTCGGGATGAGACTCTGGACTTTATGAAAAATAAAAGAGGCCAAAGAAGCCCAAATAAAAAAAGAGGCCAAAGAAGCACACCAAAAAGAAAGAAAAAAAATGAAAAAATGAAAAAGAAAAAGATAAAAATGAGAGAAAAATAGAGAAGGGGCAATGTTACTATCCTTTTACCACACTTGTGCTTCAGAGAAGCACTATGTTCTTCATATAGAGAGTCTCTTGAGTTATCACTTTCATATACTAGTGGGAATTTTCATTATAGAACTTGGCTTGTATATTCCGATGATGGGCTTCCTCAAACGCCCGAGGTCTTCATGAGCAAGCAAGTTGGATGCACACCCACTTAGTTTCCAGTTTGAGCTTTCATACACTTATAGCTCTTAGTGCATCCGTTGCATGGCAATCCCTACTCACTCACATTGATATCTATTGATGGGCATCTCCATAGCCCGTTGATACACCTAGTTGATGTGATACTTTCTTCTCCCTTTTTGTCCTCACAACCACCACCAAATACCACCATAGTGCTATGTCCATGGCTTGCGCTCATGTATTGCGTAAGAGTTGAAAAAGTTGAAGCGCGTTAAAAAGTATGAACCAATTGCTCGGCTCGTCATCGGGGTTGTGCATGATTTGAATGCTTTGTGTGATGAAGATGGAGCATAGCCAGACTATATGATTTTGTAGGGATGAGCTTTCTTTGGCTATGTTATTTCGATAAGACATAATTGCTTGGTTGGTATGCTTGAAGTATTATTGTTTTTATGTCAAATGATAGACTATTGCTTTGAATCACTTGTATCTTAATATTCATGCCATGATTAGACACATGATCAAGATTATGCTAGGTAGCATTCCACATCAAAAATTATCTTTTTTATCATTTACCTACTCGAGGACGAGCAAGAATTAAGCTTGGGGATGCTGATACGTCTCCGTCGTATCTATAATTTTTGATTGTTCCATGCTAATATTCTTCAACTTTCATATACTTTTGGCAACTTTTTTATACTATTTTGGGACTAACATATTGATCCAGTGCCCAGTGCCAGTTCCTATTTGTTGCATGTTTTATGTTTCGCAGAAACCCAATATCAAACGGAATCCAAACGGGATAAAAACGGATGGAGAATTATTTTGGAATATTTGGGATTTTTTGGAGGAAGAATCAACGCGAAATGGTGCCCGAGGTGGCCACGAGACAGGGGGGCGCGCCCACCCCCCTGGGCGCGCCTGGCACTCTCGTGGGCCACCCGTAAGGCGGTTGACGCTCTTCTTTTGCTGCAAGAAAGCTAATTTTATGAGAAAAATGTGGGCGAAAGATTCACCCCAATCGGAGTTACGGATCTCCGGATATAAGACAAACGGTGAAGGGGCGGAATCTGAGAACGCAGAAACAGAGAGATAGATCCAATCTCGGAGGGGATCTCGCCACTCCCAAGCCATGGGAGCCAAGGACCAGAGGGGAAACCCTTCTCCCATCTAGGGAGAAGGTCAAGGAAGAAGAATAAGAAGGAGGGCTCTCTCCCCCTTGCTTCCGGTGGCGTCGGAACGCCACCGGGGGCCATCATCATCACCGCGATCTTCAACAACACCTCCATCATCTTCACCAACATCTCCATCACCTTCCCCCATCTATATTCAGCGGTCCACTCTCCCGTAACCCGTTGTACCCTCTACTTGAACATGGTGCTTTATGCTTCATATTATTTTCCAATGATGTGTTGCCATCCTATGATGTCTGAGTAGATTTTCGTTGTCCTATTGGTGGTTGACGAATTGCTATGATTGGTTTAATTTGCTTGTGTTTATGTTGCTGTCCTATTGTGCCCTCCGTGTTGCGCAAGCGTGAGGGATTCCCGCTGTAGGGTGTTGCAATACGTTCATGATTCGCTTATAGTGGGTTGCTAGAGTGACAGAAGCTTAAACCCGAATAAGGGGATTGTTGCATATGGGATTGAAGGGGGACCAATATATCTTAATGCTATGGTTGGGTTTTTACCTTAATGAACATTAGTAGTTGCGGACGCTTGCTAATAGTTCCAATCATAAGTGCATAGAATTCCAAGTCAGGGATGACATGCTAGCTGTGGCCTCTCCCGCATAATAATTGCTATCGGTCTAGTAACGTAGTCAATTGCTTACGGACAATTCCACAACTCCTACCACCACTTTTCCACACTCGCTATATTTACTTTATTGCATCTTTATCTAAACAACCCCTACTTTTTATTTACATGTTCTTTATTATCTTGCAAACCTATCCTATCACACCTACAAAGTACCTCTAGTTTCATACTTGTTCTAGGTAAAGCGAACGTCAAGCGTGCGTAGAGTCGTATTAGTGGTCGAAAGGACTTGAGAGAGTATTTGTTCTACCTTTAGCTCCTCGTTGGGTTCGACACTCTTACTTATCGAAAGAGGCTACAACTATCCCGTATACTTTAGGGTTATCATACCCCGCTGGCGCCGGCGGGCGCGGATGAGGCGAGGCGAGGCGGGCGTAGGCGCCCCGCGAGATGTCCCAGCGGTGAGGGTGGTGTAATGAACACGAGCCTTGACCTTCTTCATCCGGCGTTCCTCCAAGCGTAGATACGCGGCGATGGAGTGGAAGGTCGGGTTCGGCAGCAAGGTGAGGTTGGAGGCCGCGTTGCCGAAGTCCTCGTGGAGGCTGACATTGAGGGTGCTAAGCATGAGATCGTCAAACACCTTGCCGCCGATGTCGCGGAGCTCGTCAGCGAGCCGCTTGAGGCGCATGCAGTAGTCAGCGATGGAGGAGTCATCTTGGTGGCACCCAAAAAATTCCTGCTGCAAAAACACAAGACGTTGAAGCTTATTGTCGGTGAAGAGGGCGTTAATCTTGGTCCACATGGCACACACGTCGTCATCCTCCGAGACGACCGTGTGGAAGATGTCCGGCGAGACGGTGAGGTAGAACCACCGAAAGAGGGAGGCCTCAATGACCGCCCAGTCCAGATCGCCTGCCATGAAATCGCCATCAACGGTCCCGTCGACGTGCTCGAGGAGGTGGTACTCGCAGAAGACAAGTTTGAAGTAGGTCTTCCACGCGTAGTACGAGGAGTTGGATTGGTCGAGCTTGATGGGGACGTAGGTGTGAATGTCAAGATCGGGAACGGCGGTGGCGTCGGGCTCGGGACCGGCGAACAGATTCGAGTTGCTGGAGTAGGGGGACGCCATGGAGCTGCGACGACAAGTGGAGGGTGTCGGCGGCTCGAGAGGGTTGGGGGCTAGCGGCGGCGGCGCGGGTTTAGGGTTTTGAAGGGTGGCGCGCGGCGGCTAGGATGGGAGGGGCGTGGTGCAGCGGCGGGAGAGGGAGGGGCGGCGGCGGCGGCAAGGAGGGGATGCGGTGCGGCGGCGGCGGCGACTGTAGGGTGGCGGCGGCAGGATTAGGCGGAAGCACTGATACCATGTTAGTTGGAAGGAGGAGATTGCATGCATCGATAATTCATTGATCGTGTGCATGATGCATATATATAGGTACAGAATGGATCGGTCTCTACTTGTCTCCCAAGATGTACAAATATACGAAGGGGGGAGAGAGAGATACAGCGGTATAAATATAGATCCAAGTCATGTACACATGGAGTGGACAATGTACGCTCAACACTCTAGGTTTTGTTTCTTTCTGATTTTCTTAGATTTCATTTTTCTTTGATGTATAGCTTTGTTTCTTTTTTCCGTTGAACCTTTTGGTTCAACATACTCTGTACTATTTATTTGAAAATCAAGAAAAATAAGCAGGAGAGTCCTGTCCTCCTAAAAAAGGGAAAGAAAGAAGAGGAACGAGAGTAGAGAGGAAAAAGGAGCGTGCAAACGTGGTGGTGCTGCTAATGGACTGGACGGGCCACAAATGCATAGGTATTACTAAAAAAACTCAAAACCCTGGGTGGGCCACGACCTGGTTTGGCCCCTATGTAGCTCCGCCCAGTGCATCGAACATCGAATAATTCTTAGTTCTTATGTTTTTATCATACTTATTTGAATTCTTAGTTCATCTAGACCATATGTTGTGTTAGAATTGGAATGGTTATATGGAGAACATTATTTTCTTACATATTTGAATTGTATGCACCTTTTTTTTGCAGGAAAAAATTGGAAGTTTTATTCCCTAACTGTTTAAGTTTATAATTAATATATTGTGATAAGTCTAAAACAATTTTGAAGATTGACAAAATGAACTTTTTAGGACAGAGAATATGCTAGACGAGCAAAAATTTAGGAAGAAAGGGTTTTGCACTTTTAGGATAGGCATGTGCTGTTGCACACCATCTTCCGTGTCACCAAAAAGGAGAAGCAGGTCATATCATCCGGCATCGGTGTTCCAGCAAACCCGTAGTCGCGTAGTACTAGTTTGGCATCATCGCATTGGTTTAGCTCATGGGTGGCTGATGAGTGATGGCTATATCCCAATCATGCAGCCAACCTTACATGCACCATCACATGGCCATGTGCAAGGCAAAAATGCGTAGCTAATAGCTTCATTATCGACGGTCCAATAAAATGGAACCCGAGCCGAAAGGGATAAAATTGAAAATGATGCCAACTATAGTACTGTACTGTGCACGCGCATCATCATGGCCATTGTATGTTGGCGCTCTCTTTAACAGTCGCCGATTGACGCAGGTAAATTCGTATAAGAAAAACAGGAAGAGCTAACGGTGTCGATTTCATATACTCTAGTACTACTACCGCATCTGAGAACGTAGAGGGAGGGACAAATATTCAAACGTGCACTTTACGTGTGACACGGGATTCAAGATAGAAAACGAGGCCGAACCACTTTTCTGTAACAGACTATGCCGAAAACCCACCATATCGGCATCGGCTGTATCCCAGTGTCAGGTTGCAGTTTCGATCATACAGGCGTGCAAAGAGAGAGAGAGAGAGATGCACGAGAGAGAGAGAGAGAAAAACAAAGTGCCAAAGCTGCACGTACTCCATGCCGCTGTCACTTTAACCCATTTTACCCAAGCACAGTAATTACCTCGCAAAAAATATTACGTAGCACATCAGTTAAACAAAGGGTCATCAAGTACGCTCCGCTGCAAACCGCAGCTGCGCCACAAACACCAACCGATGACGGTGGGCCCGGCAAAACAAATTCCTCCCCTCCCCCACTGCCGAAAAGGGCGCCTTTACTGTAGAGTCCAAAGGACGTGCGCCCGGCGGTGGCCCGCATGGATTCGTGCCACGGCATTTTGCGGGGGGCGAGCGGCAGCCCCACGAACCTTCCGCCGTGGACCTCGTGCACCGGGCCGGCGCCGGCACACCTGGCGGTGTCCTTGCCCTCGGGGCCGGGGGACGCTAGTCGCCGTCGCCTCGTCGGTGCGGCCCCGTCGGTCCGGTCCTGGAGCGCCGGGTCCAGCGAGGCGCTTTCACCCGCCGCGGCAGAGGACATGACCGTTTCGAGCTACGCGTACAGAATGGACGCAGGTTTGCTGCAGGGATGATTAATGCTGCTGTCCCTCGTATGGACCCGGTGCATAGATAGAGTGATGGAAATCTCTTTGCTCCAAGGGAAAACAATGACAGTACTGTTTTTTTTCCTTTTTTGCGGGGGTACAGTATTTTTTTCTTAGCTGGACGGAAAAGTACGCCTTGGTATTTTCTTTCTTTAGATTTTAGAGAAGAGTGCGTCTTGGTACTTGAGTACTGGACTACTTTCAAGTTAACGAAAAAACAATACGTACTAGCGGTACTTGACCATTGTGGCTTATGGGGTTTCCCATTGTTTTCTTGCTTGTGGGTTTTCTTTTACTTTGCTTGTAAGCTTCAGCATTTTTAGACAGACGAGTAAAGAGTCTCCAGCACAAGGAACTTTCTTACAAAATGTATTACAACAGCAAAGAGAATACTGGATTTTGTAAATTATAGCAATTTTTACCAATTCGTTTCATTGTACCGTAGAGAAAACATAGTACTCGTGATTTAGACTTTGAGCACTGATGTGTGTGAAAGTATATGGCATGAACACGTAACAATAAAACCGTTGTATCAATGTTGCAAAAGTAAAAATGGCATGTGCCATTTTTGCTAAATTTGTAAGCGCGTTATAAGGGGAATCCTATTCAACATCATGCAGTGGAAACTATGAAAAAAAGACCGTGAAAGGGTAGTTATGTATATGTCTCTCTTTCTAAGTGTTACTAGTGATGGTGCACGTGCAGAGCCCATTTTACTAACATACTTTTTCCTTTTGACAAAAATAACTAACATACTCGAAAGATGAATCAAGGACATTTTCTTAACATCCACATGTATATTTTTTAATGAAATTTTACATGTTTCATACCTTTTACGTTATTGATGTGGAAGAAAAACTATATAAAAAGTGTTATGCATTTGTAAATAAACACTAGCAAATATTAATTTAATCATATTACAAGCACAATAACACTTTTAGCCCACAAATATCAACCATCACAAAAAAATGTTGAATTTAGGAATACATTTTGAAATTTGTCTATACAAAATCATGTGCATCTCAAGATCAATGGCATGATTTTTGCATTGAAGAAATATCACACGAAAGCATCAATGACATGTGACAAATGAATTAGGGCATAATCAATAGATAATACAATATGATTACAATATTATAAAAGTAGCACACAAGGATTCATTGTGCACGGCCATTTGATTAGAAAAATATGATACTCGCACTTGAGTAAAAAATAGGACAAGTCAAAGCAAGAGTAGCTCAACTTAGCTCGTGTCGCGGTTTCTTATGGTGAACCAACACATGAGGGTTCAAGTCTTAGATTTGCATTGGTAATCGTATTTTTGTGAATTTATTTCAAGCCTTCTGATCATGTGCTTTCAATGGAAGGAGACGTTCCCGTCGACTACGAAGACGTCTGTGAGTCCGTGACGGCTTGATCAATCTTAAGATGATGTGTAGGCTCAGTCTCTCGAAGGTGCTCGTGGAAGAGTAGGCGTGCGTGTGTAAATAGGGGGTGAGTGTCGGTGTGTATATATAAGCGGTTGCATTTGTACTGTGTTAAAAAAAACTTGAGTCGTGCCATTCATATTGATAGAGATATAAAAGTGTTTTTAAGTTTTTTGAGTTGTTTCAATTAGTATGGAAAACCACAGACCGGAAGTATATAAAAGATTTTATTGTCTTTAAATAAATGTTCGATCCCCCAAAAAAACTTATAAATCGACAGAAAGCAACTAGTACACTTTCCGCAAGCTCGAGGAGCCAAAAATCACGGAGGGGCATATCTATGAGCCGAGTCCACGCAGCACTGAGCGCCACTGCATTGCAGGTGAGCAGAGCAGACCAAGGCAAAAGCTCGCTCTCCCTCTCCCTCTCAGGCTCTCACACGGCTTTCCCTCTCTCTCTCTCTCTCCTCCCGTTCGAACTAGGAATCCGAGGTGAGCACGGGCAAAGCGATGGGCGCGGCCAGGCCGCATCACAGGGCGCCGCCGGGGCGCGTGCCCACGAGGTGCGTCGCCGCGCTCTGCGCCGCCTGCTTCCTCCTCGGCGTCTGCGTCGTCAACCGGTTCGCATTCACCCCCCACCCACCCAATCCGCCGTTTCTCCCGGATTTCTCGCTCTCTGCTCCTTACCCGCTCCCAATCTCTTCCTCTCGCCGCGAGCTGCTCCAATGCTCGTCGGTTTCCTGGGCGGAGGTGGTGACGTTTGCTCTACTTTTGCAGCTACTGGGCGGTCCCCGAGCCGCCGGATTGCCCAAACAAGGTAATGCGCCGCTCCGATTCAATCCCCTCTCTTCCGTTGATGTTTATCTGGCTGCGCATTGCCAACTGGCCCGGTTTTGCAGACGAATTCTGGCCGTTCGAGGGCTATGCTGAGCCAAGCACAAACCCGCGAAGTCGTCATGTAATGCCTGAACCTTGAGCTGCCATGAATCTTTCCTTCTGGTTTGGATTTGCTTATTCTGCTTCTGTTTGGCAGCGCGTTGGACAGAACGATATCGGACATCGAGATGCGCCTGGCTGCCGCCAGAGCCGCGCAGATGAGGAACCAAGGCGTGTCGCCGAGTGATTCAGCCGCTGACCACGGAAACATGCGACCTAGATTGCTTTTCGTCATGGGTATCATGACCACGTTCGGTAATCGGAGGCGCAGAGACTCTATCAGGAAGACGTGGATGCCACAAGGTAGAGCCTGTAAGACATGGTACTTCCAATTGTTTATGTTTCATTCATACCAGTTTTCTACCATCTAAATACGGTGCTCTGTCTCTAGGTGAGCGTTTGCGAAGGCTGGAGAAGGACAAGGGCATTGTCATGCGTTTTGTTATTGGACGAAGGTATGGTATGGCTGAGTTTAAAAATCTGGGAAAGAGATAGTCAATGTTCCTGCTTGACACGCTACTGAGTTTTGGTGCTTACATCTTGCAGTGCAAATCCTGGTCCTGACAGTGAAGTGGAGCGTGCCATGGATGCAGAAGATAAAGAATACAATGATATTCTTAGACTTGTATGCTGAGTCGACTACTTTCAACTACTTTAGCTTTTACCTTACCAATGACTAACAATATTGACGCCCTTTGCAGAATCACGTTGAAGGCCAGGATAGGCTTCCTTTGAAGATTCAGATGTTTCTTTCAAGTGTTCTGTCCACGTGGGATGCTGATTTCTATGTCAAAGTTGACGATGATGTTCATGTCAACATTGGTATGCCTACACTACACAGAACCCTTTGTTGCTGGTAAATGTTTCGCTGGTATTCTCATGCACTGAGGTTTTCTCTCTTAACACAGGTATTACCAGATCGATTTTGGCACGACATAGGTCAAAACCTCGGGTGTACATCGGCTGCATGAAATCCGGACCTGTGATTGCTAACAAGTAACACTCAAGAAACCCATATTGCCTCCAATTGATTAAAATATTAAACATATGGAGAAATGTGTCAGGCGAGAGCTTCCATTTTTTTTAATGACAATGCAAACTCGTGATATGAACTGTTGAGTGGTGTGGAGAAAGAAGTATCATCCGTCCGACAGTGGAAGTTAGTCATGCTATGTGCTAGCAAAGCAATTGTTTCATTTTTCAGATTGTTCATTCCTATTCTGATCGGATAATGAAAATAATGAGTTTTGCATTCTCTTATTTACAACTTACAAGGACAGGTCTTACTAGAGATGCTCCCAAATAGATGGTTTCATTTTACTGACATTTCTTCTAAAATTTGGAGTAATATAATGTGGTAATGCCTGCTTAATGTTCACAGTGAATCTAAATATTACGAACCAGATCATTGGAAGTTTGGGACTGCGGGTAACAACTACTTTAGGCACGCAACACGGCAGCTGTATGCTATAACAAGGGACTTGGCGACCTATGTATCAGCAAACAAGTGAGTCCTAAATTTCTGATGTGGATATGCAATGCCTGATAAAATGGATTACTTTACTGCTTCATCTCATATCTGTTTGACATCATTTTCAGGCATATCTTGCACAAATATACAAATGAAGATGTATCATTTGGTTCTTGGTTGATTGGGTTGGATGTTGAGCATGTTGATGAGAGAAGCCTTTGTTGTGGTATTCCTCCAGGTTGGCATCTCGCTTCTTTATTGTTGATTTTCCATTTTGCTTCAGCATACTGTCCTATTTTATCTAGATAATTATTGCATGCTCATTACGACATCGCTTAACCTGGAAGTTATATGCTTTACAGTACTATAAGTAGTTGAGCCAATCATTTTGAATTTTGTACTGAGAAAAGATGATACAATTGTCTTACCAAACTACAGTGTTTGTCTTACCAACTACAGTGTTTGTTAGCACATAGATTCAAGACTTGCCTTTACCACCTTTCTGTCCCCCAGCTCCCCAGAAGTTGCTCTTTACACCAAACATGTCGGCACATCACATGAATATTTCATTCCATCACATGAATATTTCATTCATCTGAATGTTACCATCACTTAGTGGTTACTACTTGATTACTTTTAACCTGAATGACCCTCAGAATAAGACAGACGCGAGTGCCTGTTGCTTGCAAATCTAGTGGGTGTTGACCTATCTTCTCTCTCAGTTACTCTTTTGTCGCTTGCACTTCAGTAGGCATGGACACAACACATGGCTCTATCTTTGTACAATGTGGTTAGTGACCATAAGTACAGTATTTTGTTTTTAGACCATCAGTACGTCATTCTTATATCTCTGACTCTGGGGATATATTTACTTCACCAACCATCATTGCCAGCCCTGGTATGTGTTGTGATAATGTGATGCAAAGTCTACCTGGCATTTGCTACCATCCAACATCAGTCAACCTGGCATTTGCTGCAATTGCAAAGCACTTCTGCTTGCTGTTCAGATTGTGGAAACATAAGGCAGGTGACGCACATTTTCATGTGCCATCTTCTCTGATCATGCAGACTGCGAATGGAAGGCGCAGGGTGGGAACCCATGTGGGGCGTCCTTCGACTGGAACTGCTCCGGCGTCTGCAATCCAGCAGAGAGAATGGAGGAGGTGCACCGGCGATGCTGGGAACATCGCGAGGCTGCTCTGCCACAAGCGCAGGAGTCTTGACAATCAAGGGGTGGTGGCATCCTTGTGCTGCTCCATGTAAACTCATGTAAATTATTCGGTAGACGCAGACGCAGCAGCTGTCGTGCCGTTGTCTGGGTTCTTGGAGCTACAAATTTTTGCCTTCCCACGCCGTGCATTTGCATGAATTGGAGGGAAAATTTGAACAGAGCTACTGCATAGTGAAGGTTTTGCATCGTGTATGTAAGATATCCGATATGTGAAAATGAATGCAGGAAAGCTCTGCAAATTGTGTTGTCATGATTTCCGATATGGTCACAATATCCCTGAAACGGAACACCTGTTTTCCTGAATTCTCAGTGTTGAGTATAATGTTTATTTAGGAAACATAGGATAGGGTAGGATTTATTCTACCTTGACTTGTACTATATATATATATATATATATATATATATATATATATATATATATATATATATATATATATATATATATATATATATATATATATATATGCCCATGAGGCTCAAGCAATACAATCAACAATTCCACCAAATCCCTCTCCCCCTTCTAACATGGTATCAGACTTACCTCCATCCTAAACCCTAGCCGTCGCCGCCTCTTCCGCACCCGCGCGCCGCCGGGGGCCGCGTCGCCTGTACCTAGGATTTGTCCGCCGGTCGTGTTGACCGGCTGCCCTAGAGAGTCATTTTCTTGAGCCATTGCTCCGGGTTTTTCTCTCTCTCACCGGTCATCTTGATCGGCGTTTTTTCTTTTGGTTTTCCGATCTATACTTGATCGGTTTGCGTCGCCCGCAGCCGCCGTCGACCCCCGTCGCGCGCCTCTACTCCAACACTGGCACGACCGACCGACATTTCCTCCGACCCGGCGGCCACGCGCGCCAAGGCA
The DNA here is from genome assembly GCF_002162155.2 of Triticum dicoccoides. Taxonomy (NCBI): domain Eukaryota; kingdom Viridiplantae; phylum Streptophyta; class Magnoliopsida; order Poales; family Poaceae; genus Triticum; species Triticum dicoccoides. The sequence continues at coordinate 409,958,784 of NC_041393.1, forward strand.
GCCCGTCAGGGGCCGTCGCGGCCCTGCTCCGACCGGATTCCTACATCGTCTCGACCCGGCGGCCTCGCGCGATGCGGCGGCCCATCACAGCCGTCGTTCGCGCACCGGCCCGCCCGTCGATCCATGCCGTCCATCGCCACCCGCCTCCGCCGCGTCTGCACGGCGGCCCTATGGTGTGCCTCGCTGGCCTCGTCCTCGGCTACGTCGAGCCAGCTGCGCTAGGCTCGTCGGATGCCTCGAGCTCGGGCGCCGCCGCTCTGTTGGTCGCTTGGGTCTTGTAAGTGCATCTAGTGCCACCCCTAGTTGGTTTTGGAGTATTGACAACAAACTTGATAAAGGGACTAATGTGTTTGTGAGAACTGAGGATAACACAAGTAATAGTCCATATTGATTCGGTTTACCTACCAGAGATGACCCCTAAAAATGTGTGAAGACATTGAAGACAATGGTGGTCTGTGAAGACATTCACATTGAAGACTATGACAGGAGAAGACATCGCATGAAGACTATGGAGTGCGAAGACATAGTTGTTTCGTAGCTTCCTTTTCTTCTTTGTTGAGTCATAGGAACCACCGCACTATTAAGTGGGGTCAAAGTGAACAAAGTCAGAGTGACTGATGTGATGCTCAACCAAATCCTATGTCTTCAAGCGAAGACAATGAGAGCAAATCTTATCCAGAGCTGGATGAGTTAGCTTGGCTTGTAGCCCAAGCTAAGCTGCCGCATGTGTTTGAAATCTGACCGTTGGACACGCGTCAGTTCCTTAGTGACCCAGAGTCATTTTAGACAAATCAGGTCGGGTTGCCTCCTGGCTATAAATAGCCCACCCCCTACACCATAAATTGGCGGCTGCTCAGAGTTAGTGCACGGCTTTTGTCGTTTGAGAGCAACCCACCTCCAAAGCCTTTGGGAGAGAGAATCCTTGCAAGGACAAAGCCCAAAACACTCAGAGCCAAAGAGTGTTAGGCATCACTGAAGTCTTTCTGTCCGCGTGATCTGAAGACTTATTACACTTGAGGAATGTGAATCCTCCAGCCGGTTAGGCGTCGCGTTCTGAGCATGCAAGAGTCATTGTGGATTGCCAGTGAACGAAGTCTGTGAAGGTTTGGAAGTCTCCCTTGAAGACTTACCAGAGTGATTGGGCGAGGACTAAGTGTTCTTAGCTCAAGGGGAATAAGGTGAAGACGCGGTCTTCTGGGTTGAATCTCAGTCTCCCTAACCAGACGTACAGTTGTCACAGCAACTGGAACTGGTCCAACAAATCCGTTGTCCTCTCTGAGCAACTGGTTCTATCCTACCTCTCTCACCTTACTTATAGTTTGTCTTCGTGAAGTCTTTGCCCACTTGCCTGATCTGATTGACTTCACTGTGTGAAGACTGTTGTTTGTTTGGCTCCACACTATCTTCCATCCTGATCCATACTACCTACCTGCTGATAGTCTTCGTGCTTTCACTATATTGCTTACTTGACTATGGCTTGTCTAGTGTAATCTACCTTCCGCTGCATATCAATAGGTTCATTTCTATTGTTTTTATTCAAAACACCCCTGCTTTGAAGACTTCCATAAAAATCGCCTATTCACCCCCTATAGTCGAATACTAGCACTTTCAGGTCTCGATGCCTGGACACCGGCGCTGCTTTGGCAGCCTGGGTGCCGGTGCTGACCCGCTCGTCCGCACATCGTCCGTCGTCGCCGGCTTCATCTCGGACTCCGCCGCCACCCCGCCTCCATCGAGCGGCGTCGCGGACCTCATGCGCGATCGGCTTGATCACCCGCTCGCCGTCGCGATCCGCCTCATCTACGCCGCGCAACCGACCTAGCCCATCGGTTGCGCGCGCCTCCGCAGGTCCCGTGAAGACCGTCCCGAGTACAGCGCGCTTCTCCACCGATCGAGCATCGGGCTGCCGTTGCGTTGCCCTGTTGGGCCGCAGCGCCGCTGCCCCGTGGTTCTCCTCGCAGCTGCATCGACTCACGCGCGCACCGCTGCTTTGCCCCTTCGGGCTGTAGTGCTGCGATACGCGGTCCCCGCTGCTGCCCCAAGTCCGTCCCCGCGGTTGCACCTACCCGGGCTCTGCCGCTGCATCACCCCTTCGGGCCATAGCACCGCGACCCGCGGTCCTTGTCGTTGTCCCAAGGTCTTCCCGCTGTCGCGACTCGCATGCTATCGCCGCGTCGCCCCTCCGGGCTGTGGCGCCGCGGCATGCGGTCCACCGCCGTCCCCGTGCGTCGACTTCCCGTGGTATGTGCTCGAAAACGTTGCATGTAAAACAATTTTTTTTTCTACGCACACGCAAGATCTATCAAGGAGATGCATAGCAACGAGAGGGTAGAGTGTGTCTACGTACCCTCGTAGACCGTAAGCAGAAGTGTTAGATAACGTGGTTGATGTAGTTGAACTTCTTTGCGCTCCAACGGATCGAGTACCGAACGTACGACACCTCCACGTTTAGCACACGTTTAGCTCGGTGATGTCCCCACCTTCTTGATCCAGCAAGACGGCGAGGTAGTGGATGAGTTCCGGCAGCACGACGGCGTGGTGACGGTGATGGTGAAGTGATCTCCGCAGGGCTTCGCCTAAGCACTACGAAAATATGACCGATGGTGTAAACGGTTGAGGGGGGGCGCCGCACACGGCTAAGACAATGTTCTT
>NC_041393.1:409961908-410010907 GCF_002162155.2 Triticum dicoccoides
CAGGAGGAGGTGACGCCCCCTTTCCTTCTTCTAGGGCCGGCGACCAGGGAGAGGGCGCGCCAGCCCCTCTGTGGGCTTGTGTGTGCTACTCCTTGGCCCATTAGGCCCATAGACCTCCCGGGGCCTCCCGGAACCCCTTCGGTGATCCGATGACTACCCGGTGCCCTCTGAAACTATTCTGGTGTCTGAATACCATCGTCCTATATATCAATCTTTACCTCTCGACCATTTCGAGACTCCTCGTCATGTCCGTGATCTCATCCAGGACTCCGAACAACATTCGCTCACTAAATCATATAACTCATATAACACTATATCATCAACGAACGTTAAGCGTGTGGACCCTACGGGTTCGATAACTATGTAGACATGACCGAGACACCTCTCCGACCAATAACCAATAGCGGAAACTGGATGCCCATATTGAATCCTAGATATTCTACGAAGATCTTTATCGATCGAACCGTTATGTCAACATACATAATTCCCCTTGTCCTATGTTACTTGCTCGAGATTCGACCGTCTGTATCTTTATACCTAGTTCAATCTCGTTACCGACAAGTCTCTTTACTCGTTCCATAATACATCATCTCATAACTAACTCCTTAGTCATTTGCTTGCAAGCTTATGATGTGTATTACCGAGAGGGCCCAGAGATACCTCTCCGATACTCGGAGTGACAAATCCTAATCTCGATCTATGCCAACTCAACAAACACCTTCGAAGATACCTGTAGAGCATCTTTATGATCATCCAGTTACGTTGTGATGTTTGATAGGACACAAGATATTCCTCTAGTATCCGGGAGTTGCATAATCTCATAGTCGAAGGAATATGTATTTGACATTAAGAAAGCAATAGCAATAAACTAAACGATCAATATGCTAAGCTAACGGGTGGGTCTTGTCCATCACATCATTCGCCTAATGATGTGACCCCGTTATCAAATGACAACACATGTCTATGGTTAGGAAACCTTAACCATCTTTGATCAACGAGCTAGTCTAGTAGAGGCTTACTAGGGACACGATATTTTCTTTATGTATTCACACATGTATTTAAGTTTCCGATCAATATAATTCTAGCATGAATAATAAACCTTTATCATGAATAAGGAAATATAAAATAGCAACTTTATTATTGCCTCCAGGGCATATTTCCTTTAGTCTCCCACTTGCACTAGAGTCAATAATCTAGATTACATAATGAATCTAACACCCATGGAGTCTTGGTGCTGATCATGTTTTGCTCGCAGAAGAAGCTTAGTCAATGGGTCTGCCACATTCAGATCCGTATGTACTTTGCAAATTTCTACGTCTCCATCCTTGAACTTTTCACGAATGGAGTTGAAGCGTCTCTTGATGTATTTGGTTCTCTTGTGAAACCTGGATTCCTTCGGCAAGGCAATTGCTCCATTGTTGTCACAAAAGATTTTCACTGGACCCGATGCACTGGGTATTACACCTAGATCGGATATGAACTCCTTCATCCAGACTCCTTCATGTGCTGCTTCCGAAGCAGCTATTACTTCGCTTCACACGTAGATCCCCCCACGACGCTTGATACGTCCATTTTGCATCATGCTTTTATATCAATATTTATTGCATTATGGGCTATTATTACACATTATGTCACAATACTCATGGCTATTCTCTCTTATTTTACTAGGTTTATCATGAAGAGGGAGAATGCCGGCAGCTGGGATTCTGGCTGGAAAAGGAGCAAATATCGGAAACCTATTCTGCACAGCTCTAAAAATCTTGAAACTCCACGGAAGTCACTTTTGGAATTAATAAGAATTATTGAACGAAGAAAACACCAAAGGGGGCCCACACCCTGGCTAGGAGGGTGGGGGGCGCCCCCCTACCGGGCGCGTCCCCTGTCTCCTGGGCCCCCTGGTGGCCCTCCGGTGCCCATCTTCTGCTATATGATGGCTTTTACCCTGGAAAAAAATCATAAGCAAGCTTACGGGACAAAACTCCGCCGCCACGAGGCAGAACCTTGGCAGAACCAATCTAGGGCTCCGGCGGAGCTGTTCTGCCGGGGAAACTTCCCTCGGGGAGGGGGAAATTATCACCATCGTCATCACCAATGATTCTCTCATCGGGAGGGGGTCAATCTCCATCAACATCTTCACCAACACCATCTCCTCTCAAAACCCTAGTTCATCTCTTGTATCCAATCTTGTATCAAAACCAGAAATTGGTACCTGTGGGTTGCTAGTAGTGTTGATTACTCCTTGTAGTTGATGCTAATTGGTTTACTTGGTAGAAGATCATATGTTCAGATCCTTAATGCATATTAATACTCCTCTGATCATGAACATGAATATGCTTTGTGAGTAGTTACGTTTGTTCCTGAGGACATGAGTGAAGTCTTGCTATTAGTAGTCATGTGAATTTGGTATTCGTTCGATATTTTGATGAGATGTATGTTGTCTTTCCTCTAGTGGTGTTATGTGAACGTCGACTACATGACACTTCACCATTATTTGGGCCTATGGGAAGGCATTGGGAAGTAATAAGTAGATGATGGGTTGCTAGAGTGATACAAGCTTAAACCCTAGTTTATGTGTTGCTTCGTAAGGGGCTGATTTGGATCCACTAGTTTCATGCTATGGTTAGGTTTACCTTAATACTTCTTTTGTAGTTGCGGATGCTTGCAATATGGGTTAATCATAAGTGGGATGCTTGTACAAGAAAGGGCAGTACCCAAGCACTGGTCCACCCACATATCAAATTATCAAAGTAACGAACGCGAATCATATGAACGTGATGAAACTAGCTTGACGATAATTCCCATGTGTCCTCGGGAGCGCTTTTCTCATTATAAGAAATTGTCCAGGCTTGTCCTTTGCTACAAAAAGGATTGGGCCACCTTGCTGCACTTTATTTACTTTCATTGCTTGTTACCAATTGAGGGAGTCTTGGATTAGGGGGTATCCGGACTGCCGGACTGTGTACAACGTCCAGACTATTGAAGCGTGAAGATACAAGACTCAAGACTTCGGCCTGTGTCCGGATGGGACTCTCCTTTGTGTGGAAGGCAAGCTTGGCGATCCGGATATTGTGTTTCCTTCCTTGTAACCGACTCCATGTAAACCCTAGCCCTCTCCGGTGTCTATATAAACCGAAGAGGTTGGTCCTTAGAAGGCCGATCACAACTACAATCATACCATCATAGGCTAGCTCTTAGGGTTTGGCCTCTACGATCTCGTGGTAGATCCACTCTTGTACTACCCATATCATCAATATTAATCAAGCAGGAAGTAGGGTTTTACCTCCGTCGAGAGGGCCCGAACCTGGGTAAACATCTATGTCCCTTGCTTCCTGTTACCATCAGCCTTGACGCACAAATCGGCCCCCCCTACCCGAGATCCGCCGGTTTTGACACCGACATTGGTGTTTTCATTGAGATTTCCTCTGTGTCGTCGCAACAGGGCTTGATGGCGCCTCCAGTCGTCAACAACATGTTCCAGGGCGAGACCTTTCTCCCCGGACAGATCTTCGTGTTCGGCGGCTTCGCACTGCGGGCCAATTCGCTTGGCCATCTGGAGCAGATCGACAGCTATGCCCCTGGCCATCAAATCAGGTTCGGAAACTTGAACTACACGACGGATATCCGCAGAGACTGGATCTTCGACGGATTCGGGCCCGCGCTAGGAACGCCGGACAGTCACGATGAGCATGTCCTGGACCTGTTATCGGACAACACTCGTGATTTCACCCCTACGTAGGCCCAAACTCAAATCCGGAGTAGGCTGCGCTATGTAGGGACGGAGGGATGGACCCCTCCCCACGGGCCGTACACTCATCGGTGTTGGAGCCAAACAGAGGCCGCACTTCTGAGGAAGCCTGTGACTCCGGGCCCCTGGATTTGTATCCGGTTGTAGGTCCCAGTCTGCGCGCTCTCGAGCTCACCAAGCCTGGTTGGGCCCCGGTAATGGAGTTCACCGTTGCGGACATCTTCCAGCACTCGCCCTTTGGCGACATGCTAAAATCATTAAAAACTCTCTCTCTGACAGAGAATTCTAGGCCGAACTATGTCCGGCTCGAATGGGAAGCAGGCCAAACTGGCACATCCTTGAGAAGGCACGAACGCGCCCATAAGACGCGCGCGATATAGAGCCCATCGTACCCACACCTAACTACTGGATGTCTTATCCGATCACCTTCGATCACCTGGATGGCCAAACTAGTATTCGACGCGAAGGATCAGATGCCTTGGTGCTTGACCCAATAATCGACGGATACCATCTCACCCACGTCCTCATGGACGGTGGCAGCAGTCTCAATTTAATATATGAGGACAATGTCCGCAGGATGGGGATAGACCCATCCAGGATCAGTAAAATCAACACCACCTTTGAAGGGGTGATACCAGGCGTTGAAGCCTACAGCAGGGGCTCCGTCATACTGGAGGTAACATTCGGCTCTCCCGGCAACTCCAGAAGCGAAGAACTACTCTTCATCATCGCACCCTTCCAAAGCAACTATCACGACTTGCTGGGAAGAACGGCCTTCGCCTGCTTCAATGCATTGCCGCACTATGGCTACCTTACACTCAAGATGCCCGGTCCACGTGGCGTCATCACCTTTAGTGGAATAATAGAGCACTCTTCGCGCTCAAAGGAACACGCGACGGCCCTAGCGGCCAGACTATAAGCGGCCTCTAACATTAAAAAAACATGACTAGTCGTTAAGACCACAGACACGGTTAGACGAGTCCAGCAGCCCATATCAAACCAGGGCACCGTATATGTAATCCTATAGCGGATACCAGGGGCTATAAACGCGTAATAAAGCCCCACACTTGGCTCAACCTTATTGGCAGGCCAACATCTTACACTTTTACTATCCATCGCATACTTACGTTGCACTCTCCTACGAGTTTCCTTTTTTCATAGACAACGTTCGCGCGATACCCTTCCAAGATGCGGCACAACGGAGACAAGGTGCAGACGTGCAGCAGGGCCCTGTCCAACAGGTTTCTTTTTAGATTAAGCCCCTGTGTAAACCTTTTCTATTGCCTCTTGTTGCTTAACCATCCCATGGGTTCCATACCCACAGAGGATACTGCCGTTTTTGGAATTTCACCACGATAGATCAACGCACGTACTTGGAAACATAGGGTTTATAATGAATGGGCATTGTTGAGCCCATCATCTGTTATAAAGTCCGAGTACCTTCGGGAGTGTTCGGCGTCACGAGTTTGGCCTTATATGCATCAACTCTGAATCATGTCTTTGGTCAAATGTTGGGTTTGCCCGGCTCCTGGGTTTGCCGCCTTACGTTTCGTTATCGGCTAAGGTGGCCAAAGGAGAACTACTGCAATTGTGCCCTAGTTATTCCGGATGAGCACCTCAGTAGAGAAAGCCGAAAACTGACTGTCATGATGCAGCGAGAGACTGTTCAACCACTCGAAGACTCACCGGAATCTTTAGGATTCCTCCGCATTAACGAAGGACCGTTTTCCGGCCATGTACGTACACGCCCGTATTCGGATGCACGCGAAGGTACAAGGGGCTACATAGTAGCCCCAAGGTTAGACCCCTGTGGCTAAGCGAAAGTGTTACAGCTATATAGTCCGGTTGCCTCGTTTGACGTGCGATCACCTCCTTTGTGGACCAAGACGTTGGATCAAGTGTGACTAAGCATATTTTTTGCGAACACCCCCGCATTGTATGCGTGGGGGCTGAAGCCAACGACTGCTAACTTTTGGATTACACACACACACACACACACACACATATATATATATATATATATATATATATATATATATATATATATATATATATATATATATATATAAACGGCCGCACAGGGGACACAATCATATTTTTAGGCAAACAGTATAAATATAGCCTTATAATCAAAATAATCATTGTTTTTACAATGATTCGACTCATCACTCGAACAAGACATTCTTCGAGCACTGCGCCTCTATTAGGCGGGCACCCTCTGTGACCTGTGCCAAGTAGTGCTTGGCCGGATATTGGCCACCCACCGGATCCTGGGCCGCTATAATGGTGGCATCCATATCCGTCCAATAGGCTTTAACGCGGGCAAGAGCCATCTGTGCACCTTCTATGCACACCGACCTTCTCATGGCATCGATCCGGGGCACGACCCCAAGGAATTGTTGCACCAAGCCAAAGTAACTATCCGGCTTAGGCCCCTTAGGCCAAAGATGGTCTATTACAGACTGCATTGCAAGCCCGGACAGCCTGTGGAGCTCCGCTACAACAGCCATCTTGTCACTTAACGGCAGCGGGCGAGTGGGAGCATGGAATTGCGACCAGAAAAGCTTCTCCACTTTCTTATCACCTTGATCTTTGAAGAACTGGGCGGCGTCAGCTGTACTCTTCGCTAGATCCGCATATGCGTCCGCCGGACTCCAGCGTCCATCCAGGGGAGCATACTTCAGATCGAAGAACTTCGTCCGCAGCAAATAGGAGCCCCCAGCCGCGATTTTACCGGCCTGTTGAAGCTCCTCCCGCGCACCCCTGAGCTCGGTCCGTATTTCCTTGGTGGCATTCAGTGCCTTGCTCAGGTCGGCCAGTTTATCCTCATGCTCCTTTTTCAGGAGCTCATACCGGTTAGCGGCATTTTTTAACTCAACAGCCATTTCGGCCATCTTTTCCTCGCTTCGGCGATGAGCAGCCTGTTCGGCCCTCAATTCATCGGCCACCTTTAGGGTAGCTGCATTGCTCACCCGAACTTGTTCCTTGGCTAGAGCAAGTTCCGCCCTCAGGGCCTCCACGGCAACAACACCATCTGCAGTCCAAACATATTACATTAATATATGCCACCTTAATATTTTCCTATACAAAGGAAGATAGGGCACATACCTTGTGGTTTATCCACCTACCGGATCCTGGGCCGCTATAATGGTGGCATCCATATCCGTCCAATAGGCTTTAACGCGGGCAAGAGCCATCCGTGCACCTTCTATGCACACCGACCTTCTCATGGCATCGATCCGGGGCACGGCCCCAAGGAATTGTTGCACCAAGCCAAAGTAACTATCCGGCTTAGGCCCCTTAGGCCAAAGATGGTCTATTACAGACTGCATTGCAAGCCCGGACAGCCTGTGGAGCTCCGCTACAACAGCCATCTTGTCACTTAACGGCAGCGGGCGAGTGGGAGCATGGAATTGCGACCAGAAAAGCTTCTCCACTTTCTTATCACCTTGATCTTTGAAGAACTGGGCGGCGTCAGCTGTACTCTTCGCTAGATCCGCATATGCGTCCTCCGGACTCCAGCGTCCATCCAGGGGAGCATACTTCAGATCGAAGAACTTCGTCCGCAGCAAATAGGAGCCCCCAGCCGCAATTTTACCGGCCTGTTGAAGCTCCTCCCGCGCACCCCTGAGCTCGGTCCGTATTTCCTTGGTGGCATTCAGTGCCTTGCTCAGGTCGGCCAGTTTATCCTCATGCTCCTTTTTCAGGAGCTCATACCGGTCAGCGGCATTTTTTGACTCAACAGTCATTTCGGCCATCTTTTCCTCGCTTCGGCGATGAGCAGCCTGTTCGGCCCTCAATTCATCGACCGCCTTTAGGGTAGCTGCATTGCTCACCCGAACTTGTTCCTTGGCTAGAGCAAGTTCCGCCCTCAGGGCCTCCACGGCAACAACACCATCTGCAGTCCAAACATATTACATTAATATATGCCACCTTAATATTTTCCTATACAAAGGAAGATAGGGCACATACCTTGTGGTTTATCCAGCCGCTCATTCACCAGCGTGATATCGGCATCAATCGAACCAATTTGCCTCGTCAGTTCGGCAACTTCAATGGACGGGCCGGCGACCGGACCCACAGGTACCTGCACATATTTACAACACAAATTATTGGTTTATGATCCCCCGTTTGCCGCCTAGGGCTGGCAACCAGAGTCTCAGGGGCTACTATCTATATGGTGTCTTCTTCACTACATACCTCAAAGCCTCTGAGCAGGCTTGTAAATGCTTCATTCAAACCGTCGGTAGCGGATGAAATCTTCTGGAGCACCGCGCTCATTAATGAGTGGTGCTCCTCCGAGAGCGCAGCTCGCTCCAGTAAGCCCGTCAGTACGTCCGGCCGGACATCAAACTGTGTCGGACCCTTCCCATCACCACTCGTGGGAGCCAAACGCCCTGGGCTCAGGGGGGTGATACGTCTCCAACGTATCTATAATTTTTGATTACTCCATGCTACTTTATCTACTGTTTTGGACTATATTGGGCTTTATTTTCCACTTTTATATTACTTTTGGGACTAACCTACTAACCGGAGGCCCAGCCCAGAATTGCTGTTTTTTTGCCTTTTTCAGTATTTCGAAGAAACAGAATATCAAACAGAGTCCAAACGGAATGAAACTTTCGGGATCATGATTTTCCAACCGAACGTGATCCAGGAGACTTGGACCCTACTCCAAGCAGTGTCCGAGGAGGTCACGAGGGTGGAGGGCGCGCCCCCCTGGGCGCGCCCCTACCTCATGGGCCCCTCGGAGCTCCACCGACATACTCCTTCCTCCGATATATACCTACGTATCCCCAAACGATCAGAAGAGGAGCCAAAAACCTAATTCCACTGCCGCAACCTTCTATATCCACGAGATCCCATCTTGGGGCCTGTTTCGGAGCTCCGCCGGAGGGGCATCCACCACGGAGGGCTTCTACATCATCACCATAGCCCCTCTGATGAAGTGTGAGTAGTTTACTTCAGACCTTCGGGTCCATAGCTAGTAGCTAGATGGCTTCTTCTCTCTTTTTGGATCTCAATACAATGTTCTCCCCCTCTCTCGTGGAGATCTATTCGATGTAATCTTCTTTTTGCGGTGTGTTTGTTGAGACCGATGAATTGTGGGTTTATGATCCAGTATTATCTATGGAAAATATTTGATTCTTCTCTGAATTCTTTTATGTATGATTGAGTTATCTTTGCAAGTCTCTTCGAATTATCCTTTTTGGTTTGGCCAACTAGATTGGTAGTTCTTGCAATGGGAGAAGTGCTTAGCTTTGGGTTCAATCTTGCGGTGTCCTTACCTAGTGACAAAAGGGGCAGCAAGGCACGTATTGTATTGTTGCCATCGAGGATAACAAGATAGATTTTTTATCATATTGCATGAATTTATCCCTCTACATCATGTCATCTTGCTTACGACGTTACTCTGTTTTTACTTAATACTCTAGATGCATGCTAGATAGCGGTCGATGAGTGGAGTAATAGTAGTAGATGCAGAATCGTTTCGATCTACTTGTTTTGGACGTGATGCCTATATACATGATCATTGCCTAGATATACTCATAACTATGATCAATTCTGTCAATTGCTCGACAATAATTTGTTCACCCACCGTAGAATACTTATGCTCTTGAGAGAAGCCACTAGTGAAACCTATGGCCCCCGGGTCTATTCTCATCATATCAATCTATATCACTTTATTTACTTGCTTTGTTTTTACTTTGCCTTTACTTTTTACTTTGCATCTATCTATCAAAAATACCAAAAATATTATCTCTATCAGATCTCACTCTCGTAAGTGACCGTGAAGGGATTGACAACCCCTAAGTGTTGGTTGCGAGTTGCTATCGTTTTGTGTAGGTACGAGGGACTTGTGCGTGGTCTCCTACTGGATTGATACCTTGGTTCTCAAAAACTGAGGGAAATACTTACGCTACTTTGCTGCATCATCCTCTCCTCTTCGGGGAAATCCAACGCAGTGCTCAAGAGGTAGCAAGAAGAATTTCTGGCACCGTTGCCGGGGAGGCTCACGCAAGCAAGTCAACCATACCAAGTACCCATCGCAATCCCTATCTCTCGCATTACATTATTTGCCATTTTCCTCTCATTTTCCTCTCCCCCACTTCATCCTTGCAATTTTATTCGCCCCTCTTCCGTTCGATCTTGTGTCCCCATGTACCTTCTTTTTTGCTTGCATCTTCGCTTGCTAAAAGTTTATGGATCATCATCCACTTGCTAATCTCTTTGAGAGATCCAATTATGTTGAACCTATTGCTAGTGAGTTGAGTGCACTAGATTATCTTTATGAGGTTTTGCTTGAAATTCGTGAATCTGAAAATTATGATGAAGAAATTTATGAAGAGATTCACGATAACTCCTTGAATAAAAAGCATGATTGCAATGATTTTCCTATAAATTCTCTTGATGTCAATTGTGTTAATTGTATGCAAAACCCTAAGCTTGGGGATGCTAGTTTTGCTATGTCTACTACTTGTTTCAATGATCATGATTGGGGTGATTCTTCTTACAACCTTGAAAATTTATTTAAGCCCCATGATGCATATGAGATTGATAATAATGTTTGCAATAATATTGAAAGTGGGTTTGGAAGAGTGTCAACTTTAGATCCCACTATCTTGGAAGAGTGTCAACTTTGCATGCATGTGGATCATGTTGAGAATATGTTATGTGATAGCTATTTTGTTGAATTTGCTTATGATCCTACATGTAATTATTATGAGAGAGGAAAATATGGTTGTAGAAATTTTCATGTTACTAAATTACCTCTCGTCATGTTGAGATTGCTATTGTCTCTTTCTTATTCCTTGCATATGCTAGTTTTTGTTTGCCTTGCAAATTTATTTGCTTATAATATGCCTATGCATAGGAAGTATGTTAGACTTAGATGTGTTTGTCACGTGTTTCATGATACTCTCTTTGCGCTTCAATTCTTGTCTTTCTTGTGAGCATCATTAAAATTATCAACGCCTAGCTAGGGGCGTTAAACGATAGCGCTTGTTGGGAGGCAACCCAATTTTATTTTGTGTTTTTTGTTTTTTTCTTCTGTTTAGGAATAAATAATCCATCTAGCCTATGTTTGGATGTGGTTTTATGTTTTAATTAGTGTTTGTGCCAAGTAGAACCTATAGGATAACCTACGATGATAGTTGATTTGATTCTGCTGAAAAACAGAAACTTTGCGCGCACGAATTTAGTTATGTTAAATCACAGGAACGTGATTTTACGTTGATTCTTTTTGCTTATGATCAATAAACAAATTCCCCAGGACATCCTAATTTTGTAGAATTTTTAGAGTTCCAGAAGTTTGCGTTAGTTGCAGATTGCTACAGACTGTTCTGTTTTTGACAGATTCTGTTTTTCGTGTGTTGTTTGCTTATTTTGATGAATCTATGGCTAGTAAATTAGTTTATAAACCATAGAGAAGTTGAAATATAGTAGGTTTAACACCAATATAAATAAATATTGAGTTTATTACAGTACCTTGAAGTAGTCTTTTATTTTCTTTCTCTAACGGAGCTCACGAGATTTCTGTTGAGTTTTGTGTTGTGAAGTTTTCAAGTTTTGGGTGAATTCTTTTGATGGATTATGGAACAAGGAGTGGCAAGAGCCTAAGCTTGGGGATGCCCATGGCACCCCCAAGATAATCCAAGGACACCAAAAAGTCAAAGCTTGGGGATGCCCCGGAAGGCATCCCCTCTTTCGTCCACTTCCATCGGTAATTTACTTCGAGCTATATTTTTATTCACCAACATGATATGTGTTTTGCTTGGAGCGTCTTGTATTATTTGTGTCTTTGATTGTTAGTCTACCACAATCATACTTGCTGTACACATCTTTTGAGAGAGCCATACATGATTTGGAATTTGTTAGAATACTCTATGTGCTTCACTTATATCTTTTGAGCTTGATAGTTTTGCTCATAGTGCTTCACTTATATCTTTTGAGCGTGATAATTTTTGCTCTAGTACTTCACTTAGATCTTTTAGAGCACGGTGGTGGATTTGTTTTAAAGAAACTATTGATCTCTCATGCTTCACTTAGATTATTTTGAGAGTCATTAATAGCATGGTAATTTGCTTAATGTTAATATACTTGGTGTTCAAGATACGTGAAACTTTCTTTTGAGTGAATTGAATACTAAGATGAGTTTGATGCTTGATAATTGTTTTGAGATATGGAGGTGATAATATCAAAGTCGTGCTAGTTGGGTGATTATGAATTTGAGAAATACTTGTGTTGAAGTTTGCAAGTCCCGTAGCATGCACGTATGGTTAAAGTTGTGTAACAAATTTGAAACATGAAGTGTACCTGGCTTGTGCATCCTTATGAGTGGTGGTCGGGGACGAGCGATGGTCTTTTCCTACCAATCTATGCCCCTAGGAGCATGCGCGTGGTACTTGAATTTTTGATTAATTCTAAATTTTTGCAATAAGTATATGAGTTCTTTTGACTAATGTTGAGTCCATGGATTATACGCACTCTCACCTTTCCACCTTTGCTAGCCTCTTCGGTACCGTGCATTGCCCTTTCTCACCTTGAGAGTTGGTGCAAACTTCGCCGGTGCATCCAAACCCCGTGATACGATATACTCTATCACACATAAACCTCCTTATATCTTCCTCAAAACAGCCACCATACCTACCTATCATGGCATTTCCATAGCCATTCCGAGATATATTGCCATGCAACTTCCACCATCATCATCATGACATACATTACTTTTGTCATATTGCCATTGCATGATCTTGTAGTTGACATCGTATTTGTGGCAAAGCCACCATGCATTATTTTCCATACATGTCACTCTTGATTCATTGCACCATCCCGGTACACCGTCGGAGGCATTCATATAGAGTCATATCTTGTTCTAAGTTTCGAGTTGTAATCCTTGTGTTGTAATCAATAGAAGTGTGATGATCATAATTATTAGAGCATTGCCCAAATAAAAAAAGAAAGGCCAAAAAAAAGAAAGGCCCCAAAAAAAGAAAATAAAAAAATAAAAAATAAAAAAGGGCAATGCTACTACCTCTTTTTCCACACTTGTGCTTCAAAGTAGCACCTTGTTCTTCATGTAGTGAGTCTCATATATTGTGCTTCAAAGTAGCACCTTGTTCCTCATGTAGTGAGTCTCATAAGTTGTCTTTTTATACTAGTGGGAATTTTTTCATTATAGAACTTGGCTTGTATATTCCTACGATGGGCTTCCTCAAATGCCCTAGGTCTTCATGAGCAAGCGAGTTGGATGCACACCCACTAGTTTTCTTTTGTTGAGCATTCATAGCTCTAGTGCATCCGTTGCATGGCAATCCCTACTCCTCATGTTGACATCAATTGATGGGCATCTCCATAGCCCATTGATTAGCCTCGTCAATATGAGACTTTCTCCTTTTTTGTCTTCTCCACACAATCCCCATCATCATATTCTATTCCACCCATAGTGCTATATCCATGGCTCACGCTCATGTATTGCGTGAAGGTTGAAAAAGTTTGAGATTATTTAAGTATGAAACAATTGCTTGGCTTGTCATCAGGGGTATAGAAGTTGGGAACATCTTTGTGTGACGAAAATGAAGCATAGCCTAACTATATGATTTTGTAGGGATGAACTTTCTTTTGCCATGTTATTTTGAGAAGACATGATTGCTTTGATTAGTATGCTTGAAGTATTATTATTTTTGTGTCAATATGAACTTTTGTCTTGAATCTTTCGGATCTGAATATTCATATCACAATTAACAAGATTTACATTGAAATTATGCCAAAGTATCACTCCACATCAAAAATTCTTTTTTTATCATTTACCTACTCAAGGACGAGCAGGAATTAAGCTTGGGGATGCCTGATACGTCTCCAACGTATCTATAATTTTTGATTGCTCCATGCTACTTTATCTACTGTTTTGGACTATATTGGGCTTTATTTTCCACTTTTATATTACTTTTGGGACTAACCTACTAACCGATGGCCCAGCCCAGAATTGCTGTTTTTTGCCTTTTTCAGTATTTCTAAGAAACAGAATATCAAACAAAGTCCAAACGGAACGAAACCTTCGGGATCGTGATTTTCCAACCGAACGTGATCCAGAAGACTTGGACCCTACTCCAAGCAGTGTCCGAGGAGGTCACGAGGGTGGAGGGCGCGCCCCCTACCTCGTGGGCCCCTCGGAGCTCCACCGACGTACTCCTTCCTCCTATATATACCTACGTATCCCCGAACGATCAGAAGAGGAGCCAAAAACCTAATTCCACCGCCGCAACCTTCTGTATCCGCGAGATCCCATCTTGGGGCCTGTTTCGGAGCTCCGCCGAAGGGGGCATCCACCACAGAGGGCTTCTACATCATCACCATATCCCATCCGATGAAGTGTGAGTAGTTTACTTCAGACCTTCGGGTCCATAGCTAGTAGCTAGATGGCTTCTTCTCTCTTTTTGGATCTCAATACAATGTTCTCCCCCTCTCTCGTGGAGATCTATTTGATGTAATCTTCTTTTTGCGGTGTGTTTGTTGAGACCGATAAATTGTGGGTTTATGATCCAGTATTATCTATGGAAAATATTTGATTCTTCTCTGAATTCTTTTATGTATGATTGAGTTATCTTTGCAAGTCTCTTCGAATTATCCTTTTTGGTTTGGCCAACTAGATTGGCAGTTCTTGCAATGGGAGAAGTGCTTAGCTTTGGGTTCAATCTTGCGGTGTCCTTACCCAGTGACAAAAGGGGCAGCAAGGCACGTATTGTATTGTTGCCATCGAGGATAACAAGATGGTTTTTTTATCATATTGCATGAATTTATCCCTCTACATCATGTCATCTTGCTTACGGCGTTACTCTGTTTTTACTTAATACTCTAGATGCATGCTGGATAGCGGTCGATGAGTGGAGTAATAGTAGTAGATGCAGAATCGTTTCGATCTACTTGTTTTGGACGTGATGCCTATATACATGATCATTGCCTAGATATACTCATAACTATGGTCAATTCTGTCAATTGCTCGACAGTAATTTGTTCACCCACCGTAGAATACTTATGCTCTTGAGAGAAGCCACTAGTGAAACCTATGGCCCCCGGGTCTATTCTCATCATATCAATCTATATCACTTTATTTACTTGCTTTGTTTTTACTTTGCCTTTACTTTTTACTTTGCATCTATCTATCAAAAATACCAAAAATATTATCTCTATCAGATCTCACTCTCGTAAGTGACCGTGAAGGTATTGACAACCCCTAAGCGTTGGTTGCGAGTTGCTATCGTTTTGTGTAGGTACGAGGGACTTGTGCATGGTCTTCTACTGGATTGATACCTTGGTTCTCAAAAACTGAGGGAAATACTTACGCTACTTTGCTGCATCATCCTCTCCTCTTCGGGGAAATCCAATGCAGTGCTCAAGAGGTAGCAGGGGGCTGACGCATTGACTTCCAGCTTCAGCAGATCCGGACTCCTCCGTGACGACACCTCGGGGTCGCCCGCTTCATGAGCCGGAGAGGTAGGTGGGGTCTCGCTCTCCATCATCTCCGGAGGAAGATCCCCCGAAGACGAACTCTGTCGAGAAGAGTTGCTAGCCGGACTGCAAAAAATGAATCCTGGTTATTGATCTAGGAGAAGCACAGTACCTTTGAATTAACGATTGACTTACAGCTTGGTGGAGGGCTGGCCCGTTGGTGGGCATAATGCGGTGAAGATGCCCGTCGCGGCAGAGTCCCTTGGTGATACCTTCTTCCCTGGTTTAGGCGTCTCCGCGTCCAAGTCTTCAGAGGCGGCCCTCTTCTTCCCGCGCGGGGAGGAGGCCTTAGCCTCCCCTCCCCGACTATCCTCCTTGGGGGAGGTAACAATTCCCCCGGTTCGGATGCGTAGCGTGTGGGGTTCGGTTTCTTCGTTCCTCCCCTTGTCTTTCCCCGAGGGCATTCTGCTGAGTACCCGGTCGAGCATCTTGGCCATGGTAGGGGCGGGCGAGCCTTTGGGAAGTGGCGCCGGACACCTGATTCTCTCCGCCTTGCTGAGCCATTCCTGGCTGCGGATGATTTTCAGAATAAACAATTATGACAAATACAAAACAGGGTGTCTGGTATCAAGGCTACTTACTTGGGTATCTAGGCGATTGCAGCTTAGGCCCGCATCCTCGGGGGTGTCTGGACACTCTACTTTCTGTTTGAAGAATAATTTGCACATCTCTTCGAGCTTGAAGCCGAAGAAGTGCTTGAAGGTCCACGGACCCTCCGGATTGAACTCCCACATCCGGAGAGGTTGGCGTTGGCATGGCAACATCCGTCGGATTAACATCACTTGCATTATGCTGACAAGGTTAATATCCCTCTCAAGAAGCTCCCGAATGCGATTCTGCAATACTGGTACATCACCAACGGGCCCCCAATTCCGTCCTACGTCTGTCCAAGACGCCAACTGTGACGGAGGGCCCGAGCGGAACTCGGGGCAGCCACCCACTTTGTGCCTCTGGGAGCCGTGACATAAAACCACCTCCGTTGCCATACATTAGATACTTCTGGGAAAGAACCCTCTGTCCAGGGGGCATCGGCGTTCCTGCTTATTACGGCACCTCCGCACTCTGCATGTCGCCCCTTGATCATCTTCGGCTTCACATTGAAGGTCTTAAGCCATAAGCCGAAGTGTGGGGTGACATGGAGAAAAGCCTCGCACACGATAATGAACAACGAGATATGGAGGATAGCGTCTGGAGCCAGATCATGAAAATCCAACCCATAAAAGAGCATGAGCCCCCTCACAAAGGGATCGAGGGTGAAGCCCAAGCCACGGAGGAAGTGCGGAACAAAAATGACGCACTCATTAGGCTCCGGTGTGGGGATGACCTGCCCTGGAGCAGGAAGCCTGTGTTGGATGTCGGCGGTTAGGTATCCGACCTCCCTAATCTTCGCAATGTCGTCCTCTTGAATCGAGGAGGCCGCCCACCGGCCTTGAGGGACAGTCCAGACATATTGGAGGATCTAGGGTATTGAAGCTTGGGTTTCGGGTGCTAGAACTCGAGGTACGAGAAGGCGCGAGGGAGGTGGAAAAGAGGCATAGGCCTCGACCCCTTTATAAAGAGGGTGAATATCAAGAGTCCTCGGTGTGACCGTTTGAGGCTTATCTAAAAATACACGGAGTTATACCAACAACCGTCATGGGGTCACGCACGCCCATATTTATGGAAAATCCCGTAATAAGAGGAACACGATCTCGGCCTCGATGGGACGTGCCAATAAAACCGCCTCGTAACACGACTCGAGGTGAGGTAAGGAACGCCGGTCTGCGTTGGACCAGGCCATGATGCAAGGGCACGACGCCCGAAGATTGCCAGTGGACCGGGTTTATGCTATGTGAAGATCATCTTGCAGATCTGGACACGGTCTACGTGTTCGCTAACTACTTTGGAGTATTCGGAGAAGGAACCCACCTTGCAATGCCGAAGACAATACTGCGCGCCGGACTCATCGTCATTGAAGCCTGGTTCAGGGGCTACTGAGGGAGTCCTGGATTAGGGGGTATCCGGACCGCCGTACTGTGTACAACGTCCAGACTATTGAAGCGTGAAGATACACGACTCAAGACTTCGGCCCGTGTCTGGATGGGACTCTCCTTTGCGTGGAAGGCAAGCTTGGCAATCCGGATATTGTGTTTCCTTCGTTGTAACCGACTCCATGTAAACCCTAGCCCTCTCCGGTGTCTATATAAACCGGAGAGGTTGGTCCTTAGAAGGCCGATCACAATTACAATCATACCATCATAGGCTAGCTCTTAGGGTTTGGCCTCTACGATCTCGTGGTAGATCCACTCTTGTACTACCCATATCATCAATATTAATCAAGTAGGAAGTAGGGTTTTACCTCCGTCGAGAGGGCCCGAACCTGGGTAAACATCTGTGTCCCTTGCTTCCTGTTACCATCAGCCTTGACACACAGATCGGGACCCCCTACCCGAGATCCGCTGGTTTTGACACCGACACCCATTACAAATTATCTTATCACAAAACTATCTGTTACCTACAATTTCAGTGCTTGCAGAGAATACCTTACTGAAAACCGCTTGTCATTTCCTTCTGCTCCTCGTTGGGTTTGACACTCTTACTTATCGAAAGGACTACGATAGATCCCCTATACTTGTGGGTCATCAAGACTCTTTTCTGGCGCCATTGCCGGGGAGTGAAGCACCTTTGGTGAGTGGAACTTGGTAAGGAAACATTTATATAGTGTGCTGAAATTTTCTGTCACTTGTTACTATGGAAACTAATCCTTTGAGGGGCTTGTTCGGGGTATCTTCGCCCCAGCCAGTTGAGCAAAGAGTTGCTCCTCAACCTACTGAACCTACTGAAAATATTTACTTTGAGATTCCTTCGGGTACGATAGAGAAACTGCTAGCTAATCCCTTTGCAGGAGATGGAACATTGCATCCTGATTTACACCTTATCTTTGTGGATGAAGTTTGTGGATTATTTAAGCTTGCAGGTATTCCCGATGATGTTGTTAAGAGGAAGGTCTTCCCTTTATCTTTGAAGGGAGACGCATTGACATGGTATAGGCTATGTGATGATATGGGATCTTGGAACTATAAACGATTGAAATTGGAATTTCACCAGAAGTTCTATCCTATGCATCTTGTTCATCGTGATCGTAATTACATATATAATTTTTGGCCTCGCGAAGGGGAAAGCATCACTCAATCTTGGGGGAGGCTTAAGTCAATGTTATATTCATGCCCTAATCATGAGCTCTCAAGAGATATGATTATTCAAAAAATTTATGCTCGGCTTTCTCTCAATGATCGCATCATGCTTGATACTTCTTGTGCTGGTTCTTATATGCTGAAGACTATTGAATTCAAGTGGGACTTATTGGAAAGAATTAAACGCAACTCTCAAGATTGGGGTTCCGACGATGGTAAGGAGTTAGGTATAACACCTAAGTTTGATTGTATTAAATCTTTTATGGATACTGATGCTTTCATGGATTTAGCGCTAAATATGGACTTGACTCTGAGATAGTAGCTGCTTTTTGTGAATCTTTTTCTACTCATGTTGGTCTCCCTAAGGAGAAGTGGTTTAAAGATAATCCTCCCACTGAAATAAAAGTAGTTGCACCTATTACAGTAGAAGAAAAGACTATCACTTATAATGATCCTATTGTTCCTACTACTTATGTTGAGAGACCACTTTTCCTGTTAGGATAAAGGATCATGCTAAAGCTTCAACTATTGTTCATAAGAGTAATACTAGAACTTATACACCCCCTGAGCAAATCAAAGTTGAACCTAGTATTGCTATGGTTAAAGATCTCTTGGATGATAATTTAGATGGGCATGTTATTTATTTCTGTGGTGAAACTGCTAATATTGCTAGATTAGATGCTAAGATACATAGACCTATTGTAGGCATGCCTGTTATTTCTGTTAAAATAGGAGATCATTGTTATCATGGCTTATGTGATATTGGTGCTAGTGCTAGTGCAATACCTACTTCCTTATATAGAGAAATTATGCATGATATTGCACCCGCTGAGTTAGAAGGTATTAATGTTATAATTAAGCATGCCAATAGAGATACTATTGCACCGGTTGGGATTGTTAGAGATGTTGAAGTCTTGTGTGGGAAAGTTAAATATCCTGCTGATTTTCTTGTTCTTGGTTCCTCGCAAGATGACTTTTGTCCCATTATATTTGGTAGACCCTTCTTGAATATTATTAATGCTAGGATTGATTGTGAAAAGGATATTGTTACAATTGGCTTAGGGGATATGTCTCATGAGTTTAATTTTGCTAAGTTTCGTAGACAACCCCATGATAAAGAATCACCTAGTAAGGATAGGATTATTGGTCTTGCTTCTATTGCCATGCCTCCTACTGATCCGTTAGAACAATATTTGCCATACCATGAAAATGATATGTTTATGGATGAAAGAAGGGAAATAGATAAAGTATTCCTTCAACAGGGTCCTATTCTGAAACACAACTTACCTGTTGAAATCCTAGGGGATCCTGATCCACCCGAGGGTGATCCCGTGTTTGAGCTCAAACCACTACCTGATAATCTTAAATATGCTTATCTTGATGAAAAGAAGATATATCCTATTATTATTAGTGCTAACCTTTCAGAGCAGGAAGATGAAAGATTATTGAAAACTCTGAAGAAGCATCGTGCTGCTATTGGATATACTCTGGATGACCTTAAGGGCATTAGTCCCACTCTATGCCAACACAAAATAAAAGTGGAGAAAGATGCCAAACCAGTTAGAGATCCTCAACGACAGTTAAATCCTAAGATGAAAGAACTGGTAAGAAAGGAGATACTAAAGCTCCTTGAGGTAGGTATAATTTATCCCGTTGCTGACAGTGATTGGGTAAGTCAAGTCCATTGTGTACCTAAAAAGGGAGGTATTACTGTCGTTCCTAATGATAAAGATGAATTGATCCCGCAAAGAATTATTGCAGGTTATAGGATGGTAATTGATTTTCATAAATTAAATTAAGCTACTAAGAAAGATCATTACCCTTTACCTTTTATTGATCAAATGCTAGAAACACTATCCCAACATACACATTTTTGCTTTCTAGATGGTTATTCTGGTTTCTCTCAAATACCTGTGTCAGCGGAGGATCAATCAAAAACTACTTTTGCTTGCCCTTTCGGTACTTTTGCTTATAGACGTATGCCTTTTGGTTTATGTTATGCACCTGCTACCTTTCAAAGATGCATGAAGGCTATATTCTCTAACTTTTGTGAAAATATTTGTGAGGTATTCATGGATGCCTTCTCCATTTATGGATCCTCTTTTGATGATTGCTTGAGCAACCTTGATCGAGTTTTGTAGAGATGTGAATACACTAGTCTCGCTTGAATTGGGAAAAGTGCCACTTTATGGTTAATGAAGGAATTGTCTTGGGGCATAAGATTTCTGAGAAAGGTATTGAAGTTGATAAAGCTAAAGTTGATGCTTTTGAAAAGATGCCATGTCCGAAGGACATAAAAGGTATAAGAAGTTTCCTTGGTCATGCCGGTTTTTATAGGAGGTTCATTAAGGACTTTTCTAAAATCTCTAGGCCTCTGACTAATTTATTGCAAAAAGATATTCCTTTTGTCTTTGATGATGATTGTGTAGAAGCATTTGAAATACTCAAGAAAGCTTTCATCACTGCACCTATTGTTCAGCCACCTGATTGGAATTTACCCTTTGAAATTATGTGTGATGCTAGTGATTATGCTGTAGGTGCTGTTCTAGGGCAAAGAGTTGATAAGAAATTAAATGTTATCCAGTATGCTAGTAAAACTCTTGATACTGCCCAAAGAAATTATGCTACTATTGAAAAAGAATTCTTAGCAGTTGTGTTTGCTTGTGATAAGTTTAGACCTTATATTGTTGATTCTAAAGTTACGATTCACACTGATCATGCTGCTATTAAATATCTTATGGAAAAGAAAGATGCTAAGCCTAGACTTATTAGATGGGTTCTCTTGCTCCAAGAATTTGATTTGCATATTATTGATAGAAAGGGAGCTGAGAACCCTGTTACAGACAACTTGTCTAGGTTAGAGAATGTTCTTGATGACCCACCTATTGATGATAGCTTTCCTGATGAACAATTAGCAGTCATTGATGCTTCTCGTACTGCTCCATGGTATGCTGATTATGCTAATTACATTGTTGCTATATTTATACCACCTAGCTTCACATACCAGCAAAAGAAAAAGTTCTTTTATGATTTAAGACATTACTTTTGGGATGACCCACACCTTTATAAAGAAGGAGTAGATGGTGTTATTAGACGTTGTGTACCTGAGCATGAACAAGAACAGATCCTACGCAAGTGTCACTCCGAACCATATGGAGGACACCACGCTAGAGATAGAACTGCACATAAGGTATTGCAATCCGGTTTTTATTGGCCTACTCTTTTCAAAGATGCTCATAAGTTTGTCTTGTCTTGTGATGAATGTCAAAGAATAGGTAATATTAGTAGACGTCAAGAAATGCCTATGAATTATTCTCTTGTTATTGAACCATTTGATGTTTGGGGCTTTGATTATATGGGACCTTTTCCTGCCTCTAATGGATATACACATATTTTAGTTGCTGTTGATTACGTTACTAAGTGGGTAGAAGCTATTCCAACTAGTAGTGCTGATCATAACACCTCTATTAAGATGCTTAAAGAAGTTATTTTTCCGAGGTTTGGAGTCCCTAGATATCTTATGGCTGATGGTGGTTCACATTTTATTCATGGTGCTTTTCGTAAAATGCTTGCTAAGTATGATGTTAATCATAGAATTGCATCTCCTTATCACCCACAGTCTAGTGGTCAAGTAGAGTTGAGCAATAGAGAGCTCAAATTAATTTTGCAAAAGACTGTCAATAGATCTAGAAAGAATTGGTCCAAGAAACTTGACAATGCATTATTGGCCTATAGAACTACATACAAAAATCCTATGGGTATGTCTCCGTATAAGATGGTTTATGGAAAAGCATGTCACTTACCTCTCGAACTTGAACATAAGGCATATTGGGCTATTAAAGAGCTCAACTATGATTTCAAACTTGCCGGTGAGAAGAGGTTATTTGATATTAGCTCGCTTGATGAGTGGAGAACCCAAGCATATGAGAATGCCAAGCTGTTCAAAGAAAAAGTTAAAAGATGGCATGACAAAAGGATACAAAAGCGTGAGTTTAACGTAGGTGATTATGTATTGCTATTCAACTCTCGTTTAAGATTTTTTGCAGGAAAACTTCTCTCTAAGTGGGAAGGTCCTTACGTTATCGAGGAGGTCTATCGTTTCGGTGCCATAAAAATCAACAACTTCGAAGGCACAAGTCCAATGGTGGTGAACGGTCAAAGAATCAAACATTATATCTCAGGTAATCCTATCAATGTTGAAACTAATATTATTGAGACCGTAACCCTGGAGGAATACATAAGGGACACTTTCCAGAATGTTTCAGACTCCAAAAAGGAATAGGTATGTGGTACGGTAAGTAAACCGACTCCAAAACAATTCTAATGGCAATTTCTCTCCGTTTTGGAATATTTAAGAATTTTGGAAAGCAAGAAGTAATCCGGGAAGGGCACGAGGCCTCCATGATGGTGGAGGGCTCGCCCACCCCTACTGGGCGTGCCCCCTGTCTCGTGGGCACCTCGTGTGCCTCCCGGACTCCGTTTTCTTGCACGTTACTTCTTTTGGTCGGTAAAAATTCATTACATAATCTCCTGAAGGCTTTGACCACCGTATCATGCAAAAATCCTCTGTTTTTGTTTCGAGCTGTTTTTCTGACAGATCTAGAGCACCATGACGTCTCCAAGCGCTCCCAAGGACAAGTTTTTCGAGAGGGTTATCAACCCCTATCTTGTGGAGGTGCTGCAACACCCTCAAACCATTGAGATGCATGAGGGGGTGCTGCACATCCGCGATGTGGAGGTACCAAGGCATACTGGAAGCATGGAGACAAAGCTCGAAGCCATGGAGCAACAGGTTTTCAAGTGCCAAGGGATGGTGGAGCGTGGACTCAACGCCAACCATATGATGATCGCGGAGTTCACCAACAACCACAAGCTGGATGCCAAGATCATTGGGGAGACCATCTTTAAGGTTCAAGAGAAAATCGAGCACCTCCAAGCCCAGATCTATGACCTGCAAAACCAAAGCTGTGAGTATGAATATAGATTCAAGAGGATGAGTTTGGCTGCAGATTTGAGGATCCCGGAGACTCGATCATCCTTCTATGATGGTGAACCTATGCCTTGGAAGATGGACGACAAGCCTACAACAACTCCTACTTCACTACCTCCGAGGACATAATTACATGGGTATGGGCACTCCCCTTGGCAACTGCCAAGCTTGGGGGAGGTGCCCCGGTATCGTATCACCATCACACTCCTATCTTTACCGTTTTACTTAGTTCGATCCTTTTTAGTAATATCTTGGTCTATTAGAATAAAGTTTTGGTATGAATTAGTTTTGAGTTTTGCTTTGTGATCTCTTTATGTAATCGAGTCCGTGAGCTATCTATAATAAAGGTTAGTGTTGAGTCAAGGGCTTTGCTATCTTGCTATGATCTTGAGAAAATAGAAAGAAAAAAAGAATAAAAGAGTTCATATTGATCTTATGGATAGTAATGACTTCACATAAAAAGAGTATGAGGCATAAAAGTTGTTGAGAGTTGACAAACATAGTTTTGGTCATCGATGCAATTAATAGGAAGTAATAAAGAAAGAGAGGTTCTCACATATAAATATACTATCTTGGACATCTTTTATGATTGTGAGCACTCATTAAGTATGACATGCTAAAGAGTTGATGTTGGACAAGGAAGACAACGTAATGGGTTATGTTTTCTCACATCTTAGTTAAAGTATATTGTCATGGATCTTTCAAACATGTTGAGCTTGCCTTTCCCCCTCATGCTAGCCAAAAATTCCTTGCACCAAGTAGAGATACTACTTGTGCTTCCAAATACCCTTAAACCCAGTTTTGCCATGAGAGTCCACCATACCTACCTATGGATTGAGTAAGATCCTTCAAGTAAGTTGTCATGTCGCAAGCAATAAAAAATGCTCTCTAAATATGTATGACTTATTAGTGTGGAGAAAATAAGCTTTATACGATCGTGTGATATGGAAGTAATAAAAGCGACGGACTGTATAATAAAGGTTCATATCACAAGTGGCAATATAAAGTGACGTTCTTTTGCATTAAGATTTTGTGCATCCAACCCTAAAAGCACATGACAACCTCTGCTTCCCTTTGCGAAGGGCCTATCTTTTACTTTATGTCTTTTACTTTATGCAAGAGTCAAGGTGATCTTTACCTTTCCCTTTTTCATTTTATCCTTTGGCAAGCACCTCGTGTTGGAAAGATCCTGATACATATATCCAATTGAATGTAAGTTAGCATGAGTTATTATTGTTGACATCACCCAAAGGTGAATACGTTGGGAGGAGAAACTATAAGCCCCTATCTTTCTCAGTGTCCAGTTGAAACTCCATAACCATAAGTATTGCGTGAGTGTTAGCAATTGTAGAAGACTATATGATAGTTGAGTATGTGGACTTGCTGAAAAGCTCTATTTTTTTACTCTTTCCGATGTTATGATAAATTGCAGTTGCTTCAGTGACTGAGATTATAGTTTGCTAGTTCTCAATGAAGTTTATGAACCATACTTGACATTGTGAATAGATTGTTACTTTAGCACAAGAAATCATATGAAAAAATCCTTCTAAGTTGCTGTTATAAGAATGATCATGATGCCCTCATGTCCGTATTTTATTTTTATCGACACCTCTATCTCTAAACATGTGGACATATTTTTTGATTTCGGTTTCCGCTTGAGGACAAGCGAGGTCTAAGCTTGGGGGAGTTGATACGTCCATTTTGCATCATGCTTTTATATCCATATTTATTGCATTATGGGCTGTTATTACACATTACGTCACAATACTTATAGCTATTCTCTCTTATTTTACAAGGTTTATCATGAAGAGGGAGAATGCCGGCAGCTGGGATTCTGGCTGGAAAAGGAGCAAATATTGGAAACCTATTCCGCACAGCTCCAAAAATCCTGAAACTCCACGGAAGTCACTTTTGGTATTAATAAGAATTATTGAGCGAAGAAAACACCAGAGGGGTCCCACACCCTGGCCAGGAGGGGGGGGCACGCCCCCTACTCCTGTGCCCCCTGGTGGCCCTCTAGTGCCCATCTTCTGCTATATGATGGCTTTTACCCTGGAAAAAATCATAAGAAAGCTTATGGGACGAAACTCCGCCGCCACGAGGCGGAACCTTGGCGGAACCAATCTAGGACTCCGGCGGAGCTGTTCTGCCGGGGAAACTTCCCTGCGGGAGGGGGAAATCATCATCATCGTCATCACCAACGATCCTCTCATCGGGAGGGGGTCAATATCCATCAACATCTTCACCAGCACCATCTCCTCTGAAAACCCTAGTTCATCTCTGGTATCCAATCTTGTATCAAAACCACAAATTGGTACCTGTGGGTTGCTAGTAGTGTTGATTACTCCTTGTAGTTGATGCTAATTGGTTTACTTGGTGGAAGATCATATGTTCAGATCCTTAATGCATATTAATACTCCTCTGACCCTGAACATGAATATGCTTTGTGAATAGTTACGTTTGTTCCCAAGGACATGGGTGAAGTCTTGCTATTAGTAGTCATGTGAATTTGGTATTCGTTCGATATTTTTATGAGATGTATGTTGTCTTTCCTCTAGTGGTGTTATGTGAACATCGACTACATGACACTTCAGGATTATTTGGGCCTAGGGGAAGGCATTGAGAAGTAATAAGTAGATGATGGGTTGCTAGAGTGACAGAAGCTTAAACCCTAGTTTATGTGTTGCTTCGTAAGGGGCTGTTTTGGATCCACTAGTTCCATGCTATGGTTAGGTTTACCTTAATACTTCTTTTGTAGTTGTGGATGCTTGCAGTAGGGGTTAATCATAAGTGGGATGCTTGTCCAAGAAAGGGTAGTACCCAAGCACTGGTCCACCCACATATCAAATTATCAAAGTAACAAACGCGAATCATATGAACGTGATGAAACTAGCTTGACGATAATTCCCATGTGTCCTTGGGAGCGCTTTTCTCATTATAAGAAATTGTCCAGGCTTGTCCTTTGCTACAAAAAGGATTGGGCCACCTTGCTGCACTTTATTTACTTTCATTGCTTGTTATCGATTACAAATTATCTTATCACAAAACTATCTGTTACCTACAATTTCAGTGCTTGCAGAGAATACCTTACTGAAAACCGCTTGTCATTTTCTTCTGCTCCTCGTTGGGTTCGACACTCTTACTTATCGAAAGGACTACGATAGATCCCCTATACTTGTGGGTCATCAATGCTCTGCTTGGAACTGCACCAACTGACAGCTCCACCATTCAATATAAATGCATATCCGGTTTGTGATTTAGAGTCATCGGGATGAGTGTCGAAGCTAGCATCGACGTAACCATTTACGATGATCTCTTCGTCACCTCCATAAACAAGAAACATATCCTTGGTCCTTTTCAGGTACTTCAGGATGTTCTTGACCGTTGTCTAGTGATCCACTCCTGGATGGTACCTCCCTGCCAAACTTATGGCAAGGCACATATCAGGTCTGATACACAACATAGCATATATGATAGAACCTATGGCCCATCAGGCCTGGTACTCAACATAGCATATATGATAGAACCTATGGCAGAAGCATAGAGATGACTTTCATTTTTCTCTCTATCTTCTGTAGTGGTCAAGCTTTGAGTCTGACTCAATTTCACACCTTGTAGCACATGCAAGAACCCTTTCTTTGACTGATCCATTTTGAACTTCTTCAAAAATTTATCAAGGTATGTGCTTTGTGAAAGTCCTATTAACGTATTGATCTATCCCTATAGATCTTGATGCCCAATATATAAGCAGCTTCACCGAGGTCTTTCATTGAAAAATTCTTATTCAAGTATCCTTTTATGCTATCCAGAAATTCTATATCATTTCCGATCAACAATATGTCATCCACATATAATATCAGAAATGCTACAGAGCTCCCACTCACTTTCTTGTAAATACAGGCTTCACCATAAGTTTGTATAAAACCATATGCTTTGATCACCTCATCAAAGAGTATATTCCAACTCCGAGATGCTTGCACCAGCCCATAGATGGATTGCTGGAGTTTGCACACTTTGTTAGCACATTTAGGATCGTCAAATACTTCTGGTTGCATAATATACAACTCTTCTTTAAGAAATCAATTAAGGAATGCAGTTTTGACGTCCATTTGCCAGATTTCATAATCATAAAATGCAGCAATAGCTAACATGATTCGGACAGACTTAAGCATCGCTACGGGTGAGAAAGTCTCATCATAGTCAACTCCTTGAACTTGTCAAAAACCTTTTGCGACAAGTAGAGCTTTATAGACAGTAAAATTACTATTAGCGTCAGTATTCTTCTTAAAGATCCATTTATTTTCTATGGCTTGCCGATCATCGGGCATGTCCATCAAAGTCCATACTTTGTTCTCATACATGAATCCTGTCTCAGATTTCATGGCCTCAAGCCATTTATCGGAATCTGGGCTCATGATAGCTTCTTCATAGTTCATAGGTTCGCCTTGGTCTAGTAACATGACCTCCAGGATAGGATATCTGTACCACTCTGGTGCGGATTGTGCTTTGGTCGACCTACGAGGTTCAGTAGCAACTTGATCTGAAGTTTCATGATCATTATCATTTGCTTCCTCTCTAGTTGGTGTAGGCATCACGGGAACATTTTTATGTGATGTGCTACTTTCCAATTCGAGAGAAGGTACATTTACCTCATTAAGTTCTACTTTCCTCCCACTCACTTCTTTCGAGAGAAACTCCTTCTCTAGAAAGGTTCCATTCTTGGCAACAAAGATCTTGCCTTCGGGTCTGTGGTAGAAGGTGTACCCAATTGTTTCCTTAGGGTATCCTATGAAGACACACTTCTCCGATTTGGGTTTGAGATTATCAGGCTGAAGCCTTTTGACATAAGTGTTGCAACCCCAAACTTTAAGAAACAACAACTTAGGTTTCTTGCCAAACCATAGTTCATACGGTGTCATCTCAACAGATTTAGACGGTGCCCTATTTAACATGAATGCAATTGTCTCTAATGCATAACCCCAAAATGGTAGTGGTAAATCGGTAAGAGACATCATAGAACGCACCATATCTAATAAAGTACAGTTTACGACATTTGGACACACCATTACGCTGTGGTGTTCCAGGTGGCGTGAGTCGTGAAACAATTCCACGTTGTTTTAAATGAAGGCCAAACTTGTAACTCAAATATTCGCATCTGAAAGGATCGAGATGGACCTAGAGGGGGGGGGGGGTTGAGGGAGTCCTGGATAAGGGGGTATCCGGATAGCCAGACTATATACCTTGGCCGGACTGTTGGACTATGAAGATACAAGACTCAAGACTTCGTCCCGTGTCCGGATGGGACTCTCCTTTGCGTGGAAGACAAGCTTGGCGATTCGGATGTTAGATCTCCTTCTTTGTAACCGACTTTGTGTAACCCTAGCCCCCTCCGGTGTCTATAGAAACTGGAGGGTTTACTCCGTAGGACAAGGAACAATCATAATCATAGGCTAGCTTCTAGGGTTTAGCCTCTACGATCTCGTGGTAGATCAACTCTTGTAATACTCATATCATCAAGATCAATCAAGCAAGAAGTAGGGTATTACCTCCATCGAGAGGGCCCGAACCTGGGTAAAACATCGTGTCCCCTGCCTCCTGTTACCATTAGCCTTAGACGCACAGTTCAGGACCCCCTACCCAAGATCCGCCGGTTTTGACACCGACATTGGTGCTTTCATTGAGAGTTCCTCTGTGTCGTCGCAGCAAGGCTCGATGGCTCCTTCAATCATCAACAACAACGTGGTCTAGGGTGAGAACTTTCTCCCCGGACAGATCTTCGTGTTCGACGGCTTCACACTGCGGGCCAATTCGCTTGGCCATCTGGAGCAGATCAACAGCTACGCCCCTGGCCATCAGGTCAGGTTTGGAAACTCGAACTATACGGCCGATATCTGCGGAGACTTGATCTTCGATGGATTCAGGCCAAAGCCAGGAGCGTCGAACAGTCACGACGAGCACGGCTTAGACCTGCTGTCAGACAATATTCGGGATATCGCACCTGCAATAGCCCCGGACCTAAATCCGGGGCAGATCGCATCGTCCTAGGACGGGTGGATGGACCCCGCCTCGAAGGCCGCATACTCATCGGCGGTAGAGCCGAACACAGACTCCACCCCCAAGGAAGTCTGTGTCACTGGACCCCCGGACTTGTGTCCGGCTGTAGGTTCCAGACCGCGCGCCCCCGAGCCCGCCGAATCCGGTTGGGCTCCGGTAATGGAGTTCACCGCTGCGGATATCTTCCAGCACTCGCCCTTTGGCGACATGCTGAATTCACTAAGGTCTCTCTCTTTGTCAGGAGACTCTCGGTTGAACTATGTCCGGCTCGAGTGGGAAGCAGGCGACGAGGAAATTTGTTGCCCACCCACCACCCACTTCATCGCCACTGTCAACGATTTGACCGACGTGCTCGACTTCGACTCGGAGGACATCGACGGTGTGGACGACGATGGAGGAGAAGAACAGGAACCACCGCCCACGGGGCGCTGGACAGCCACCTCCTCGTATGATATATATATGGTGGACACTCCCAAAGAAACCAATGGCAATGAGGCAATAGAAGATAACCCCTTAAGGAAGAAATCAAAGCATGGGCATCATCGACGCCGCTCTAAGCCCCGCCACAGCAATATCGGCACAGGAGACAAAAACCTGAAGATGAATACAATCCCGATCAGCTTGCCTTCGAGCAGGCTGGATAGGAAGACGGGTAGGTTAGCCCAGATGAACAGGCGACAGACAGATACTTGGAGGAGGACAACTACATGCCCCCCTCTGAAGACGAGGTGAGCCTCGGCGACGATGAATTCGGCATGCCTGAGGACCCCGTAGAGCAGAAGCGCTTCAAGTGCCGGCTTATGGCCACTACAAGAAGCCTGAAAAAGAAGCAGCAGCAGCTCCAAGCTAATCAAGATCTGCTCACAGACAGATGGACTGAGGTCCTGGCAGCCGAGGAATACGGACTCGAGCGCCCCACCAAAGGGTACCCAAAGCACAAGTTGCTACCTCAGCTTGAGGAGGAGGTCCTAATGCCCACGCTCTGACGCCAATATATCACGGTCCGGGGCAATACGCAGGAAATGCGAGACAACATCCATAAACCTCGACGCAACAAACATAAGCGTCACAAAAATAATGATGGCGCCCAAGACACGACAGCCAATGCTGGATTCCGTGGCTCCCAGTCCGATCAGCGGAAGGAGAACAATACAGGCCCATTGATGACCCACAAGTGTAGGGGATCAATCGTAGTCCTTTTGATAAGTAAGAGTGTCGAACCCAACGAGGAGCAGAAGGAAATGATAAGCGGTTTTCAGTAAGGTTTTCTCTGCAAGCACTGAAATTGTAGGTGATAGATAGTTTTGTGATAAGATAAATGGTAATGAGTAACAAGTAAATAAAGTAAACAAAGTGCAGCAAGGTGGCCCAATCCTTTATGTAGCAAAGGATAAGCCTGGACAATTTCTAATAATGAGAAACAAGCTCCCGAGGACACATGGGAATTATCGTCAAGCTAGTTTTCATCACGTTCATATGATTCGCGTTCGGAACTTTGATAATTTGATATGTGGGTGGACCGGTGCTTGGGTACTGCCCTAACTTGGACAAGCATCCCACTTATGATTAACCCCTATTGCAAGCATCCGCAACTACAAAAGAAGTATTAAGGTAAACCTAACCATACCATTAATCATATGGATCCAAATCAGCCCCTAACGAAGCAACGCATAAACTAGGGTCTAAGCTTCTATCACTCTAGCAACCATCATCTACTTATTACTTCCCCATGCCTTCCTATAGGCCCAAATAATGGTGAAGTGTCATGTAGTCGACGTTCACATAACATCACTAGAGGAAAAGACAACATACATCTCATCAAAATATCGAACGAATACCAAGTTCACATGACTACTAAAAGCAAGACTTCACCCATGTCCTCAGGAACAAACGTAACTACTCATAAAGCATATTCATGTTCATAATCAGAGGAGTAATAATATGCATTAAGGATCTGAACATATGATCTTCCACCAAGTAAACCAATTAGCATCAACTACAAGGAGTAATCAACACTACTAGCAACCCACAGGTACCAATTTGTGGTTTTGATACAAGATTGGGTACAAGAGATGAACTAGGGTTTTGAGAGGAGATGGTGCTGGTGAAGATGTTGATGGAGATTGACCCCCTCTCGATGAGAGGATCATTGGTGATGATTTCCCCCTCCCGGAGGGAAGTGTCCCCGGTAGAACAGCTCCGCCAGAGCCCTAGATTGGTTCCGCCAAGGTTCCGCCTCGTGGCGGCGGAGTTTCGTCCCGTAAGCTTGCCCACGGTTTTTTCCAGGGTAAAAGCTCTGATATAGCAGAAGATGGACACCGGAGGCCCACCAGGGGGCCTAGGAGATAGGAGGGGCACCCTGTAGGGGGGCCCTCCTGTCTCCTGGATAGGGTGTGGGCCCCCTGGTGTATTTCTTTCGCTCAATAATTCTTATAAATTCCAAAAAGATGTTTCGTGGAGTTTCAGGACTTTTGGAGCTGTGCAGGATAGGTTTCCAATGTTTGCTCCTTTTCCAGCCAGAATTCCAGCTACCGGTATTCCCCCTCTTCATAGTAAACCTTGTAAAATAAGAGGGAATAGCCATAAGTATTGAGATATAATGTGTAATAACAGCCCATAATGCAATAAATATTGATATAAAAGCATGATGCAAAATGGACGTATCAGCTTATCCTCAAGCGGAAGCCGAAATCGAAAAATATGTCCACATGTTTAGAGATAGAGGTGTCGATAAAAATAAAATACGGACATGAGGGCATCATGATTATTCTTATAACAACAACATATATAGATTTTATCATATGATTTCTTATGCTCAAGTAACAATCAATTCACAATGTCAAGTATGGTTCAAAAACTTCATTGGGAACTAACAAACTATAATCTCAGTCATTGAAGCAATTGCAATTTATCGTAACATCAGAAAGAGTCAACAATAGAGCTTTTCAGCAAGCTCACATACTCAACTATCTTGTAGTCTTCTATAATTGCTAGCACTCACGCAGTACTTGTGGTTATGGAGTTTCAGCCGGACACTGAGAAAGATAGGGGCTTATTGTGTTACCTCCCAACATATTCACCTTTAGGTGATGTCAACAATAATATCCCATGCTAACTAACATCCAATTGGATATATATATATATATATATATATCATGATCTTTCAAACACGAGGAGCTTGCCAAAGGATAAAATGAAAAAAGGAAAGGTGAGAATCACCTTGACTCAAGCATAAAGTAAAAGATAGGCCCTTTGCAGAGGGAAGCAGAGGTTGTCATGTGCGTTTAGGGTTGATGCACAAAATCTTAATGCAAAAGAACATCACTTTATATTTCCCCTTGTATGTGGACCTTTATTATGCAGTCCGTCGCTTTTATTGCTTCCACAACAAGTTCGTACAAAGTTTATTTTCTCTACACTAATAAGTCATACATATTTAGATAGCAATTTTTATTGCTTGCAACATGACAACTTACTTGAAGGATCTTACTCAATCCATAGGTAGGCATAGTGGACTCTCATGGCAAAACTGGGTTTAAGGGTATTTGGAAGCACAAGTAGTATCCCTATTTGGTGCAAGGAATTTGGCTAGCATGGGGGAGAAAGGCAAGCTCAACATGTTTGGAAGGTCAATGACAATATACTTTAACTGAGATGCGCGAAAACATAAACCATTACGCTGTCTTCCTTGTCCAATGTCAACTCTTTTAGCATGTCATACCTAATGAGTGCTCCCAATTACAAAAAGGTGTCCAAGATAATATATTTGTATGTGAACCCCTCTTTCCTTATCACTTCCTATTAATTGCAACGATGACCAAAACTACGTTCATCAACTCTCAACATTTTTTAGGCCTCGTACTTTCTATGTGTGAAGTTATCACTATCCATAAGATCAATATGAACTATTTATTCTGTCTACTTTCTCAAGATCATAGCAACATAGCAAAGCCCTTGACTCAACACTAATCTTTATTATAGATGGCTCACGGACTCGATTACAAAAAGATGTTACAAAGCAAAACTCAAACTACTTGATATCAAAACTTCAATCTACTAGATCAAGATACTACTAAAAGGATCAAACTAAATAAAGCGGTAAAGATAGGAGTGTGATGGTGATACGATACCGGGGCACCTCCCCCAAGGTTGGCAGTTGCCAAGGGGAGTGCCCATACCCATGTGATTATTTTTCCTTCTTCACGATTGGTGTTATGATCTTCTTGGCGATGATGCCCTTCAGGATACGGTTCTCCTCCTCTAGCTTGTTGACTTGTTGTTTGAGATCCATAATTTCTTTACGGAGCTTGCCCGTAACGGCCAAAGCTCCTTTTACCCAAGGATGCTGCATAGCTTCTGGAGAACAAGTGAAACTCTTTTTCATATTTTCATAAGTAAGAAATCTAAAGTTGGAAGGGGTGACTGAAGTAGGGATAGCTAGGCTAGGTAGTCCCCCCATAGTGAATTCTGCTTGGAGACGAGAGGTAACTTCTTGATCCTCCTCCATGGCATCTATCCTTTTCAAATCAGCCTCCATCTCATCCTCCGTTGATCGTCCAAAGTGATAGGCATCGCTATTTGCTCCTGGACCTGGTGTTGGGTGAGACACCCGACTCTCCCCGACTGAATCCTGAGAAGACATCTTGCTTTATTCTGCAACAGGAACAGCTCGAAACAAAAACAGAAGATATTTGTGTGATATGGTGGTCAAAACCTTCGGGAGTATATATAATGAATTTTTACCGACCAATATACGTAACGTGCAAGAAAACGGAGTCCGGGAGGCACAAGAGGTGCCCACGAGACAGGGGGGCGCGCCCAGTGGGGGGGGGGCTCCACTCTCGTGGGAGCCTCGTGTCCCTTTTGGACTACTTCTTTCTTCCTAAAATTCTTAAATATTCCAAAACTGATAAATATTGCCATTAGAGTTGTTTTGGAGTCGGTTTACTTACCGTACCACATACCTATACCTTTTCTGAGTCTGGACCGTTCTGGAAAGTGTCCCTTATGTATTCCTCAGGGGTTACGGTTTCAATAATATTAGTTTCAACATTAATAGGATTACCTAAAATATAATGTTTAATTCTTTGACCGTTTACCACCCTTGGACTCGTGCCTTCAAAGTTGTTGTTTTTTATGGCACCAGAACGATAGACCTCCTCGATAACATAAGGACCTTCCCATTTTGAGAGAAGTTTTCCTGCAAAAAATCTTAAACAAGAATTGAATAATAACACATAATCTCCTACATTAAACTCACGCTTTTGTATCCTTTTGTCATGCCAGCGTTTGGCTTTTTCTTTGAATAGCTTGGCATTCTCATAGGCTTGCGTTCTCCATTCATCAAGTGAGCTAATATCAAACAACCTCTTCTCACCGGCAAGTTTGAAGTCATAGTTGAGCTCTTTAGTAGCCCAATATGCCTTATGTTCAAGTTCAAGAGGTAAATGACATGCTTTTCCATAAGCCATCTTATATGGAGACATACCCATAGGATTTTTGTATGCAGTTCTATAGGCCCATAATGCATCATCAAGTTTTTTGGACCAATTCTTTCTAGATCTATTCACAGTCTTTTGCAAAATTAATTTGAGCTCTCTATTGCTCAACTCTACTTGACCACTAGACTGCGGATGATAAGGAGATGCGATTCTATGATTGATGTCATACTTAGCAAGCATCTTACAGATAGCACCATGAATAAAGTGTGAACCACCATCAGTCATAAGATATCTAGGGACTCCAAACCTCGGAAAAAACAACTTCTTTAAGCATTTTAATAGAGGTGTTATGATCAGCACTACTAGTTGGAATAGCTTCTACCCACTTAGTAACGTAATCAACAACAACTAAAATACGTGTATAGCCATTAGAGGCAGGAAAAGGTCCCATATAATCAAAGCCCCAAACATCAAACGGTTCAATAACAAGAGAATAATTCATAGGCATTTCTTGACGTCTACTAATGTTACCTATTCTTTGACATTCATCACAAGATAAGACAAACTTACGAGCATCTTTGAAGAGAGTAGGCCAATAAAAACCAGATTGTAGTACCTTGTGTGCAGTTCTATCTCCAGCGTGGTGTCCTCCATAAGATTCGGAGTGACACTTACGTAGAATCTGTTCCTGTTCATGCTCAGACACACAACGTCTAATAACACCATCTACTACTTTATAAAGGTGTGGGTCATCCCAGAAGTAATGTCTTAAATCATAAAAGAACTTTTTCTTTTGCTGGTATGTGAAACTAGGCGGTATAAATTTAGCAACAATGTAATTAGCATAATCAGCATACCAAGGAGCAGTACGAGAAGCATTAACGACCGCTAATTGTTCATCAGGAAAACTATCATTAATAGGCAGTGGGTCATCAAGAACATTCTCTAACCTAGACAAGTTATCTGCAACGGGGTTCTCAACTCCCTTTTTATCAATAATATGCAAGTCAAATTCTTGGAGCAAGAGAACCCATCTAATGAGTCTAGGCTTAGCATCTTTCTTTTCCATAAGATATTTAATAGCAGCATGGTCAGTGTGAATAGTAACTTTGGAATTAACAATATAAGGTCTAAACTTATCACATGCAAACACAACTGCTAAGAACTCTTTTTCAGTAGTAGCATAATTTCTTTGGGCAGTATCAAGAGTCTTACTAGCATACTGGATAACATTTAATTTCTTATCGACTCTTTGCCCTAGAACAACACCTACATCATAATCACTAGCATCACACATAATTTCAAAAGGTAAATTCCAATCAGGTGGCTGAACAATAGGTGCAATGATCAAAGCTTTCTTAAGTATTTCAAATGCTTCTACACAATCATCATAAAAGACAAAAGGAATATCTTTTTGCAATAAATTAGTCAGAAGCCTAGAGATTTTAGAAAAGTCCTTAATGAACCTCCTATAAAAACCGGCATGACCAAGGAAACTTCTTATACCTTTTGTCCTTGGGACATGGCATCTTTTCAATAGCATCAACCTTGGCTTTGTCAACTTCAATACCTCTCTCAGAGATCTTGTGCCCCAAGACAATGCCTTCATTAACCATAAAGTGACATTTTTCCCAATTCAGGACGAGACTAGTGTCTTCGCATCTCTGCAAAACTCGATCAAGGTTGCTCAAACAATCATCAAAAGAGGATCCATAAACGGAGAAATCATCCATGAATACCTCACAAATCTTTTCACAAAAATCAGAGAATATAGCCATCATGCATCTTTGAAAGGTAGCAGGTGCATTACATAAACCAAAAGGCATACGTCTATAAGCAAAAGTACCAAAAGGGCAAGTAAAAGTAGTCTTAGATTGATCCTTTGCTGACACAGGTATTTGAGAGAAGCCAGAATAGCCATCTAGAAAGCAGAAATGTGTGTGTTTGGATAATCTTTCTAGCATTTGATCAATAAAAGGTAAAGGGTAATGAT
This sequence comes from Triticum dicoccoides, assembly GCF_002162155.2. Taxonomy (NCBI): domain Eukaryota; kingdom Viridiplantae; phylum Streptophyta; class Magnoliopsida; order Poales; family Poaceae; genus Triticum; species Triticum dicoccoides. The sequence goes on from NC_041393.1 coordinate 409,998,813, forward strand.
CTTTCTTAGTAGCTTTATTTAATTACGAAAATCAATTACCATCCAATAACCTGTAATAATTCTTTGCGGGATCAATTCATCTTTATCATTAGGAACAACGGTAATGCCTCCCTTTTTAGGAACGCAATGAACAGGGCTTACCCATTCACTATTAGCAACGGGATAAATAATACCTGCCTCAAGGAGCTTTAGTATCTCCTTTCTTACCACTTCCTTAATCTTGGGATTTAATCATCTTTGAGGATCTCTAACTGGTTTGGCATCTTTTTCCACTGTAATTTTGTGTTGGCATAATGTGGGACTAATGCCCTTAAGATCATCTAGAGTATATCCAATAGCTGCTCGATGCTTCTTCAGAGTTTTCAATAATCTTTCTTCCTCTTTCTCTGAAAGGTTAGAACTAATAATGACAGGATATATTTCCTTTTCATCAAGATAAGCATACTTAAGATTATCAGGTAATGGTTTGAGTTCAAACACGGGATCGCCCTTGGGTGGAGGGGGATCCCCAAGAATTTCAACGGGAAGGTTATGTTTCAGCATAGGTTCCTGTTTAAGGAATAGTTCATCTATTTCCTCTCTTTCCTTCATAAACATATCGTTTTCATGTTCTGGCAAATATTGTTCTAACGGATCAGTTGGAGGAACAACAATGGAAGCAAGACCAATAATTTCATCCTTACTAGGTGGTTCCCTATCACGAGGTTGTCTACTAAAGTTAGCAAAATTAAACTCATGAGACATACCATCTATGCCAACATGACAGTATTCTTTTCACAATTAATCTTAGCACTAGCTGTATTCAAGAAGGGTCTACTAAAAATAATGGGACAAAAATCATCTTGTGGGGAACCAAGAACAAGAAAATTAGCAGGGTATTTAACATTCCCACACAAAACTTCAACATTTCTAACAATCCCAAAGGGTTTAATGGTATCCCTATTAGCAAGCTTAATGGTAACATCAATGTCTTCTAATTCAATGGGTGCAATGTCATGCATAATTTCTTGATATAAGGTATAAGGTATTGCACTAGCACTAGCACCCATATCACATAAGCCATGATAACAATGATCTCCTATTTTAACAGAAATAACAGGCATGTCTACGATAGGTCTACGTGTCTTAGTATCTGGCCTAGCAATATTAGCAGTCTCACCACAAAAATAAATAACATGCCCATCTAAATCATGATCCAAGAGATCTTTAACCATAGCAATACTAGGTTCAACATTAATTTTCTCAGGAGGTGTATAAGTCCTAGTATTACTCTTACGAACAACAGTCGAAGCTTTAGCATGATCCTTTACCCTAACAGGAAAAGGAGGTTTCTCAACATAAGTAGTAGGAACAATAGGATCACTATAGGTGATAGTCTTTTCTTCGACTGTAATAGGTGCAACTACTTTCACTTCAACAGGAGGATTATATTTAAACCACTTCTCTTTAGGGAGATCAACACGAGTAGCAAAAGATTCACAGAAAGAAGGTACTATCTCAGAGTCAAGTCCATACTTAGCGCTAAATTCATGAAAAGCATCGTATCCATAAAAGATTTAACACAATTGAACTTAGGTGTCATACCTGACTCCTTACCATCGCCAGAACCCCAATCTTCAGAGTTGCGTTTAATTCTTTCCAATAAGTCCCATTTGAAATCAATAGTCTTCAGCATATAAGAACTAGCATAGGAAGTATCGAGCAGGTTGCGATTATCAAGAGAAAGCCGAGCATAAAAGTTCTGAATAATCATTTCCTGGGAGAGCTCATGATTGGGGCATGAATATAACATTGACTTAAGCCTCCCCCAAGCTTGAGCGATGCTTTCTCCTTCGCGAGGCCAGAAATTATATATGTAATTACTATCACGATGAACAAGATGCATAGGATAGAACTTCTAGTGAAATTCCAACTTCAATCGCTTATAATTCCAAGATCTCTTATCATCACATAGCCTATACCATGTCAATGCATCTCCCTTCAAAGATAAAGGGAGCACCTTCCTTTTGACAACATTATCAGGAATACCCGCAAGCTTAAATAATCCACAAACTTCATCCACAAAGATAAGGTGTAAATCAGGATGCAATGTTCCATCTCCTGCAAATGGATTAGCTAGCAGTTTCTCTATCATACCCGAAGGAATCTCAAAGTAAATATTTTCATAAAGTTCAGTAGGTTGAGGAGCAACTCTTTGCTCTTCTGGTTGGCGTGAAGATACCCCAAACAAGCCCCTCAAAGGATTAGTTTCCGCAGTGACAAGTAACAGAAAATTTCAGCACACTATATAAATGTTTCCTTACCAAGTTCCACTCACCAAAAGTGCTACACTCCCCGGCAACGGCGCCAGAAAAGAGTCTTGATGACCCACAAGTGTAGGGGATCAATAGTCCTTTCGATAAGTAAGAGTGTCGAACCCAATGAGGAGCAGAAGGAAATGATAAGCGGTTTTCAGTAAGGTTTTCTCTGCAAGCACTAAAATTGTAGGTGATAGATAGTTTTGTGATAAGATAAATGGTAAAGAGTAACAAGTAAATAAAGTAAACAAAGTGCAGCAAGGTGTCCCAATCCTTTATGTAGCAAAGGATAAGCCTGGACAATTTCTAATAATGAGAAAGAAGCTCCCGAGGACACATGGGAATTATCATCAAGCTAGTTTTCATCATGTTCATACGATTCGCGTTCGGTACTTTGATAGTTTGATATGTGGGTGGACTGGTGCTTGGGTACTGCCCTAACTTGGACAAGCATCCCACTTATGTTTAACCCCTATTGCAAGCATCCGCAACTACAAAAGAAGTATTAAGGTAAACCTAACCACATCATTAAACATATGGATCCAAATCATCCCCTAACGAAGCAACGCATAAACTAGGGTTTAAGCTTCTGTCACTCTAGTAACCCATCATCTACTTATTACTTCCCCATGCCTTCCTCTAGGCCCATATAATGGTGAAGTGTCATGTAGTCAACGTTCACATAACACCACTAGATGAAAAGACAACATACATCTCATCAAAATATCGAACGAATACCAAGTTCACATGACTACTAATAGCAAGACTTCACCCATGTCCTCAGGAACAAACGTAACTACTCACAAAGCATATTCATGTTCATAATCAGAGGAGTAATAATATGCATTAAGGATCTGAGTATATGATCTTCCACCAAGTAAACCAATTAGCATCAACTACAAGGAGTAATCAACACTACTAGCAACCCACAAGTACCAATTTGTGGTTTTGATACAAGATTGGATACAAGAGATGAACTAGGGTTTTGAGAGGAGATGGTGCTGGTGAAGATGTTGATGGAGATTGACCCCCTCTCTATGAGAGGATCGTTGGTGATGATTTCCCCCTCCCGGAGGTAAGTGTCCCCGGCAGAACAGCTCCACCAGAGCCCTAGATTGGTTCCGCCAAGGTTTCGCCTCGTGGCGGTGGAGTTTCGTCCCGTAAGCTTGCCCATGATTTTTTTACAGCGTAAAAGCTCTGATATAGCAGAAGATGGACACCGGAGGCCCACCAGGGGGCCCAGGAGATAGGGGGCACGCTCTGTAGTGGGGGGGGCGCCCTCTTGTCTCCTGGACAGGCTGTGGGCCCCCTGGTGTATTTCTTTCGCTCAATAATTCTTATAAATTCCAAAAAGATGTTTCGTGGAGTTTCAGGACTTTTGGAGCTATGCAGGATAGGTTTCCAATGTTTGCTCCTTTTCCAGCCAGAATTCCAGCTGCCGGCATTCCCCCTCTTCATGGTAAACCTTGTAAAATAAGAGAGAATAGCCATAAGTATTGAGATATAATGTGTAATAACAGCCCATAATGCAATAAATATTGATATAAAAGCATGATGCAAAATGGACGTATCACCCATCCGGCCCGGGCAGCATATTCGACCACCCATGTCAAATTCATGGTTCCCTTGGAACGGCAGCTAGTCATACCAATAGAAAATGCCGGATCTTCAAAACAAACCGGTCGGTCGCGCGCCGGAAACATTAAGAAGGGATCTCAAAGCTATGAAGACAACGAGGAGCCCAGACCATCAAACGTAATGAGGCAAAAGAAAAATTCTCGCAAACCAACAAGGGAACGAATGTGTACTCCTCGGGACGCCGACCCAACAATACAAGTCACCCACGGTACAAAAATACGGCCGATCATCTCCGATCACACAGACCGTGCAGCCAATTTCAACCATGGCAATTCAATTGCACTTACCATCGACCCAATAGTTGGTGGGTTCCACCTCACACGAGCCCCTGTTGGCATAAACAACAGCCCAAACTTGCCGCTCCAGGACACAGTGCACCAGATAGGTATTGATCGCTCGAGGATCAAACCCACTAAAAACATCTTCTCAAGATGTTGTTCCAGGTGTAAAGGCCAAGTTTTTCAGGCCCACCACCCTGGAGGTTGTCTTCGGATCAACAAACAAACACCATACGAAGAGTAAGTCTTCGACATTGTCCCATTATACAGTAACTATTATGTACTACCGGGACGAACCGCGTTGGATCGATTCAACGCGGTACCACACCCTACCAAGCCCACGTGACATAGTCACAATTATGGGCAGGGCCGAACTCCACCCCGACGCTGGAAAGTATACCATCGCTGAGTTAGCGAGTTGTGCCTTTCTATCGAACCTTGATTCGACAGCTAACCCTCCGGACACCAACATAGGAGACCGAGCTACTTTACGACATGATATCCCGGCTCGACTAGGCTCCAATCAAGCACTCCGGCATAAGTTGGGGAGGGCCCCGCGGGTCAACTACCCTATGACACGCAAATGCCTCTAAGCATTTTTCTTTACAGGCTCACTTCGGCGCAAAACAGGACGGGCGACATGGAATCAGCTCGGACGCACAAAGAGGGAATACACAAGTATCCCCCCAGAAGACAGTCCGGATACACTTCGGATCCGCACATAGCTTCCTCCCGTCCGGTCGCAACAGGTTCCGCCAGCATACCTCCTTTTTAGCATAAACCGTACTCATACGCATAGACGTGTCACTCCACTACAACACGTAGAACTATATGACACTTACCGGCCGTCATTCCTCATTGACGCCTTTTTCGTCATAACAGCACCCGCACATAGTGTCACGCCCCACTATGCCAGGGGCTTCATTGTACTCATAATATGGCAACAAAGTCCGGCCACCTTCTCGGTCGCTCGGCACCCCGAACTTATAGCACTATATGCATCAGCTCCGAATCATGTCTTGGGTCATTAATTGGGTTTTCCCGGCTCCCATGTTTTGGTATCTTACGTTTTGCTCTATTGGCTAAGGTAGCGCTGGGAGAACTATTGCGATTGTGTCCCGATTCTTCCGGACGAGCACCTCAGTAGAGAAAGCCGAAAACTGACTGTCATGATACGGCGAGAGCTGGTCAGCTGTTCGAGAGGTTGTAAAATCTTTAAGGATTTATTCCGCATAATGCCATAACAAATGCAGAGTGTGATGGATCGGTCTTCCGATCAGGCGCTGTTAGAGCCCCTCGTACGGTCTTCCGAACACCAGGGGTTGCGCCTACCATACTCGAATTCCTATGGCTAAGTGAGAGTGATAAAGCCCTATAGTCTGATTGCCTGGTTCGTTGTGTTGAACACCTCATTCAAGGACCCAAAAATGTGATAAAGAGTGTTCAATTATGTCCCGAACACCCTCGTACTTTCTACATGGGGGCAGAAGCCGCCGACTGGCCAACTCTCAGGATCCATATATATCAAACGACCGCACATGAAGAAAAACTTTTATATAACAAGCAATAAATAATAACAGTGCCAGTGTTCCGCATTACAAAGGACAACATGTCTGTCTTCAGGGAAATATAATGTCTTTGGTACATTGCTCCGCCACAAGGCGGGCTCCTTTCAAGATACCATCATAATATAATTCGGGCTTGAGGTGCTCCTTACCCACCGGTGGTCCCTCAGTCATCAACTTTTCCGCATCAAGCTTCCCCCAGTGCACTTCTGCACGGGCAAATGCCATGCATGCACCTTCTATACATGCCAACCGCTTAATGACTTCGAGCCGAGGGCAAGCACCAACAATCCGCTTCACGAGCCTGAAGTAACTGCTTGGAATTGGCTTAGCGGGCCACAGCCGGACAACTAAGTCCTTCATGGCTAGTTCAGCCGCCTGGTGCAGTTCGATCAGCTGCTTCAGTTGATTGACAAAGATCACCGGATAATTCGGCGCCAAATACTGCGACCAGAAATGCTTTTCCATAGACTTCTTCTCCTCAGCCCGGTAGAATTGAGCAGCATCAGATATGCTACGTGGCAGGTCGGCAAACGCCCCTGGAGAAACAAGAATTCAATTTGTCACTTTGAATTTCTCCTGTTAATACATAAAAATCACTTTGAGTAAAAAAGCCTTACCAGCCGCAATCCGCCTCGCCTCCTGAATGTCCTTCAGAGCACCTCGGGCTTCCTCCCGAACATCATTTGCGGCTTGGAGAGCTTGGGCAAGTTCGGATTCTTTCCCTGCTAGACTCTGCTCCAAGGTCTTGCTTTTCTTCACGGCCTCCTGGAGCTCTCGTTCAGCTTTAATGACCCTAGCCTCGTGCTTCTCGCGAAGAGCCTGCTCCGCGGCGGCCTTCTTGTCGGCTTCGGCCACAGCCTTCTTTAGTGCCTCAATTTCGGCATTTGCTCCTAGAGCACACAATACAAATAATTTCATCAGGCACAACTACTCATTTGTGCTTAACTTATCAAAGGTTTCGACATACCTTGCTTGTTCTCCAACTGCTTCTTCACTCGGCCAAGTTCTTCTTCGGCCCGCTCCAGACTCTGCTTTAGTCTGGACACTTCCGCAGTATGAGAGGCGGTCGTCGCTACAAACGCCTGTTTTCAAACAAAGAGATATATGTCATTAACTGAGTCTCCTGCGAAGCGGAAATTTGATCCCCTGTCCGGTTCTCTCTTTCACCGGACAGTGCATCAGGGGCTACTGTTCATACTATGACGATCTTCAAAGGTTCCTAAAACATACCTCAAAGCCTTTTATAAGGCTAATGTAGGATTCATTCAGTCCACTCTCAGCATACTGAATCTTTTCAATCACCGAACCAATAAGGGCATGATGTTCATCGACGATGGACGCACTCTTCAGCGCTGTCGATAGGCCGCCCTGCAGCTCTGCTTGGACAGAGGTTGCTAGCAGAGCGGGCTCGCCTCCTTCCGTCAAGGGGGGATGCCTTCCTGATCCTGGAGCTTCAAAGGTCTCCAGGACCGTGTCCGGCTACAGGCCGAATCTAAGATCGCCCCCGCCGTCGATGTTCATGGGAACCGTTGCTCCCGTGTATCCGGCCCCAAAGGTGTGCCCTCCCTGGTCTGGGTCCTGCTGAGACGACACCTCGGTGTCACGCCCAGGCTTCGGGAAAGGGGCCTCCGGAGGCGTCTCTCTCTCCAGGGCATCTGAGCTCAGCGAATCCTCCGATGAGGACTGTTCGGCGCGAGACCTCGCCGGGCTGCACAAAGTATGGCACAAGTTAAAATATTACACCTTAGTAATCCTGGGCGCGTAGGCGTGTTGGGATTTCGTGTACTCACGATTTTACCAGGTGTTGGGCCCTAGGATCCCACTCCGGGCTGCTATTGGTAGCCGTGGTGGACGCCTCTGGAAGGGGATTTTTCCCCTCTTTGGCGATTCCGCCTCCAAGGATGAGGAGGCCGTCCTTTTCTTTCCTCCCCCGTGGAGGACTCGTCTTCTTCCTCCTCCTCTTCATCTTCGGAGGAAGGATGGGCGTTGGAGTCTTCGTATTTTGTGTCCGAAGCACTGCGGCGACGGAGGCCGCTCCGGGTCTCCTTGGCCTCCTTGAAGGCCTCTTTCTTCGGCGCCTTGTAAGGCGCTGGGACCAGCATCTTCATCAGAAGAGGTCCTGCCGGTTCCTCCGGCAGCGGGCCAGACAATGTATCCACCCCACCTTCTTCGTCCATTCCTAGGATAATTGCGGAAAGCATGATAAAGCGTCTCCCTCGGGATATGCCAGCTAAACATGGATAGACAGAACATAGTGATAACTTACCGGACTTGCGGAGCGGGACAGTTGATACCCACGGTCCTCAGCGGAGTTCGGCCACGGTTTGCCGGAGTTGAAGAGCACCTTCCAGATATCCTTGTGTGAGGAGCCGTAGAGCTCCCGCAGGGTCTGGTGCTCGGCCGGGTCATATTCCCACAAATTACAGGCCAGGTGCTAGCAAGGAAGAACCAGGCGAACTAACATCACCTGGAATACATTGACGAGTTTGACATCCTTGTCTACCACGCCCTTGGTGCGTGTTTGGATCACTGACAACTCATCGTATGAGGACCAGTTCAGGCCCTTCTTGGGCCAGGACATGAGCCGTAGGGGGGCTCCAGTTCTGAATTCGGGAGCAGCGGCCCACTTTTTGCTGCGCGGCTCAATGATGTAGAACCACTGCTGCTGCCACTCCTTGATGGAATCATTGAAGGTGCCTGTCGGCCATGTGACCTTGGGCATCTTGCTCACCATGGTGCCTCCGCACTCGGCGTGCTCGCCGTTCACCACCTTGGGCTTCACATTGAATGTCAGGACCCCAACTCAATGCCACATCGATCTAGCATGTAACACCTCATATCACTTTGCGGCCTCACACACGGTATTCCCACGGGTGTCGCCTTACCTTTGCCCGGGACCGTTTGCGCCTTTTGGCACACGTATATGACAGTGTCGCTAGCATCCATATGGTAAGGAGCCCGGGCTGACATGGCTAGTCGTAAACCCAAAGTGGCACCGACTTACAGGGACAGGCATCCATGACCCTGCATCGAACGTGTCGGTCATCAGCGAGCGAATCCAGGCTGTAGCACTGGGCTAGCAGGACTCCGGTGAACCGGGCTGTAGCGGGCTAACAGGACTCCGGTATTCATCGCGTGACATTTCCCCGAAGGGATAGACACAGGAACGAAGAAGGACACATGCCGGCCAGCCTAAGTGTTCCGGAGCAGTAGCAAGCTACCATGGCTCAGTGAAACACTAGGAGACATTTCCCGGTAAGAGAGGCTACTAAAGATAAACAACTAGATGGTCAGATCCCACACATACCAAGCATTTCAATAACATACACACAATATGCTCGATATGTGCAAATACAGCATAGCATCACAACATGACTCTATGACTCAAGTAATTTATTCATTAGGCTCCGAGGAGCGAGATATTACAAACATGGGTCTCATGACCCAACACTCAGAGCATACAATCAAAGCACAAGCGGAAGCTATCATGTCTGAGTACAGACATCTATAAATGAAAAAGGCTGAAAAGCCTGACTATCTACCAGATCCTGCCGAGGGCACAAGATCGTAGCTGAGGTATCAAGCTAAACGTCGAAGTCCACGCGGAACTACTAGCGAGACTGAAGTCTCTCTGCAAAAACATAAAATAGGCAAACATGAGTACAAATGTACCCAGCAAGACTTACATCAGATCTATCTACATATGCATCATTATCAACAAGGGGGTGGTGGGGTTTAACTGCAGCAAGCCAGCTTTGACTCGGTGGCTATCCTGAACTACGACTGCAAGTAACTCTTTTGAGGTGGCGCACACGAGTCCACATATTCACCATATCAATACACCACTATGGATCCGCTCCCGTCTCCCTACGAGAACGCCATCCATAGCACTCACGCTTATCTTGCGTATTTTAGAGTATCCACTTTCAATTGTCTATGAACTGATATAAGCAACCCAGAAGTCCTTTTCCGCGGACACGGCTATTCGAATAGATCATATTAACCCTGCAGGGGTGTACTTCTTCACACACGCTCTCACCACTTACCGCCGTTTACACGACATGTACTCGGCAACCTTCAAGCGGAAGCCCAACGTGGGTGTCGGCCACGGCCTACCTAAACACTCAAGTCTCTAGTCCAGGTTTATCGCCTATTCGGGTTCCATCCATGAGGAGATCCGGCCGGAGTTTCGCTCAGAGCCCCAAACGATGTGAACAGGGTTCCGTGACACCAAACGGGCGCCCGGTTTACCCGGCCACGTGCCTACCGCATCACAGCCCACCCCTACGGTCAGCGCTGCGCACGGCCTCCAGCATACTACAAACACCAGAAACTACTTGCAACTCCTGGACAGAGGACAAGGGTGATCAAGAAGCCGAGAGGGTCCATTGGTTTCGGGCCCAATGCGTGGTAGTAGCTGAATCATGGATCACAAACACAGAACTCAGTTCCTGAGGATGGCTGCAATGAGACAACCCACCATGTACTCCTACATGGCCTCTCACCGCTACCTTTACCAAATCGTGTTCACACACTTAGCTCACACACAGTAGGACATGTTCACACGCCTCTGATTCATCCACGATGAATCAGACCCGACTCAACTCTAAGCAGTAGCAGGCATGACAAACAAGCATGAATGAGTAGGCACAACAGGGCTCAAACAACTCCTACTCATGCTAGTGGGTTTCATCTATTTACTGTGGCAATGACAGGTCATGCAAAGGATAAAGGGGTTCAGCTACCGCAGCAAGTAACAGAAAAATCGGTGTTGTCCTAATGCATTAAAATAGAGCAGGAGCGAGAGAGTAGGATTGTATCGGAATGAACAAGGGGGTTTTGCTTGCCTGGCACTTCTGAAGATAACATTGAGTCTTCATCAGTGTCAACGATCACATCATCGGTATCACGTTTATCGAGAGGGGACAAATACCGGCAACACAGAAAGAAACACAATCAATGCAATGCACAATATGATGCATGATCATGACATGGCAAAATGAATGTGATTTTGGGCTAATGCAACTAGCAACAGATTAAATGAAGTTGGTTTGAATATAAAATTCAAATTCAAACTCCATATGTGATTATTCAAATGCCATTCACTTCATTTGCCCTAAACAGTAGTGATAAGTTGTTCTAACATGCATGAAAATGGTACAGATGGATTCCTTGAATTTTTCTGATAATTTTTCATATATAATTTATTTAATTTGGAGTTAAGGTTGAATTTCTATGAATTTTAGAAGTTTTAGGCATTTTCTGGAATTTCCTGAATATTTAGAATTAAAATAATTCCAGAAAATGAATTATGGCGTCAGCATGACCTCATGCTGACCTCAGCAGGTCAACGGGCGGTCCAGGTCAAACCTGACGTGTGGGGTCCACACGTCAGTGACACAGGGGCTAATCCCGCGTTGACCCGGGCTTTGACCCGCTACGGGGCCCACTGTCAGTGCCACGGGGTTAGTTTAACAGGGTCATTAGTGCTAATTAGGCGTGCCACGTCGGCAGTCGCCGGAGTTCGGCCGGCGACGACCAAAACTGCGGCGGGAGCTCGCCGGAGTGGCGTTGCGAGCGGTTTTGGGCCAAGCCAAGGGCACCAGAGGGTTGTCCTTGCTTGCGCGCATCCAAAGGAGGCATGCGGGAGGCGCGGGGTGGCCGGAGCTCGCCGGAGTGGAGGCCGCGGAGGCTGCCGGAGCGAGGTTACGGAGCGTTAGGGGGCTGGCTGAGGGGCTATGCGGACTCCTGGGCAGCTAGGAGCACGCTAGGCCCGTCGGACTGGCCGCAACAGCACGTCAGTGCCATGCCCGGCGTCCATGGCGGACGGCGGCGCTCGGTACGGTGGCTAGCATGGCTATTGCATAGGAAACCAACGGGGAGAGAGGGGAAACGTAGCAGGGACTCACGGGGATGACGAGGAACGCTCGGCGAGGTCGGAGACGGTCCGGAGCCGGCGAATTTGACGAAGATGGCCGGTGGGTCCGAGGTAGAAGACGACGGCGATGGCGACGATGCAAGGCTTCCGGAGGGCTGTGGATCGGTGGGGAGGCAGAGGGAGGACCGGCGGAGCTTCCTGGGGCGTCGGCGAGGCTAGGGGTGGCCGGTGGCCATGGGTACGGCGACGATGACGGCGAGTTCCGCTCGGTGGTGTGCGCGGGAGGAAAGCAGAGGAGGGAACGGGGTCCAGGGGAAGAGAGAGGCGGTCGAGGGGGTCGAGGCGTCTCCGTGGCGTCGCGAGGGAGTCGGGGAGGCTGCCACGACGAAGCAGGAGGTGGCCGGAGCTCTTCGGGCGCGCGCCACGCCTCGCCTCT